>NC_073306.1:76998995-77598995 GCF_027595985.1 Sorex araneus
TTGGTCTGCGGCTCTGCCTTTGTTCCAGTACCATGCTGTTTTAATTATTACCACTTTGTAGTAGAGTTTGAATTTGGGAGGTTGATTCCTTCCATTTTCTTTTTCCCAAGAATGGCTCAGAGGCACATGAGAAAATGTTCTATATCACTAATCATCAGGGATATGCAGATCAAAACAACAATGATATATTATCTCACACCACATAGACTGGCCCACATCCCAAAAAACAAAAGCAACCGGTGTTGACGTGGATGTGGGAAGAAAGGGACTCTCCTTCACTGCTGGTGGGAATGCCGACTGGTTCAGCCCTTTTGGAAAACAATATGGATGATTCTCAAAAAATTAGAAATTGAGATCCCATTTGACCCAGCAATACCACTCCTGGAAAGATATCCTGAAGAGGCAAAAAGGTATAGTAGAAATGACATCTGCATTTGTATGTTCATTGCAGCACTGTTTACAATAGCCAAAATCTGGAAAAAAATGAAATGCCCAAAAACAGATGAATGGTTAAAGAAACTTTCGTATATCTACACAATGGAATACTATGCAGCTGTTAGAAAAGATGAAGTCATGAACTTTGCATATAAGTAGATCAATATGGAAAGTATCACGTTTAGTGAAATGAGTCAGAAAGAAAGAGATAGACATAGAAAGATCGCACTCATCTGTGGAATATATAGTAACAGAATGGGAGACTAACACCCAAGTGTAGTAGAGATAAGATCTGCCCCACAGCTTAGAAACTGGCCTCACATGCTGAGGGAAAAGGCAGCTCAGATAGAGAAGGTAACACCTAATAAAGAATGTTGGGAGGACCCACTCGGGTTGAAAGCTGCGTGCCGAAAGTAGACTATAGACCAAACATGATGACCACTCAATACCTCTATTGCAGACTACAACATCCAACAGGAGAGAAAACAAAAGGGAATGCCCTGCCACAAAGGCAGGGTGGGGTGGTGAGGGTTGAGGTGGTGGAGGTGGGAGGGATACTAGGAACATTGGTGGAGGAGAATGGGCACTGGTGGAGGGATGTAAATGAAATGCAAACATGAAAGTTCATAAGTTTGTAACTGTACTTCGCGGTGACTCACTAATAAAAATTTTAAAAAATAAATAAATAAAGAGTGTACCACCTTGACCCAGAACTCTTGCAATGTTTCACCTTTCTATATCTGTCATAAATAGCATCATAGTTTTTAACCTTTAATTCTTCTTGGGATGAGTTAAATAAAAGATTATTCATGAAGTTATTAGAATGGCAAGTATGAAGTGGCTCAGCGAATACTACAAATTTTCCATTCAATAAATAAATCTAACTGAGTATCCACTACTTTTAAACTTATTATCAGTAAATAAACCGACAAAATTTCTACCTTCTTGGGTTCATTTCAGATGACATATAAAAATGAAAAATTTACTGCATTCAACTGAAATTATTTCAGTTGGTTTTGTTGCTACAGACAAAAAAATCAAGATGGTAGGGATACAAGGAATATTGAAGGTGCAATTTTAGATGTAGATGAAGAAGCCTCACTCAGAGAGTGACATCCTCATTGCAAATCTGAAGGAAATAAAGCAGAGGACCTAAGAGATATATAGAAGGAAATAGTTTGCACAGGGGAGACAGCAAGTGCAAAAGCTCTAATGCAGAGCACACTTGATATGCTCTAGAAATAATGTGGATATATTTGCATTCCTTATCTCATTTCAAAGCAGAGACCTCCTCTGCTCCTATTGATCATCTCTTATGAGGCTTGAATTATTACTGGGTAAGAGCAGAAGGACTGGAGAGATAGCACAGCAGGTAGGGTGTTTGAATAGCATGCGGCAGACCTGGGTTCGATTCCTCCATCCCTCTAGGAGAGCCTGGCAATCTACTGAGAGTATTCTGTCCGCAGGGCACAGCCTGACAAGCTACCCATGGCATATTCAATATGCCAAAAACAGTAACAACAAGCCTCAAAATGGAGATGTTACTGGTGCCCACTCGAACAAATCGATGAACAATGGGAAGACAGTGCTACAGTGCTAAGAGCAGAAGAAGAGTTTCTTTTTTTTAGTTTTTTGGTCACACCCAGCGATGCTCAGGGGCCACTCCTGGCTCTGAACTCAGGTATTACCCCTGGCTCAGGGGACCATATGGGATGCTGGGAATCTAACCCGGGTCGGCTGCGTGTAAGGCAAATGCCCTACCCACTGTGCTATCACTCCAGCCCCTCTTTTTTTTTTTTTTTGAGGAGGGGCCTCCCACGCAGTGCTCAGGGTTCTCAGAGGCCTCTCCTAATAAATTAAGGCAGAAGTTTGATGCAAAGGCCTAAGGATATAGTAAAGCTCAGGCCCTAAAGTTCTGGAGACTTCCAGGCCACTCTAGATATGCTCAGCCTTCTGCAGGGCTATACTTGGTGTATAGGGACCATATGCCAGGAATTGAACCATGGTCAGCAGCTTGCAAGGCTTGTGCCTCTAATGTACCCTCAAGTTCCTAGAATGATGTTTCTTGCTCAGGGTCAATCCTGGCAGTGTTTGGGGTGCCATACGCAGGTTGGCCATGTGTAACACAAGCATCTTATCTCTCTGCCTCCTAGAAAGATGTCGCCTGTAATTAATTGGTGACTCTCTGAATCAGAATAATACCACTTGTTAACGAAACAGTTCCCATTTCAGATCATAGTCTAAGATCGTATCAGATACATGACCTTTGAAGTCAGGTCCATGGAATCTATATTAAGGCATGAGTGGTGATCTGACTCCATTTTATTTCTAGACAGGTCCACGCATTTGCATCACTTCAGTACTGCCTTGCAGGTGCCCTACAGGCTGATGAACTTAGATCTACTTTGAAGAGGGATGCCCTGTTTGATAAAAGCCAGAAAGCATGCTGGCATAGATTTACATTGGATGAAATACCAATTCCATTTAGCTACAGTATGAAATGCTTCTTTTATTTGCATGGGAGATCAACCATAGAAGGCATAATAACTTCTTTCAAAAGTTCATTGCTAGTCCCATACTAGCTTCTCCCAGCAGGGATTGCTGGCAGCTCCTCTTGCAGTAAGTGGAAAGCCATAGTCTGTCAAAGCATCAAGCACTAATGAAATAAACAAAAACTTTCCTTACCTGAGGCAGGTGCCAAAGCCTGCTACTCTAAGTGCCCCCACTGGACACAATTTAGACTTGTTTTCAAATGCTAAAAACAAATAGGTTCTCCTAAGTGCAATTAAAGTTAAGCCACACATTGAATCTATTGATACTGATGGAGTTATTTTGATTCCAAGGCTCTTAAGAGTTGTTCCTGAGAAGATCATATAATTTGGTAATTATTGTTTTATGCTAATATATGGCAAGGAATGTCAAAAGCATTCATGAGCTTCCTAGACTTATTTTAATAATGTTGAATCAATACTGAGTATTTCTCCAAAGAACAAAGTAGTTACTGTGCCATTATAGCACAGTATGATTTAATTTAAATGATTAAATATACTGTTTTAATAAGATGTATTTCCATATTAAAAATACTTTATAACCCTCCTGTTTCATAGCTCCCTCTTCTCACTGTGGAATAAAAGTCTAATTCCCAGCTATACCAATTAGTTTTCTTTTTCTTTTGACTCCAGGGTTGTCTTGGAGAGATTTTGTTTTATTTTGTTATTCAAGTCAATATGAAAAGACCACCTATCTACAAATTTCTTCAATCCTTACTATCAAAAATGTACATTGTGGTCAAATGAAACTTCTGTGGCACGATAAAAAAAAATGCTACTAGTAGTTCGTATGCAAGAATAATAGTTTAATCCAGGATTATCCCCATTAAACAGCGGAAATTAAACTAAGAATCCCTCTGCCTTAAGGCATACTTTTAGGTCTAAAGGAACAAACCTAAAAAGTTTGCAGATTCAGTAATTTTTAAACAACATTTCTCATAATATCAAAAAAAGGCCAATTTATGTGGATCTCAACCTGCATCAAGATCACAAACACCACTGCATAATTTAGACTAACAGAAATGTGGCAGAGAGAATAAAAACACCAACAGTGTTGAGAATATAGAACAGGAAGGAGACAACTTCACAGAATGTGGGACAGGACAAGGTAACATCATAGAAGAAAATTAACAACAGAGGAGGCTAAACTCATAAGCCCTAAGTCTAATGGAGTGTGATGAGGAAAATTCTTTTTTTTCTTTTTTAAGAAGCAAAAGATATACAAGCTGAGAGAAGAGAATCTTTAAGAAGGATTTAACTGTCTTCTACCCCAACATGGAATACTTCCGGGCATTTGCTTTAAGAGGTGAGAGTCCATCTCCACTATCCTACTTATTTCTCCATCTTCTCTTTGGTACAATTCCCGACCCCTAATTACCACAGACATGCATAGAGATCAACCCTACATGGCTAATATTGCTCCCAGGCCCACAATTAAACAGTAAGAAAAATTATTTTCAAAATTTTTCCTGACACTCCAACTAGCACTAATGGTTTATTGTTATCATTTACTGATATAATGGAAACGTTTGTGATTTTAATACCTACCAAACTAGGGTCATACCTACTATGCCTTTTGTCCACGCCACCTGGTGGTGTAGATTGCAATTACACCATGCCTAAGAAATCATTATTTGGCCAAACCTGTTAAACACAGTTACTTTTCTATTGTTCGTTTGTTGTTTTGTTTTTTATTTTTAATGTTATTAGCAATGCTTTCATGGGAACACTACTAAACTATACAAGAACAATTCCATAAGGTAAATTAGATGAGGTCCTTTTGCTCATCTAACACAAAGTCTAATGCTTAGATGCTTAGTAAAGATTTGATGATCAAATAACTGACAAAGTAAAAGATCTCCAAAAATGTATCAATTTAACAAGTGTAAATGAATAAACACAAACGTACGTAAATAACTATGAGTAAAAAATTAGATTCACTTATAGAAACTAGAAAAAATAGAAGAACTAACATTTGAATGTAAAGGATAATTAGAAATTTAATAGAACAGGAAATTGTAGAAGCAAGCATTTCAGATAGAAAGAACAGCAGGAAATAAGAATAAAGATGTGAAAGTACATTGACTTTTGGGAAAAAAAGTAGAAGTCAGTGTAGTGTGCAATTTGGGGTAATGATGTAAATCTAGAAGAGTAATAGGCTAAAACTAGGGTTTGAAAGATCTTAGATGCATTCTAAGAAATTTAGACTTAATCTTACAAGAAAAAGATATGGGGAAAGCAGGAAAGTTTTCTCAGACATAGCCACTACTAATATTTCCAAACATTTATCCTTAAGATTAAATATGAGTGCAAAATCATTTTTCATAAAAACATTAGAATATGAAATTTCTAATTAACATTAGTAATAAAGTGGTCTAAAAATTTAGTGAGTAATGACCCATCTGTAAAATATACCCACTAAAACTGATGAAGATTTTTATTTATTGACATAAAAAAAAATATCCACACTGCAGTAAGGGGAAAAAGAAAACTACAAAACACAATACACATATACTTCTGTCTTGTCTTGTTTTGTTTGTTTTTGGTGATGTGCACTAGAATAGAGTCTAAAGGGTATTTACTAAAATATTATCAATGGTTATTTATGGGCAGTTAATGATATAAAGTTTTACTTTTTATGCAAATACTTTATCATATTACTCTATGATGCATATGCATTATTTTTATAACTGTAGCACTGTCGTCCTGTTGTTCATCAATTTGCTCCAACGGGCACCAGTAACATCTCCATTGTGAGGCTTGTTGTTACTTTTTTTGGCATATCAAATACGCCATCAGTAGCTTTCCAGGCTCTCCTAGAGGGACAGAGGAATCGAACCCAGGTCGGCCACGTGCAAGGCAAATGCCCTACCCATTGTGCTATCGCTCCAATTTTTATAACTAGATTTTAAAAATCGCATCTTGTTTGGTTGTAGTATTTGAGCCACACACACCTAGCACTGCTCAGGGCTTACTCCTGGTTGTTCATTCAAAGACCACTCCTAGCAGTGTTTAGGATGGGGTGTTCAGATCAAACCTGATTTGGTCACATGCAAGGCAAGCACCCTATCCACTGTACTATCATTCTGACTTGCAATAGCATTGTTTTGTAAGTAGTTAATTTTATTAATAAGGTTACTCACTAGGATGTTTTTCTTTTTTCTCATGGTTCCTGTATATCTGATTTCCTCTTTTAGATCATTAATGGTCATTTTCACTCCCTCGAGGAATACTTGCTGTCTATTTACTTAATTATTTGGAACTGCCCTGCAAGAAACTTCACATGAAAATAGCATTTAACTTGCAGCGAAAAAATGATTATAGAATTACATGTACAGCTAAAACCTGATAGGAGTATTGAAGGAAGAAAAATAATCACTGGAGGTCACAAGCAATGCAAAATTATAGGAAGAAAGTAAAATATAGTCTCTATGAGGGCAAGTCAAATGGGCCGGACATGTAATGCGATTTAGAGATGACCACTGGACTACAGCTGTTACCAACTGGATTCCACGGGACATCAAAAACCCATGTGGCTGCCCACCTACAAGATGGTCAAACTTCTTTGTCAATACCCTGAATGAGCAGTTTGAGGCTCTTGATGTTCCTGGAGCGAGCTGACGCCATTGGGCTACACCAGCATGTGACAGGGACGAATGGAGACGTTACTGGCGCCCACTCAAACAAATCGATGAATAACGGGATGACAAATGATACAAATGATACAAGTGATGGAGGGCAAAATCCAGTGGAATGTTGCAGAAGAAATCCTCACAAGCCAGCAATACCTGCATGAAACTTCAATAATCATAGGCCACAATAAAACAAATAAGGATAAATAATTCACAAACATCTCCATGGTACAGCACTGCTTTGCAGTCCTGAAGCCAGAGGTGCCCTGAGTTCAATCCTAGGCATCCCCACATGCTCAAGTATAATCTCAGCAGTTCTGCTCTTGGGGATTCCTCATACCACAAAGTACACCATCTTTGTGAAACCGTAAACAAGTATACATGAGCACCGCAATCAGAAGTGTGTGACTTCTGGGACATTTGGCCATCACAACCAACTGCAAACCACCTGGAGAACACTGCCAAATTTGCACTGCCACCACAAATGAGGTGTGTTAGCCCCAACAAGCACTGCACCTAAACTGTATGGGCAGCCTAATCCAGTGGGGGTGTCCTTGGTCCTAAAAGAAATGAAAATAGCAAAGAGAAAGGGAAATTTAAAATAATGTATAAAAATAAATGAGAACAGATTTTTAGAGAGCAGCAAGCATCACCTCTTTAGATGTAATTTGAGTCTCTACAAAGACTAAAGTAAATTTCAAGCCATAAACAGGGTCCACACTGCCTTTCTTAGAACTCACATACAAGAGAAAATCAAACAGTTCTGATGACATTGCTGAAATGCAAATAGTGGGGAAGAGATCATTAAAAACACGTACTTCTCTCTCTTTTTTTTTCAAATGATGAGCTGAGAAAGTGAGTGTATGTAATTTTCACCCAGAAAAAGCTGAAAAGAAAGCAAAGTAATTAGGGTATTTTCACTTTTATTTTAATCATTTCAAAATGTGATAAATGCTATATACAGTGATTTTCTTATTGATAATATTTTTAAATAAAAGTCACTTAGAGTTTATTACTGTATCTATTGACTGTATACTGTTGGGAACACAATATATACTCATTAAATGTTTATATTGTAGAGATTTATTAACGAATTTTAGGAGAAAATATGCAATTGGTTTAGACAAATGGTAAATCATACCAGAGAACTAAAAAATATTCTGTTGAGCTATATTAATCTTTTGATAATAATAGCACCAGGTATAATTATAAAGGAATTTGATTTTAAAAGCTCGTCATCACTCAAAAGACCATGCCACTTTTGCTCTACATCACTAATCATCAGAGAGATGCAGATCAAAACAACCATGAGATACCACCTCACACCACAGAGACTAGCACACATCCAAAAGAACAAAAGCAACCGCTGTTGGAGAGGATGTGGGGAGAAAGGGACCCTTCTTCACTGCTGGTGGGAATGCCGACTGGTTCAGCCCTTCTGGAAAACAATTTGGACGACTCTCAAAAAATTAGATATTGAATTCCCATTTGACCCAGCAATACCACTGCTGGGAATATATCCCAGAGAGGCAAAAAAGTACAATCGAAACAACATCTGCACATGTATGTTCATCGCAGCACTGTTTACAATAGCCAGAATCTGGAAAAAACCCGAATGCCCCAGAACGGATGACTGGTTGAGGAAACTTTGATACATCTATACAATGGAATACTATGCAGCTGTTAGAAAAAAGGAGGTCAAGAATTTTGTAGTTAAGTGGATGGGCATGAAAAGTTTCATGCTGAGTGAAATGAGTCAGAAAGAGAGAGACAGACATAGAAAGATTGCACTCATCTATGGTATATAGAATAACAGAGTGGGAGACTACCACCCAAGAACTGTAGAAATAAGTACCAGGAGGTTGACTCCATGGCTTCGAGGCTGGCCTCACGTTCCGGGGAAAGGTCAACTCAGAGAAGCGATCACCAACTACATTGTAGTCGAAGGCCATGTGGGGGAAGGGAGTTGCGGGCTGAATGAGGGCTAGAGACTGAGCACAGCGGCCACTCAACACCTTTATTGCAAACCACAACAGCTAATTAGAGAGAGAAAACAGAAGGGAATGCCTTGCCACAGTGGCAGGGTGGGGTGGGGGGGAGATGGGATTGGGGAGGGTGGGAGGGACACTGGGTTTACGGGTGGTGGAGAATGGGCACTGGTGAAGGGATGGGTTCCCAAACTTTGTATGAGGGAAGTATAAGCACAAAAGTGTATAAATCTGTAACTGTACCCTCACGGTGATTCTCTAATTAAAAATAAATAAATTAAAAAAAAAAAAAGACCATGCCACTTTAAGATTCAATGAGGTTGGGCAGAAAAGAGTGGAAAAGCCTACACTGGAAATCAAGTATTGAAGTCTGGGTTATGACTTAATACTGTGGCTGAGCAGTGAATGAATAATAAATTCTTTAATCTTGTTAAATTATATGGTAACTTGTTAAATTTAAACAGAAGAGCTAATTTTAGGTTTGGGGAGCAACCAAATATTTGGAGACTTGTATTTGACTCAATAAAGTCTTGAAAACAATCATGGATTTGTCTTCTATTAAACACATGGCATTCTTTTTATTCCAGAGTATAAGAAATATTCTAATTTTAGGGATAAACTGATACTCAGAGTAACACAGTGACTTTCTCAGTACTATGGTCTGTTTGACCAATACAGAAGTGCATTTCTTTGTTCTCTGGGGCCGGAGCGATAGCACAGTGGTTAGGGCATTTGTCTTGCACGCAGCCGACTTGGGTTTGATTCCCAGCATCCCATATGGTCCCCTGAGCACCGCCAGGAGTGATTCCTGAGTGCATGAGCCAGGAGTAACCCCTGTGCATTGCTGGGTGTGACCCAAAAAGCAAAAAAAAAAAGAATATATATTCTCCAATGTACATTCTTCAGTGCATTGCCTGGTGCATTAATTTCCCAGGGCTGTGTAACAAGTGTTGTATCAGTTACTTAACACAGATTTATACTCTAAAAATTCTGGAGGTTTGAAGCATGACATTAGGGATCAGCAGGGTAGGTTCTTACAAGAGCTTTGTAGGGGAATCTGTTCAATGCTTATCTCCCTGCTTCCATCAGTTGCTACCAGTCAGTTCCGGTGTCCATTGCCTTGCCACCACCTAATTCAAATCTCTGTGTCTGTTTTCACATAGCATTCTCCTCTGTCACCACAAATCTTGTATAAGCCACAAGTCTCTCTAGATTGAAAGGCCACCCTACATCAGTATGACCTCATCTTAACTAAATACATCTGCAATGACCCTATTTCCAAATTAAGGTCATATTCTGAGGTAGTGGGGTTCAGCATATTAACACTCCTTTTGGAGAGATGAAATTTAACCCAGAATAAAACAAACATCCATGGGTTATTAAAAATGAAACAAATGAACCACACGCTATAAAATCAGCAATTTTCTTTTTATATGCAAGCAGTCACAAGAAGAGAAAAATAGAATGGTACAATCATCTCTTAGTAGCCATCATTCAACAAAAACAAATATTTCAAACCCATGGAAAGCAAAGTTCAGGAAGAAATTAAAGTCTCATGAAGGCCCAGAACTGCACCAAATTGTGTTGATTCTGAATAAAAAATAACCTTAAAAATTATAAGTAACTCACGCTCTTACTCAAATAAGTAGTTTAATTATCATGGGAATCTAACCCCATACATCTTCCCACATACAAATCATCCTGAAAAGTACTTTCTGCAAAATTGTATTCCAGAGGAAAGAAGCCCCCTCATTCTGCCATCAATGTCTTCTAATTTTAGTGAAGCATCCAGCACCCAAGCACAGGAAGATAAGCTGTAGGAGTAGAAAGCTTGTCATTACCCAGCTGCATAGATTGTGTTATTGTGTCTGACCCTGAGTTCTGCATGGTCAACCACCTCTGCATTGAGTACCTAGGGGATAATTCATCATAAATGAAAATGCTCTGGGTAAAGGTGGGGGAGGAGTCAGTGGTCATGGCTAGAGTTAGAATTTATGACATTATAATAAGTTAATTAACTGCTGCACTCATTGCTTTTTAAAGAATGAGAATAGCATCTAAATGCACATGCTTATTAGGAAAGATATCTTAAGGCATACCAAATGCTAGTTAGAAAAAGTGTCTTAGGATGAATTAAAATACCGAGTTTTATGAGGTCTAGGCTGACACATTATTCATAGGAACTAGAAAAATTACAGGGTAAAGGTGCCATACAGATCCAATTTGGGTTATATTTGTGGGCATGTTCTGAACTTGCCAGTTCAGAAACATTAGGACAATACAGTTGAAATAAGATCATTTCATTACAAAATTAGCAGTATACTTAGATATTTGGAAAGTTTCTGAAACATAAATAAGATAATAGACAGGCAGAACAATTTGAGATTACTTTTTAATAGTTATATTAGTGCAGACATAAGAAAAATAGATTCCAAAGAACAAATAATTTATAAAAAATATTTTAATACAAACAATGATAATGGGGACCAGAGAGGAGAGTGAGTCAATCACTTCTGGTATTTGTCTTGTACACAGCAGACCCTGGATGATCCCTGGCCCTCTATGACCAAGCGCACTCTTTGACCCTGAGGCCACTGAGCATCATAGGGTATGGCCACATCTGGCCCACAAACAGGAAAAAAAAGACTTCTAAAAAACAATGACAAATAAAAATTAGGGTAAAATGTTTACAAGATGTTCAATGCAGCTAAAAATATAAATGTAGGAAAGGGTGAAATTTTCACAAAAGGAGGCTGGAGAGATATCACAGTGGGTGGGTAGGGCATTTGCCTTGCACGCGGTTGACCAGGGTTCGATTCCCAGCATCCAACACGGTCCCCTGAGCACTGAGCACCGCCAGGAGTAATTCGTGCGTGCAGAGCCAGGAGTAACCCCTGTGCATACTCAGGTATGACCTAAAAAGCAAAATAAAACAAACAAAAAAAGAAAATTTCACAAAAGTTTAAATGAGTAACGAATGTAACAGATAAAGAGAATTCGGAGCCCAGTGTGGCTGTATATTAATAAACATTAAGTATCAAAAAACTAATGATCTAAGTAGCGTAAAGTAAAACAATATAAGCAAAATAGATTAGGAATAAAATGAAACAGAAAGTTAGCCAATAGCCACATCTGGAACCTGGAAAAGGGACTCTATATCATACTAATTTTCTAGTAATATCTACAATTTTTCAGTGAACGTTTCTTTGGCGGAAGTTGGGGGAAGGGCACAGTTGGTGGTGCTCAGGAGTTACTCCTGGCTCTACACTCAAAAGCACACTCCTAGCAGTGTTCAGGGGACCATTTGGGATACTGGGGTTCAAACCTAGATTGGTTCTGTGCAAGACAAGTGCCCTACCTATTGCTGTACTATTGCTCCAGTCCCACAACAGATGCTTCTTTTATGCTTTGGAACTCAAAAAAGATTTTAAAGTAATTAAAAGCATTTTTAAGAAGAAACTTAACCTAATATTTACATTCCCAACAAAAAATTAGGGGAAAACTGCCACTTCTTAATAATATTCTTAAAACTTAAATAAAATGCTAACAATTAGAAGTCAATGATATTGTGAAGTTAATCTTTTACAATACTATGATAGGAATACACAGTCTAAAATTAGAAAATCTACTTATATTTACCAAAATATATTTTGTCTAAAATCAAATAAAATTTAGAAGATAAGTATGTAAATAATTGTATATATTTTAACACATTCAATTCAAACGTTGAAAAGCATTTTATTTAGCAGCAACACAATTCATAATAAAACACAAATATATGAAATTATTATTAGTTTTCAAATTGATAGTACTAATAACAAAGTATCTGGGTTTATTGAGCTTTTAAAATATGTTAGTTATTATTTAAATGATATACATATAATTTAAAAGTTTATAAGACATTAAACACAAATAAAATTGTAAATATTAGAGAGATTGAGAAAAATGTGACCATTTAGAAGTCATCTTGATTTTATTTATTAATTTCTTGGCTTGAGGCCACACCCACCAGTGATTTTCTGTTACTCCTGGCTCTGAATTTAAGAATTGCTCAAAGTACAATATGGGATTTCTGGATTAAACCTGGGTCAGCTGCATGCAAGCAAACATCTTACCTGCTCTACTATCTCCCTAACCCCAAGAAGTATCTTGATTTTAGAATACTAAAATTTAAAAAAATGCAGTTGAAGAGAGAGTCCAGTAGGTAAGACACTTGTCTCCCATACAGCTGACTGTGTTTGGTCCCTGGCACCTATAACCACCAGAACTGGTCCCTGAGTATGGAGCTGAGAGTAAACCTTGAGAATAGCAAGTATATCCCCCAAAATAGTAATAATAATTTTTAAAATGGGTTTAAAATGAATTTGTGAAAATATAAATACTAAGGAAACTTTTTTGGTAATTCACCAAATAATCCTAAAATTGTTTTTAAAAAATAAAGAGAAGATTAATGATTATTGTAAAGAGGGGGTTAACTTTAACAAAATATTAAAATATAAGAAAGTAAGATAATTAGAACTCAATGACATGTATTAAAATAACAGTCCAGCGGAAAACAGCCATTCAAAATATGTCAATTTTATACAAATTCAATATTTAGACTTGATTGATACATAAAAGATAAGATTCTAACCAAAAATAATCATAGCTTTATCTATATGCAATATATATACATAATTTAATTTATTTTAAGCCTCCAGAGGAAGAAATACTTCCTAAAAAATAAATCCATTGGAAAGAAGAAAAAGAGCAGGAAGTTTGGAGGGTGGGAAAGGAAGCAATGAAAGACTTTTTATGAATTACTGAAAGAAATAACAATAAAACGTTAGCAAACTAAAAAGTGACTTAGTGGCATTAAAAGTAAAGTATAGCTTCAGAACTTAGACAATAAGCTTAGGAATGTTGTGTATGGATATATATAATACCTTTGTTTTAGGGTTTATATTGCTTACGGAAAGTTTTGTATCAAATGATACACATGGCTTGATTTGATAAGGCCACAACCCTCAAACACCAGTGAGGTCTGGTCAGGTGATAGGGACTAGAAAAGGGGTTGGGCACATACACCAGCAGCAATCTGGCCACTGAGTGGTCAGCACAAGGGATTCTCTCAAGGCTGAAGCAAACAACACACAAAAGAGGGGATTCAGCCTCTATGGATTTTTTACCCCACTTTCTAGCAGTGTCCCTTTCATTCTCTGATCTTCTCAAAAGTCAAAAGACTATATCTTTTTGTTTGTTTGTTTAGTGTTGTCCAAATTGTTCAACAATGTACTTGCTAAACAAAGCACACACAGTGAGCCACCAATTGGCATGGACAGGTGGTTAGTTAATGGGGAAATCGTAGTAAAAGTACATGAAAAATAAGTGGAGGTCAACTATTCATTTCACTTGTTAGTCACAACAGCACTTGTGAGCATGGAGAACTCTTCAAAGGATAAGACGTTTTCAAAAAGCAAGGTGCCATCAAGGCCCCATCAGGTTGCTGTCCGTTTGTAATATTCGCCTCTCGTGCCCAGACCATAAACATAAAGTGCTATTGTTGACCAAGATCACAAGAGGTTATCTAAACACTGGCATTCTTTTGCTCCCGTTTTAGGTTTTATAGAGGAGTAACATTTGAACTAAACTTTATTATTTATTTATTTATTTATTTATTTATTTATTTTTGAACTAAACTTTAAAGAGTAAATAAGATTCTTTTTTCTCTTCCTGGAATGTTACCTACACTTAGCAAAGAAAATCTTGGGGGCCAGAGTTATAGTACCGTGGGTAGGGTGCTTGCTTTGTCTGTGGCTAACCTGGGTTCGATCCCTGGCATCCAATATAGTTTAGTTCAAATGTTACTCCTCTATAAAACTCACAACAGAATTAACCACAAAATCTGCATATGTGTTGAGATCCTGCTCTGTGAGTTACTCAGGGCTATGCCAGTAAACAAGCGGACGCATATATGCCTTCTTGGACCTTACACTCTTTCCCATACACTTAGCTCTTGGGTTACAATCCCTTGAATGTTCATTGTATAATTCTCAGAGTTACTGGAAATTGTTTACTCCCACCAGACTGTGAGAGAAAAAGCCCCACCCCCATAAACCAGCCTTTCTGATCACTGTATCACTGTTATCCTGTTCTTTTATTTGCTTGAATAGATGCCAGTAATGTCTCCTCCATTCATCCTAGCCCTGAGATAGATTTATTTATTTATTTATTATTAGTGAATCACCGTGAGGTACAGTTACAGACTTATAACTTTTCATGCTTGTGTTTCAGTCATACAATGCTCCATCCCTCCACCAGTGCCCATTCTCTACCACCGATGGTCCCAGTATCCCTCCCACTCCTCCATCCCATCCCCCCTACCCCACCCTGCCTCTGTAGCAGTAGCCCTGAGATTTTAACAGCCTCTCTTTACTTGTCCTTCCCAACAGTGCTGCATTGGAGGCTCTTTCAGAGTCAGAGGAACGAGACCCATCATTGTTACTGTTTTTGGCATATCAAATACACCACAGGGAGCTTGCCAGGTTTCTGCTGTGTGGGCAGGATACTCTCGGTAGCTTTCCAGGTTCTCCAAGAGGGAGAACTAGACAATAAGAGGTTGCACGACTGCCAATGTGGCCACATGCTTCCGGAAGCATTGTTTTATAGTCTGGATCTTGGCCATTGATGGGATTACAGGGGAGGAGGGGGGATTAGCGAGGCAGTTTCTGGGTGTGACTGTCTAGCTACTGGAAAAGAATGGGGAGAGAGGATCTGGGTAGAGGAGGCCCAGTCCCAATTCGATCAGGCTTGGAGATCTCAGCCACAGGTCCCACACACCTGGGTTCCTCTGCCGGTTCCTTCACACGTGAGGCTCGTCCGAGTGTGTGGAAAGTGGCCTTGAGCATGGCTGTGGCTGGGTTCTGGAGGTCTTTGACTGCCGGGGCTCTGCTCGGGGAGGGGAGGCAAACTCAACCTGCCCCCTTCCAAGGGGCCCCTGTGAAGACAGCCAAGTGTGGCAGCAGGAGACTCTGCCAGCCTTTCTGATAGTCCATAATTTTATTCCCTGCAAATTCAAGGCTTGTGCATATAGAGTAGAAGTTTTTTAAATGCTTGTAAAATAGAGGAGCACTTTAAAAACCACCATGGGCCAGAGACAGTTCAAAGGGCTAAGCACATGCAGTCATGCAGGAGGCCCAGGTTTTATACCTGGAACTGCATGGTCCCCCAAGCACTATACCAGAAGTGAGCACTGAGAGTCAGAAGTGGCCCCTAAGAGTTAGAAGTAACCCCCAAGCACCAACGAGTGTGGCTCCCCAAACAACAACAACAAAACAGTAATAATAATAAATAATGGTCTGCTATGAGTACAAAATTTTCAACTTTCTGTGGAAAGAAATCTCAAGCTAAGAGAAGTTTCAAAAAGTAATTTAGAAGTCAAAACTATTCATCACAATTTCCCAGTACTCAGTGCAACATTGCTATATTCTGCTTTCCCTTAAAAAAGTGACAAAAACACTGAAACATTAATCAATCCAGATATCTGCTAATCACTCTTACAGTTAATTTGAGCAACAGAGAGAAGAGTCAGTATTCTTAAATTAACCCTGCAGAGACATATTAGCATAGAAACACAACACAAACCTGTTTTGACATCTGGAGTTCTGTGCCGTAATTACACCCAAAGCACAAGTATATTGGTCATGTTCTCTTAAAGCTATTGCAGAATCATTTCTTCTGATATCAAGTCTCAAAAGATTTCCACCACAGGTTTATCCTGTGCTACCAGAGCTAAAGTGTACAATTTGGGCTAGGAAAAAAAGTTCATAATTAAGATAGAAAGTGAGAACACTGAGTTGAAAACTTCATTCAGTGTTTCTCTGGTTATGATCTCCCAAAATGCTTTGAAGGGAGTGATTAAATGACTTAGCCAGCTCTATCTGTGTCTCTCTCCCACTATGAACTGGAAATTCTCTAAACCCAAGAAAACACAAAACTAGGGCCAGAGAGATAGTACAAAAGTTACTGTGCTTGATTGATACTAGGTTAATCACTGCAATGCCACCTAACAGCACAACCAAAGGTAGCTCCAGCACTTTTACCAATCACTGTATCACTGTCATCCTGTTGCTCATCAATTTGCTTGAGCGGGCACCAGTAAAGTCTCCATTTGTCCTAGCCCTGAGATTTTAGCATCCTCTCTTTACTCGTCCTTCCCAACGGTGCCGCATTGGAGGCTCTTTCAGGGTCAAGGGAATGAGACCTATCATTGTTACTGTTTTTGGCATATCAAATATGCCACGGGGAGTTTGCCAGGCTCTGCCCTCGGTAGCTTGCCGGGTTCTCCGAGAAGGAGAACTAGGCAATAAAAGGTCTTCCGGGAGCTTTATTTTATAGTCTCTGGATCTTGGCTGTTGGTGGGATTACACAGTTGGCAGGGGAAGTTTGTGATTGTGACTGTCAAGCTACTGGGAAAAGGGGGATCTGAATGGAGATTCCAGATTAGATTCGATTCAATCAGGCTTGGAGATCTCAGCCACGGGTCCCACACACCTGGGTTCCTCTGCCGGTTCCTTCACGCGTGAGGTTAGTCCGAGAGTGTGGAGAGTGGTCTTGAGCATGGCTGTGGCTGGGTTCCTGAGGTCTTTGGCTGTGAGGGCTCTGCTCAGGGTGGGGAAAGAGACTCAACCCGCCCCTCTCCGAGAGGCCCCGGTAAAGATAGCCAGGAACAGGGGCAGGAGACTTTGCCCACTTTTGCCAAAAGGCAAAAAATAAATAAAAAGCAGGCTAACACAGAATATGTACTTTATAGTTACCTGAATAAGGAATTGAATTTGGTACTGTAGACTAAGCATTTTTTCACTCTTAGAACAAATCTTGTATTTTACAATAAAACACAGAAGATGAACACTTGGATTTGAGCATATACCTGACCAATATTACAATGTTTCCAATGTTTAGTTTATTTGCAGGAGCTGATCCCCAGGGTGCCCAAGAAGTCAAGAGACACTAGCAATGATAATTCGGGGCCAGCAGAACCACCCCTAATACTCAGGTGACCAGCGGGGCCAAAAATTAAATGTGGAGCCTTCACATGTGTTCCAGCCCCTTGAATTATCTCTCTGGTCCTCATTGCTTTTTTTTAATAGTCCATATGCAATCTATAATTTCAAATACTAAATATAAATTTATTATATGAATAAATTATTTATTACATAAATAATAGCTTCATAATAGACCATAAATAGACATAACACCAGCCCCTTCATTTATCAGATACATGTAAAGTTAACTTGGAGATATTTACAAGTTATTATTTACATGTGTTTCTCTACTTCATTATTGTAAGGTCATAGCAAAGAAATGATATTTCATCATAAAATGTTAGAGTTCTCATAATTTACACAAATCATTCAATTCTCACAAAAGTTAAGAACATTGTCCAAAATTGCACACTAATTAGCAACAAATTTGAGACAAGCAGGTAAGTTCCAGCCCCCTTAGTTTCTCTGCTAACACCACACTATGGGTATCTTTTTGAGAAGCAATATATTACCTACATTTTATACAGAAGATAGAAACTGCTTCTAACATAAATGTGCCCAACTGTTCGCTTTTGTCTTTCAACTGACTTTTAGTACTTCTAGCTCAGCTACAGTCTAGTGACCCCCATAACAAAATGCACACCTCTTTATACATATTTTATAATTTGTTTCAAGTTGTACTTTATAACAAGTCTAAGTTTTTCTCTGGTATCCTGATTTTTAGTTAATAGCAGAAAACAACAACAAGAGCAAAAATATAACGTAGCAGTCCTTGATCTAGACCTGCTTAGTGTACCAAAGAAAAAATGCAGCAGGACTGCAGGCACATGAAAACATGTCAATCAGATGTAATTGCTCTCCAAGAGAAACACTTTTCAGCAAGTAAAAAAGAACTCATCCTGAACACAAGGCTTTGTAGCAGCAACTAATCTACTAATGACAAGCTCAGTTTGTTATTCTCTCACTTGTTGTACAAGATACAAGGTTTGAAAGATGACAGAAAAGGACAGCTTGACCAAGTCATAGCTCTTAAACAACTGTAAAAAATGATATGGACATGCATTTATATAGTATACTTGCGTGTGCTTTTATGTATGCATGTGCTTATTATTATAGCTCATGATATCATTAACAGTTGCTGAAAATCAAAGTAGCTTTAAAGTATTTTATGGTTACTTACAACAGAGCATATCAGAACTTCAGCATGTTAAAAAAAAATAGGCTTCTGCTTTTTTGTTCAATAACTCTTAAGGACAATCAATAGGCCATACTCTGCCTGAAGACAGCAAAACCCACATCCCAGGGGGTAGTATTTGAAAGCCATGTTTCACTGGATGCAAAAAAGACAATTTTTAAAAATTCTTTTTAAACATTTTTCTATTATTACTTAGTCCACTTAAATGGAATCTTAATAATCCCTGCAAAAGAGGACAACTGCTAACTCCAGAAAAGAAGGTGCTGGCCTCTATTTCATTGCTTACACTCATTACTCTGGAACTGAGATGTCTTTTTTTCCTATACTAAGGTTGGGAATATTCACTTGAAAGCATTAAAGTTTGAAAAAATAAGAAAAGAACAAAATTAATCCCATAGAAGTTCCAATCAAGAACAATATTTAAGTGGAGTGCAATTGTCACTTAAATTTACCAAATCTGGATGCTACTCATTAAGATACAGTCATTCTCTGAGATGCCATGTTCAGGAAAGTGAATTTTAAATTTGTGTATGAAAATTTTATTTTAGAATAGCTTGCGATAGCACAGCGGTTGGGCGTTCGCCTTTCACACAGCAGACCCAAGTTTGATTCCTCCGCCCCTCTCGGAGAGCCCTGCCAGCTACGGAGAGTATCGAGCCCGCGCGGCAGAGCCTGGTAAGCTACCATGCATATTGGATATGCCAAAAACAGTAACAATAAGTCTCTCAATAAGAGACATTACTGGTGCCCACTCGAACAAATCGATGAGCAACGGGATGACAGGGATGTTTCTATTTCCAGTCATAGTGAAACCACACAAATTGAAAGAGAATTATCAATCAGAATCTATTGGAATTGGTCAGATGGAAAACTGAGGAAATAGGATGTCTTTGCCTGTGGTTTATAGATAATCTGTGAGGCCTCTAAAAGACCATCCAAGAGCTGGAGCAATAGCACAGCGGGTAGGGCATTTGCCTTGCACACAGCCGATCGGGGTTCAATTCCCAGCATCCCATATGGTCCCCTGAGCATAATACCAGGAGTAATTCCTAAGTGCAGAGCCAGGAGTAACCCCTGTGCATCAACGGGTGTGACCCAAAAAGCAAAAATTAATTAATTAAATAATTAAAAGGCCATCAGGTAGCCATGTCTGTTTGGACTGCTGGTGAGAGCGTCTAGTTGTCGTTGGCTGCATTGGTAATAGGCAGCCCAGGTCCTCCATCAAGGAAGGAATTCTTACACCAAGAGCTGGGATCACTGTCAACCATGGCCTTCAGTGTCAGCTCACATCCAATAACTGGTTGAGTGTTCAAGTCTAGACCTCTCAGCATGGGGAAAATAATTCCAATCTATTCCTGGAGCTCCCAAGAAATGAACTTACACTGCAAATGAGCCTGCATCACAGCTTCTTCCTTTCTGATCGGACTCCAGGGCATTCATTAGTCAACTTTGACTCAGAACTTTGACTTCATCTTGGGAGACCTAATCTGAGACAACAGGATTCTGACTTTGATTCTTAATGTTCTAGATTCTATAAAATGGAGATCTCTAGGTTTCCAGGTCTAAGTCTCACACTGGAGCTTCATCTTCGAGATGTATTGTATGTGGATAAAGTAAGCATGTTCTAAATATTAATAAAGATCACTTATCTTCTCTTTTCGAATCACCATCATGTCACTGCCTTCATGTCATTGAAATAAATTTAGAGTTGGCAATAGAAGTCAAAGTCCCTCTCCACAGCCCTACTCCTGAAATCAAGTGGAAACTATGAGAATCCAGAAATGTCAAGCCTTCTCCAAATCATTTAAAATTGCCCACTTGAGATTCCTCATTACCATGACATCTATAACCATAAGGTGGGAAAGTTAGTGAATAGTATGTAAAATGCATGAAAATTTGGAGGTGGAGGTATTTCAGAAATTAACTTTAATAAGTTAAATTGATTTGAAGCTTTCTTGCTGTTCACAAATTAAAGGAGACAGCTCTGAAAAAACATATTTTCTATCAATTCACACCAAAAAGAGCAAAAGCTAACTCGTTTTCATTGGCCCACTCCCTAGGGAAATCTTCAACAGTAGGTTGGAATGCTGCAACAGCATTCACATCTCAATGCATACTAGATGGCCAAAACTGTAGGCAGAGGAGAATGGCACAAATGTAATACACAGTCCATGTGAATGTACTATGTTCTGATGTTCACTTAATGTAAACTTCCTTTGTGCTGCCAAAGAGAGCTTACTATTTAGATTTCTGGTTCTACTTATAAGAAAATGATGATAATGTGTTTTATCCCTAATGTCATTAGGCTATTAATCAAATACTATATGCACAGAAGTTTACTCTATGCTGTAATACCACGGGAATAGTAGTCAGAATACCTTATAATTTGATCTAGACACCTAATCTAGTTACCTGAACATTTTCCTCCATCAAATTATACAAATATCAAATGGTCTTTCTGAGGCAGGTCAGTATTGCTAGCCAATTTTAGAAATGTGGAAACCAAAATTGGATTTTAATTAATCACCCAATAAACAGCTCCTGAGATGGGATATTTGAGTAGTCTTAAAATTCACAGGTTGCAACCTAATCCCCATTGTGATGGTATTTAGAGTCAGGGGCCAGGAGTAGTGATTCTGTTGGGAAGATCAACCATCATGGATGGGATGGGTGTCTTGGTGAAAGAGAAAAACAGAGGACTTGTTATTTTTTCTGCAGTGTGAGGACAAAGGAGTCAAGAGGCAAGTTCTCACCAGACACAGAATTGGCTAGTGTATTGATCTTGGACTTCTCAGTCTCTGAATCTCTGAGAAATAAATGTTTGTTGTTCATCCTGTCAGTGATATTTGTAATAACAGCACAAACTGACTGAGACAATAACCAACTAGGAAGTTTACCATAAAATATTGTAATTATAGACTCATTGATTTACAGGGAAGTTTAGTTTCCTACCGTCCTAGAGTTAAAATTAATAACTTTGATCCCTAAGACACAGATCCATTTCAAAATCTAGCATGTATTCAATGTTGCTTGACAGTTGCCTTTTCTGCTTCTTAAATACACACACACACACACACACACACACACACACACACACAAACCTGATGTTTTGGGAAAGTACTAAAAAGTTAAATTACTTCCAGCATCACCACACCTCATCTGACCATCAAATAAATGTAAATAACTTTCTGTCTTCAACTCTTACATATACCAGTTCCCTTCCAAGACAAAATGACCTAGAACAATTTATCATTTTCTGTGACTCTGCTTTTGCTCATTTTCTTGTCTTTTTGTTTTGTTTTCTTTTGGGGCCACACCCAGCAGTACTTGAGTACCAAATTGACTCTGCATTCAGGTATCATTCTAGATGGGCCTGGGATACTATATGAGATACGGGGGGGTGGGGGACGTGGTAAAACTATCTCTTCAGCCTTCTATAGCCTTCCTTAATAAAGAATATTACCTTACTTTTCAAAAGTAATTTACATAGTAGATGTATAAATACTGCATTTAGTCTCTCCACAACACTGATTTAAGTCTTCAGCAGGAAAGCCTGTGTACATTTCTTTTATATGCTATGAATACTTATTAAATAAGTATATCTTTATTATTAGATATACTCATAAGATGTCAATAAGTAGCTTGAGAGTCAGAATGCCATAAACTTCATTGTATATGCAAAGGCTAGAGGAATGTCTTATAGGACTTAACATTTGAAATGGATTTTTGCCATTGACCTGATCAATGATATGTAATGCTATGCTTTTATAAAATGAACTTAAGTGCCTACTTAAATAAAAATGTATTTTCTGCTTAATATTATGAACCAAAATTATTTTGCAGAACAAACTAAAAACTGATTGCCTTATTATTAATGTAAAGTGTGATAAAATTCTTTCAGGTTATAAAAAATTGTTTGGTTTATAGTCATTTATGTAAGTATAAAGTTCTTTAATTTGGATTTAAGATGGTAGAATAGGATTTTTTTCCATCCTTCTCAAGATTCTATGAAATTAAAAAAAAATTTAAATTACTTAAAAGGAAAATATTTAATATAAAAATGTCAGGGTGGATGGGTAATATTAAGATTCTTGAATTTCTGAAATAAGAGAAGGAAAAGGGCAGATAAATGAAGCAAACAGAGAAGCTTCAATACTAAAAATAATAAAATGAATTAAAAAATTTTTTCTTATGTAAATATTTAAGCCAATTTTTCAAATTGAATATTTTACAACATGGCAGGGTAGGTTGTAAAAAGTAGGCTAAAACTTGTGGACTTGTATAATAGTTATCACAATACTTCCCATCTTGACCACTAAACTTCAATAAGCATCAATGGGCTAAAATTTTTCAAGAATAAATAACAGCCTCTGATAAAGCGGATTGTAAATTTTAAGAAATATGGGACTGAAATTGATTAAAATTGACATAGTCCCCCACCAAAAAAATAGAAGAAAATATGAAAAATACAATTATCAAATAGGTATTAGAAGAGAATTTTTTAAGTACAAAGAAAACATTGTTCCCAGGTTGGAAAGCTCCACGAATAGGTACAAGAAGAGAAAACAAATTTTGGACCAAGAGAAGTGGCACTGTCACTGTCACTGTCATCCCTTGAGTTGATTTACTGGAGAGGGCACCAGTAATGTCTCTATTACACTCAGCCCTGAGATTTTAGCAACCTCTTCTTACTCGTCTTTTCCAATGATTGGAGGCTCTTTCAGGGTCAGGGGAATGAGACTTATCGTTACTGTTTTTGGCATATCGAATATGCTACGGGTAGCTTGCCAGGCTCTGCCGTGCGGGCTGGATACGTTCAGTAGCTTACCAGGCTCTCCGAGAGGTATGTATATAACTGTAACTATATTTGGGATATGAATACACCACGGGGAGCTTGCCAGGCTCTCCCGAACGGGCAATAGACTCTCGGTAGCTAGTCAGATTCCCCAAGAGGGAAAACTAGGCTGTTAGATGTCACGTGGCCATATTTCGAGAGACAAGAGACTGTGTCACTCTCTTCCGGGATCTTGGTTTTATAGTCTCTAATGTTGGCCATTGATGGGATTACACGGCACCAGGGGCAGTTTCTGGGTGTGACTGCCTAGCTGCTGGAAAATGGGGGATCTGGGTGCAAGAGGCCCGGTCTCAATCCAAGCAGCCTTAGAGATCTCCAGGAGTAGCATAGTGGCTTACAATTTCTACCTTGCAAACTTTGGGTTATGAGTTGAACTCCCTGGTGCCCAAAATGCACCACATACAATCCTGGAAGCTCTGCAGTTTGAGCCTGGCATCTCTGTTCTCTGTGATGCCCAATGCCACAAATAATGACTGGTTAAAGTACAGCCAGGGTGTACAAATACCACCAAGGGGTGGAGCACTAACGAGCACCACAACTGAAAAGATGAGCATGCCCTATGATAAAGAAGTATGACCCTAGTGACCCCATGTGTAATAGCAACTCTGGGAAACGCTACCACAAGAGTGCATTTAACTAAAGAGTGTGACTCTTGGTGAGCATGTGTACAATCACAACTAATGGAATGCTAAAGTAGTAAGCACAACAGCTGAAAATATAAGATATGAGAACACAGTCAAGACTGCATGTGACTCCCAGGAATTCCCAAAAGAACAATGAAAGGAAGCAGGAGGATGAGAGGGAAATAAATATGTACTATAAAACAATTCAATTAAAAATGTTTTCAATCTTGGAGATTACACTTAATGTATTATCTTAAAATTCTGAGGTAAACTTTTTCAACTTAAAAGTCTATACGCAGCTAACTTACAAAATATAAAAGAAGAAAGATTCTTCTCAATATATACACAATCAGAATTTTTACCTCTTGGGGGTGTAGCTCAGTGGCAGAATATTTGACTATAAATTTACCTCTCATATATGCCCCTTAAAGGAAAATCTACTTAAGTAAACACTGGAGGAAAATAATAAAAAAATGCACACAAAAACTTATGAACTCCATAAAATTATGTCCAACCAAGAGAGACAGTCGAAAGAATTCTGAGGATGATGGCTGCACATTAACTCATCCAGCTTGAAATAGAACAGAAGACTCTGCCAAATATCTTAGGGAAAGAAGGAAGATTGATAGAAGAGAATGAAGTTCAATTCAATTTGGGAAGGAAGAGAAATCAAATTAAGAATGAAAATAAAGGTAATTAAAATTTCAGGATATGTGCCAACTAGTAACTTTTCAAATATGTAGCAAAGTAAGCAAGAATTGAAGCAATTAATGTTACTGGATGAGAAGTATTCCATATATAAACATGAAAGGAAAATTTTTCTTCTTATTCTCTTGCTACAAGTTCTTATATTCACTGTGCACTCTAAAGTATAAAATATAGCTAAATCATAAAAATATAACTAGCTAAATCAACATGAAACACAGCCATGATCATGCAAATACTGTTTGCTGCCTTACAACTTTTGTATTCACCCTGCAGATAAGCAATGCAATATTTGGTTGTAGTCTTAAGACAAACTGTGTTGTTAACTGTCTAATAATGCTTTAAAAATGTAAAACTGATAGAAAATAATTTGTTAAAGTAGAAGGAAGGTAGAAGGAAGGAGGAAAGATTAGAATAATAATATTTTCTACTTACAGACTTTGGGAGTCAGAAAAATAGAAGAAATTGATAAAGCAAGAAATAATGCTTAAAAACATCATTTAGAGTTATAGAAATAAATAATGTAAGAAGTAAAAATTTTATGTGTTTACATTTGGAGGAGAAGTGAGGTAATAAATGAGCCAGATCTCATCTTACATTTCAAATAGCGAATAGTGCCAAAAAGTATATGAATCCTGAAACATAAAAAAGAAAAACATGCATTTTCTTTTCTTTTGAAAGGAATCACCAAAGTAAAAATTGAATAGGTGAAAACAATTCCGTTTTGGAATTGGGACTTAGGGAAGGGAGAGAATTTATGGGAGACCAATATATTATATTTGTTGTCATGTGTATATATTTGATACAAATAATGAAAAATTTAAGGAATAAATTGTTAACTTCCAGAAGACAGTAGGTATGTATTTGGGGAGCAAACTTGCATGCTCTTACTCTCCTTTTCTCTTTTTCCTCAACCACCAGGCACATCATCTAGTGCCACAATTCTCCAGGGTCTGCTCTCAATTCTTTAACTCTGAAGTGACTTCTAATTGGGAAACTTGTAAAGTCACTGTGACTTCCCTGACTCTCACTAACATTCTGCTTGTCTTCCCATCAGATTCAAAAGAACGTGGATATGAATGTGATGGACTGACATAGGCAATTTTTAAAGAGCAAAATATCTTTTGCTTTAAGTGATGATAGGATATTCTCCACCAGTATAAATCAGTAGAAACTTTTTTATTGCAAATAACAGAACCCAAATTCAAAATAGTCAATAAGACAAAGAATTAACTGATTCCAGAACTCAAAGTTAAGGGTAAAGATTGCTCCTTGGATGAGATTTTGTTAATCTCCTGGAGAAGTGGTCTTACCCCTCTTTGTTGATTTGTTAATGTTCAACCCACCTTTGTGTCACCACCCTATGTGATTGTTATATAAGCTAAGACTGTAAGAGAAGTAAGGGGAAAGACACAGAAGTGGAGGGAAGACACAGAAGCAGGGAGAAGACATAGAAGAAGACACCGAGTGAAACAGAATCATCGGAGCAGGGGTAAGAAAGAGCACAAGGAGAATCAGAGTCAGAGTCAGAAGTGAGAGCAAGAAGGGTTCCAGAGAGAGAAGCAAAAGGGCTTCAGAGAGAGAAGCAGAAGGGCTCAGGAGAGAGAGAGAGAGAGAGAGAGAGAGAGAGAGAGAGAGATCAGAAGAAAAGAGGTCAGAAGAGACCAGAGGAGAGACTAGAGAGACAGAATCAGAGATAGAGAGACAGACAGAAGAGAGCACAGCAGCACACACAGAGCAGAGCATAAGGAGGAGCCATCCGTATCCAGTCCATACACAGAGGCTGGAGAGCATCAAACTCGAGCAGTAAGGGAGGGAGGGAGAGAGAGAGAGAGAGAGAGAGAGAGAGAGAGAGAGAGAGAGAGAGAGAGAGAGAAAGCACATCACCCCCTCCCACACACACGTTTTTATATTTTTAACAGGAGCCACACCTGACTGTGGTCAGGGCTTACTCCTGGCAGTGCACTCAGTGATCATTTCTAGTGATGCTCAGGGAACCATATGCAATGCCGAAGATCAAACATGGGTTGGCTATGTGCAAGGCCCTGCCCACTGTACTATCACTCTGGCCAATCTTAAGACACTTTTTTTTAATTCTAGGGATGATTACTAACTGGCTTGCCTGGGTTGGGTGTCCAGCTCTGGACAAACTAGCTATAACCAGAAATTCTATAATTTAACAAGTCGTTGTGTGCCATTCATCGTCATTCCCCAGTGTCCAATCAACTGTTGTCAGGAACACAGAAAGAATCATGTAAGAACAATGTAGCTCTTGTTGAAACTCTACAGTTAGAATTGAGAGGACAAGACTCTTAAAAGAAGCAAGATGCTAATCCAGGAAGTATAATTGGGAGATAAAAATCCTCTATAGATAAAATAGTTAATGTTTATTATACTGAAAATAAAACTATCTTAAAGAAATTACATGGAATATAATAATTGTGGAAGCATAATAGTTTTCACCATATTGATATTTTATTATTGTGAAGCAGTAAAGAATTAATTCAACTTTGTCTTTCAAAAAAATCTATCACTGAGAGGATAAATTATTATTCATCTAACTTTGGGGGGCTTTTTGAACCACACCCAGCAATGCTCATGGGGTTACTCCTGGCTCAGCACTCAGAAATCACTCCTGGCGGTGCCTGGAGGACCATATGAGATTCCCAGAATTGAACCCAGGTCCGCTGCATGAAAGGCAAATTTTCTACCTGCTGTACTGTCACTCTGGCCCCTATTAATCTAATTTTTTGCCCATCAGTCATCTAAAGTAAATTGAGTTCCTCAAAGCTAGCAAAAGTAATTTTTTTGAGAATAGGTACATCTTTAAGACAACTAAAATGGTGACTGGAGAGAGTACTCAACAGACTGTGCACATGCTCTGTATGCCATGGGCTGAATTCCATCCCAACTCTGTACCGTCCCGTTACCCCCAAAGAAGCCCCTGAGCACAGAGCCTGGAATAGGCTTTTTCTGGTATTCATTCCCCAAAAACAATAAAAAAAAAATAAACCACTAAAATCCTATTAGAGACATGTGATAGGATAGAGATAGAATGCAATCAGATTAAAAGTTTATTATTAAAAGATTATTATTAAAAAAATAATGCACTGTAAACAATCCAGATAGTTTTCCTGTATGACACTAAAAGTAATTCAAAGAAAGGAGATGCTCACACACACATACTCCCAGCCCAAACTTCAAACAAAAGAACTATATTTAAATAGATCATTCAGAATGAGGTCCTTGAAACAAGTATAGAGGCTTGTGGCTACCAATGGTGCTGTTATTCTAAATCAGAGATTGAGAAAATTTTTCCATAACAAAAGCGAGACGAATGCTGAAGTTTATTGTGTTATTCTGTACCTAGCAAGTCTACTCAACCCTGGTTGCTGCTTGAAAACAGTCACAGAAAATAGGTAAATGAATGAGTATGGTTGTTTAGCAATAAAATTTTATTTTCAAAACCAGCACACTGGATAGTCTCTTACTTAAGCTATAATTTGCTGACCCAAAATCTAACAAATATAAATCGCCTCTATTTACACTGTTGTTCTGTATACTCAACCATTACTATTATTCTCTCTTAAGGGACAAATACTATCATTCCAGTCTTGCTGAAAAACTTTTACTCCCAATTCAAGTTCAAGCCATGACTAGCCGGCTTATAGCAAACATCCTCCTATCTAAGAAGATCTATAAAAGCAAAATGAAATATAGATCATAGTCATTTGAAGAAAATAGACAGAAACCAAGATACTGAAGGGGCCATGAGTCTAGAGAGAAAGAAAATTCATTGAAATGAAATCTACCTGTTCCTCAAGGTTTCCTCTCAGCGTATTTTCCAGTTCACAGCACAGTTCAGAGAAGATGCACTGAAGGAAACATCATAAAGCTTTGGTATTGTCACATATTTGCAGAGGCAAGTCTCCTTAGTCAGTCAGGACTTGAGACTCCAATGACCCATAGAACAAGAAGTTTCTGCACAACCTTCTACATAGTTATCGCTCTTAAAATCCCAAATACCAGGTTGTAAAAGAGATTCAGAAACCAACTTCTTGGCTTAAATGCAGGATCCTTGTTCTAAGCTTCACCCAATCACAGAAATACTTATAAAGCAAACTGATAGCTAAAAACTGAAATATATTGCCTTCAAATTCAACATACTTATTAGACAATATCTAACGTCAGCAATTATAATGGCTTTGAAACAAACCACACAAAGTTAGTACAGTATAATGAAACACAGATGCTGATCAAGTACCAAAATCTTTAGCATTCTGCAGTCTTTATTATTTTTTGTTTGGATAGAGGGGGTCTCCCAAGCAGTTCTCAGGAGACTTAACCTCCGCACCCCCCAGTAATTTTTGGCCAATAAGGCCTGCAGAACAATGAGAAAGGCCAAAGATGCTATTATTCTGGCTGTACTCAGAGGCCTTCAGAACTGTATCCCTGATGCTCAAGAGACCGTGGTGTGCCAGGGGTGGAATCAGAGTCAGCCATATTCAAAGTGTGTGCCTTAACCCCGTACTATCTCTCCAGCCCCAGCCTATATTCCTTAAGCCACCGTGCTTTTAATTCCGTCAAAGTCTGTCAGTTCCTAGATGGGTCCAATTAATCTTTTTTAAATCCTTTTCCTATAGATCAACTTCCTTGTCTATTTATAAAAAAAACACATTAAGATCAATCTTATCTTGCAAATCCTCAAAACCATGACAATCTAGTTGTCTAGAAAACAATCATAGTTGAGTAGAAGTAACAAGCACTACATACTATACACATCTGTGTTTGTAATCTCACATAAGAATGCCTCAACATGCTTTTTGACATCAGTCTTTTACAAACTGTCAGTTTGCAATTCCCCATTTGTTATTTGGTTTAAGCATCTTCTCAGGTAATATATGTAAAGAGTTATAACTGTGTTGCTTGTGCATAAATAACACCAACTCATTATACAACACTTTATGTTACAAAAATGTATTTTAAAAACTTAACTCACTTGATATCTGCTATTCAGTAATAATCATCCTTATTGGTCCTAAAAAAGAATATTGAAAAAGATGGATTGAAGAATAAGTAAAAGACAAAAAAGTGAAGTCTTCAAAGACCATGATTCCCAGTCCCTACTGTCATGTTGTATAATAATGGAAACTTTGGATATGTAGTAAGGCTGAAGACCTTACAATGGGATTATATAATATAATGGACTGTGCCAGGGCTATTGGCACTATGATGATAGGCATGGAATGGTAGTATTGAGCTCTTGAAATATACAAGCATTTACACTCTTGAAAACCAATGCTACTCAATAAAAAATAAATTTTAAAAACTTTAAGTACCTTGATGTGGGGAGCTTCTCCTGGGTTCTCTGGGTGAGGATGATCTAACAAGAAGTATTAAAAGCTGAGAGGTTTTTGAGATATAGGTCAGTTACATTACACTGCAATGCAACAACAGAACAAAGATAAGAGGTATGTAGCTGAGAATTTAACTTGCATTTTCTAGCTCTGAAGATGAAGGAGAGATGACAAGGAGCTAATGAATGAAAGTGGTTTTCCTAGGAAGAGCTAGAAATTCATAGTAAGAACCATGATGACCTTCAATTTAAAACAGAAAAGAATGACAAAAGAAAATATATAAACTACAAGGAATTAAAACAAAAATACAAATAAATGAACTGAAACATTTATGTCTAATTACTAAATAAAAGACTATATAAAAAGAAAAAACATAAATTTGTGTAATAATGGATAGATTTTGTGAAAAAAATGAGATAGATAAATCAGGATTATCCTTTGTGATTAAACAATTGACAAAAAATTACCATACAAAGATGTATATTAGAGAATGTTAATAAAGAAATTCTGGAAGTAAGAAAATGAAGGTATTGGTTTAATAAACTCAAACAACACTATTTTTCCAACAACTCAAAAGAGGAGGAAAAATTTTCTCCCAAAAGCATACAGTTAGAAAAATGATCCTGTCAACGTCTTGATTTTTAGCTCAGAGAGACTTATGATACATTTTTGATCTTTAAAACTGTAATTTTGGTAATATGTTATAGTGATAATATAAAAATATTCAGGAAAATAAAAGGATACAGAACTGTGTAAAATGACTATTTCTTTTTATATCCTCTCTATTTATGTGTATACTTACATCTTAGAATGAGGATACCTCACTAAATTTCATATGAATTTAATAGAAACTAAAAGTTAAAATTAAACATTCCTACAAGAATGTTTAATGTTTCTAAAAATTCATCTAAGTATTTTTAATAGGTTATTAAAAACACTGAAGTATTTTTGTGCATCTTTCTGACTATGGTATTTATTGTCCCTAGTGTAAAAATTAAGATATGAGAGTATTCCCATATCTTAATTTTTATATATCCAAATGTTTTAATCATATACATCTTATTCAATTAGAACTTTGAACAGTAGCATTTAATTTTCTGATCAATATTTCAAGAATTGTTTTGATTTATTGTTTCTCCTTCACCTGCCCCACAATTTCCTTCTCTTTCTGTTGATGCTGCAATGACCAGGGGTTTGCAGAGGTGGCATATACATTGGTTGTGGTGCTCATATATTTTGTTTGATGCTCACCAGTGGTCACACACTTAGTCATAGTGATCTGAGATCTTTTATTTTGGTGTCCATAGACACTTTGCTGCAGTGCAGTTGGGAATTGCAAATAGCTTGCAGTACCAGGACAGGAGATTTGCCAGGCATTGGATTTCTCATATAGTTGGATTTCTCATATAGCAGAACCAAGGATCAAACCATGGTCTTACCCTAATAAGACACATGATTTAATAATTGAGGCAGGGCCAGAAAGATAGTACAGCAGATGAGGAGCATGCCATGAACATGAGCAAGTAGGGTTAGATTCCCAGCACCAAATATGGTTCCTCTGAGCACCTTGATGAATGATCTCTGAGCACAAAGCCAGAATAATCCCTGAACACAGTCAGAAGTGGAACCCCCTACCCCTCCAAAAAATGTATTAATAAATGGGGCATATTGCAGCACCCAAATTACAGTTTATAATTTTCCAATGATTAACAATAGTGTTTTTTAAAATCATAACTTACTTTTATTTTACTTCTTTGTTGGGGGGGCCACACCCAGCAATGCTCAAAACTTACCCCTGGTTCTGTGCTCAGAGAGGACTCCCAGCAAGACCATATGAGAAACCCAAGATAGACCCAGATAGGCTGCGTGTGAGGCAAGCGCCTTACTTGTACTATCATCCCAGCCTCCATGACATTATTTTTCATGTTTTTCAATTTGCTTCATATTTTACTTTGAGGAAATTACCTAGTTTTTTTCCAAATAAAAGACTTATAAGTATTGTTTTCCCTGTGTCCTTTGCATACAAGCTATGCTTTAAACTGAAAGGATATGTTGGTTGGGTACAAAATTTTTTCACTTTATTTTCTTTCCTTCAGAAATTTGTAGATACTGTACCACTCTCTTCTGCTACTGGAAGCTGTGAAGAGAAGGGTCATGTTGGCAGGTACATAATAATTTATTTTATATTGCTTGTTACAACTAAATGACTAATGGCATTACGAGAATTTAAGAAAAATCCTTCCGTAAAAGAAAAATTGTGAAAATTGTTACAACTCACCACAGGGTTGTTTGAGTCCTTGTTTGAGGACTTACTAAGCTATTTATTGCTAGTTGAGCCTTCATTGTTATTGTTTTTTTTGTTGGATTTAGTTACTCTCCCAATTAAGTTGGTGTGCTCCTACTGGAGCTTCAGTATTACGGAATATGGAGGTGTTGCATGGCTGCATATGTGGCTGCATTGACGAGAAACTTCAGGATCTGAGCTGATGAGTTGGTAGGAAAGAAGTTTGGGGAAGTGGAGATGGCTGCTAGGGTTTCAGGAAGTACAAGATGCTGGGAATAGGCTGCCCATCCCCAAGCCAAAAAGACTCCATAGTTCTCAGTCTGGATACCAAGTATCCTGATTTGGTGTCTCTGCAGACGTTAGTGGTATGGTGGAGTAGGGCTGTTTATGTGGCAGCAGCAGCGGGTGTAGATGTGACTAGTAGGGTTTGATAGGGGACCAAATTGCCCTGCCCTTTGCTGAGGGTGCCCCAGAGTTTTCAGCGAGGACACTGGTGTGTTCATGAATTGTAGCTGCTTGGCTTGCACTTCCTTGGAGATTTAGTTGTTAATTGGAAGAGCAGGACTGGTGGACAAGTTGACATAATGGTGGCTGAGTGAGATGGACCAAGATGGCATATCTTTTAAGGATACAATATTTTTAGGATTTCAAAAGGGAGGTAAATGGCCCTTTTTAAGCTTTAATTTTTTGATTTTCCATATCTAATTATTCTGGCAACATATTTTTACCTCTAGCTTATGCTTATCTTTGTTTTTCTTTTATTTTGCATTTATAGTCAGTGTTAGTTATCTTATGACTAGTACTTATTTTTGTTAGTTTCTGTTTTGGGGGCACTCCCGGCTTACTCCTGGCTCTGCACTCAGGGATCACTCCTGGTGGGATCAGATGATAAAATGGGGTGCTGTAGACAGAACCCAGGTTAGCCTCTTTGCTGTGCTATTACTCCAACCCCATTAGTATTTATTTCTTATGTACAGCTTTTTTTAATTGAAAGAATGTGTGATAAATGGAAAAAGGTTCAGTCAAAGCAGTGAACAATGCCTGTGAAACAGATACTTTAAAAGATTTTTAATCAGTCCATTATTGCCTCATGATGAACAGCATGCATAGAGATAAACAGGTAAAATTCTTCTCTTTGAAGCAAATATTTTTAAAATTGCACATTTTCAAAAATATTTTCATAATTTATATTGATACTGATAATGAAAAAGACATCATTGTTTTAGCTCACTGCATAATTTAAAGATGAATGTTCATATTGTGCTGATTTCTAAACCTACTATGCATATAATTTATTACATGTTGTACCATATCTCTTCTTCCAGTAACAAGCACTTGTTACAGAATATCTAGAGAGAGAAACACAGAGAGAGAAAGATGATTTGGAGACCAGGGAGGTTGTACAGGTTTCCCTTGCATTTGGTCAACCCTGGTTCCATTCCTGGCATTCCACGTGGTACATGGAGCACCACCAAGAGTGATTCCTGAGCACAGGGCCAGGAGTAGCTCCTGAGCACCATCAGATGTGGACCAATACCTCATCCCCCAAAGATGTTTCATCGACATGCTATCAGCCTGAATATCAACTTGCAGCTCTGTCTAAGTCTACAGAGCTACTTTATACCTCTTTCTTGGAATACCTTAGTCATAAATGTTGTTTCTGATAAAAATATCCTTAGGTAAAATCCCTTCTTATTAGAGACATACTGTAAGGGATATTATTTTCTGCTCATGGTTCAAGGTGGCATTCATAAAATCACAGTCTTCTTGACAATTCCTATTCAGACACCAAAATAGATAACTATGCCTACTTATCTAGGTTTTCAGTTATTAGGTGCTGTTTTGCTTTCTTTTTTAAAATGAAGCATTATTCTGGTTTACATGTTAATGGTTTTCATTTATAAATTCTGATAGAAAGCAATAGGGAAAATTGCTTTTCCCTATTTTTAACCTTCAATCATAGATCATTTATATTAAATGAAAATCAAACCCACTGGTTATGAAATTGAAGTAGAAATTGAACATGGTAGACAATTTGGTCATGGTAATAGTGATAATTAAATAAATATTTTTTAAAAGCTACTATCAAATAGTATTACTAAGGCCAACTTCTTTTAAGTATCATATTCAGGATACAGTATTTTTTACTCTAAAGAATGATACGTCTGTTCATTTGTATAAAATAATATCACATGAGGCTGACACCCAAGGACAGTAGATACAAGGGCCAGGGGGATTGCCCCTAGCTGGAAGACTGCTTCATGAGGGGAGAAGGCAGATGGAATAGAGAATAGAGAAGGGATCACTAAGAAAATGATGGCTGGAGGAACCAGTTGGGATGGGAGATGCATGCCGAAAGTAGATAGTAGAACATACAAATCCTACCTCAGTGTTTTCTTCTTACCCCTAGCCTCTTGTAGAGATTAAAGAAATGGAATTTGCTTTTAAGTGGATAGACATGGAGAGTATCATGCTAAATGAAATGAGTCAGAAAGAGAGGGACAGACACAGAAGGACTGCACTCATTTGTGTAGTATAAAATAACATCACATGAGACTGACACCCAAGGACAGTAGATACAAGGGCCAGGAGGATTGCCCTACAGCTTGAAGCCTGCTTCATGAGCAGAGGGGAGAAAGCAGATGGAATAGAGAAGGGATCATTAAGAAAATGATGGCTGGAGGAATCAGTCGGGATGGGAGATGTGTGCCGAAAGTAGATAATGGACCAAACATGATGCCCTCTTAGTGTCTGTGTTGTAAGCCATAATACCCCAAAGTAGAGAGAGTATGGGGAATATTGTCTGCAATGGAGGCAGGGCGAGGGTGGGAAAGGGGGGATATACCCAGGATATTGGTGGTGGGGAATGTGCACTGGTGGAGAGATGGCTGTATGATCATTGTGAGATTGTAACCCAAACATGAAAACTTGTAACTATCTCACAGTGATTCAATAAATTTAAAAGGAACTTAAGTTGCAGTTTCAGTTCATTCTGTTAAATAAGAGTGTGAGTAGGCCCATCGTTTTAAGCCTTTGGTATATCATTTTATCCAATATATTTTCCATAAGTAAATAAATTTTATTTATGTTGAAGATCCATTGAAGCAAATTTTCCTCTTCATGATAACCACCTCAAGGATAATAATTCTATCTTAAATGTCCGAAGCACTGACTTTGATGCTGTACAGATTGAAGTAAGTTCAATCTGGAGCAGAATGAAACTCTCATCAGTGGTAAACTGTGCTTAGTGTTTAGGATCTCAAATTCTTAACCTTCTACCAAATTTACATTAACCTGTGTCCATTCAAAATGTACTTTGATCCTCTAGTCACACACTCAAAAGAGTTTCCATCAATCACATCTTTTTATCTCTTGCTAATTATAGTTGAATATATACGTGCTTTACACATTATGACTCACTCGCATTTCAGAAATTTTCACAGTCAAATGACTAATTTACAATGAACAATACTTATAATTGTCTTATCCCTTTCCATTTTCTAAATTAAATTGTTTACATTCTAACCTATGCCTCTCCTTGCTGGAATCTAAAACATTTGTATTATTGTTATGTTAGGATTGATGGTAAACTGAAAAGTGCTCAGAACTGAACAAAACACAATCAGTATTTAGGCTCAGAGTAGGTCGACTGCTTCTAGCCAATACTGTACCTGTTGATTTGGGATAGAATGTGCTAGCACACAGCTTTCATATTCAAAAATTTGTGAATTTGGGGGCAACTTTGAGCTTTGAAAGACAACTTTAGCAATGTTGTTAATGTACATGCTAAATAAAGCTGTGTTTCTGGGTCAGTGACTTCAATCAGAAACATAGGCAAATATTTCTATGTTCCTACAAGCATTAGAGTATTTGACCTAAAAGTGGAGACAAGGAACTGGAGTAATAGTATAGCGAGTAAGGCGTTTGCCTTGCATGCGGTCAACCTGGGATCGATTCCCATCATTTCATATGGTCAAAGCCAGGAGTAACCTCTGTGCATCGCTGGGTGTGAACAAAAAAAAAAGTGGAGACAATTTACATGACACAAATTCTCTTTGTATCTTCATTTTCATACAAGGAAAATTCTGGCCTCCCATCCTGAGAGGAAAGATCTTGTTTTAATGAGTATCAAATTCTGTGTTGTCGCAACTGGCCAACCAAGTGGAAACAGAGATCAACAAATGGGACTACATTAAACTAAAAAGCTCTGCACCGCAAAAGATACAGTGACCAGAATACAAAGACTATCTACAGAATGGGAAAGGATATTTACACAATAAGGGGTTGATTTCAAAGGTATATAAATCACTGGTTGAACTCTACAAGAAGAAAACATCCAACCCCATCAGAAAATGGGGAGAAGAAATGAACAGAAACTTTCCCAAGGAAGAGATACGAATGGCCAAAAGGCACATGAAAAAGTGCTCTACATCACTAATCATCAGGGAGATGCAGATCAAAACAACCATGAGATACCACCTCACACCACAGAGACTAGCACACATCCAAAAGAACAAAAGCAACCACTGTTGGAGAGGATGTGGGGAGAAAGGGACCCTTCTACACTGCTGGTGGGAATGCCGACTAGTTCAGCCCTTTTGGAAAACAATATGGACGATTCTCAAAACACTAGAGGTTGAGCTCCCATTTGACCCAGCAATACCACTGCTGGGAATATATCCCAGAGAAGCAAAAAAGTATAGTCGAAAAGACATTTGCACTTATATGTTCATCACAGCACTGTTTACAATAGCCAGAATTTGGAAAAAACCTGAGTGCCCTAGAACAGATGACTGGTTGAAGAAACTTTGGTACATCTATACAATGGAATACTATGCAGCAGTTAGAAAAAATGAGGTCATGAAGTTTGCATATAAGTGGATCAGAATGGAAAGTATCATGCTAAGTGAAATGAGTCAGAAAGAGAGAAACAGACATAGAAAGATTGCAATCATCTGTGGAATATAGACTAGGAGACTAACACCCAAGAATAGTAGAAGTAAGTACCAGGAGGTTGACTCCATGGCTTGGAGGCTGGTCTCTCATTCTTGGCAACTCAGAGAAGGGAACACCAAGTAAAATGTGGTTGGAGGTCATGCGGGGGGAGGGTGATGCGTGCCAAATGTAGACTAGAGACTGAACACCATGGCCACTCAACACCTTTATTGCAAACCACAACACCTAACCAGAGAGAGAGAACAAAAGGAAATACCCTGCCATAGTGGCAGTGTGGGGTGGGGGGAGACAGAACTGGGGAGGGTGGGAGGGATGCTGGGTTTACTGGTGGTGGAAAATGGGCACTGGTGAAGGGATGGGTTCTCGAACTTTGTATGGGGGAAACATGAGCACATTAATGTATAAATCTGTAACTGTACCCTCACGGTGATTCACTAATTAAAAATAAATAAATTATTTTTTAAAAAAATAAAGACTTAAAAAAACATTAGATAATTTAATGATAAAAAAATTATTCTGTGTTGTGTAGTAATATCTTCTTTAAAATTTTAGAGACTTAAATAAATAAAAAATAGTAAATAAAAAAATAAAAATAATAAACAAAATTTTAGAAGTTTACTAGCAAATACTTTTAAAATTAGGCAATGAATTGATAAGTTTTTTCACTCCTCTCTATATACATATGAAGATTGTCGAAGGAGGTCTTCTTGGCATCACTGACAAGAGAGAAAGAATATGTTACTCATTCACTTCCAACTTGCTGAACTCCTAAACTCACAGATTTAAAATATAAACTCCCCATTCTTCTCCTTACAAGCTTAACACATCATACTAGTATAATGCACATAAGAGAACTTTTTATGTTACAGGCCATTATTTGATGTTTGAGGTACCATATAAAAAAATGGCACCATAATCTGATAATTCTCTCTTTGGTCTTACATGTTCTTTTAGTAGTCCTAATCCAAGTGGTCTAAAGATTAATGAGCCTATAAATTATCAGAATTTATCTATAAAGTCCTTAAAATTTCCACAGAAATAGTTTCTGATGGTTTCATTATAGTTATTAGAGACCAGAAGATGTGTATCTTGACTTCCGCTTAATCTTTCTCAAGTATGCTGTTCCAAATAAAATTCTCTGATTTTTCTAAAAGGAAAATAAATATGAAGCCTGGTATGATTGCTATTATTCAGGGTATCATTGAAATACATTTAACTAGGCATCTACTGTTTAGGGAATTTGCAGTGATTGAGTTCCAGTTCATTACTTTCAGGGCTGCAAAGCTATTGTCAGGGCCTCAAAATCAGTGAGATGGCCTCAACCCAGGTCAGAGAGGCTACAATAGCACAAAGGCAATTATGCTGCAAGAAAAATGTTGTCCACTAATCAGCTGGCAATCAATTACTAAGAAGAGAAGATAACCCTCTCCCCACTCAAGCTCTTCAGTATTAATAGTGCCATCGTGTAATTACTTTCGGCTTGGGCAGGTGCATGAAAGGACAGACTCTATAGCACACTGCATTGAAGATTAATGAGTTCTGTCAATTTGCCCAGCAGACATCTGATTCTCTAGCTTTTTGTAGCTGCTAGCTTTACACTTGCCTCCGGGATTTTTTCCCCCCTGATAAAAAAAAATTAGTTAGTAATTTAAATACATTCAATAAGCATATATCTTTAAGGAAGAGGGGGGAATGTCCCAATTTTGTAATGAAGTATAAACCCAAATCACTCTTTATTTGAACATTAATATAGTGAGGTGTTCATAATAGCAGGATTCTTTTCATCATGCTTATTTCCAGTTGTCCCAATTAGTGATGCACAAGATTCACAGGCTATATAAAGCCCTCAAAGTGTGTTCATGGAAACCTAACACCCCCTGATTGTTTCCATTCTTCTAGCTGGCCTGGAAGCTGAAAAGGGAAAACCTGTGAGAGTTTCAGTATATAATAGAACTGTTTTTAAAAACTCCTACAATAAACGGCATGACTAAGGAAAAGATTTTCAGCTCACTGATTTTTCCGGGTAAAAGCCATTGGGACATTATCCCAGGCCCCCACTCTAAAGGAAAAGGCAACGCACTCCAAGAGAGCCTGGTCACTCAGGCCTATACATCGTGTCAGAACAGGAATTGCCTATAAACTGAAATGAATATCAGGAAATTTGCTGTTGCTCTAAATTGATATTTTATAACCCAACTACTGTAAAATCTCATAATCTTTAAATACACGAGGTCAATGTACTAAATGGCTATTTTATGATGCTACCTAAAGCCTCCGATTTGTTTCTCATGAAGAACTAAGTCTTCCTAGTTCATGGCTCGCTCTCGCTCTCTCTCTCAATTACTTTCAGTGAATGTCTGGGTAAAAGAAGGAAAAAAAACTCCGAAACACTATTTGTTCCTTTACCTTTCTATCTCCGTTTAATGTTGCAATTACCCATCCATGAAGTTTCTTCCAGACTCATATATTGGATATTAAACTTTTCTAATTATCACTTTGTTTTAATTTCTCCTGAAATAATAACATCAATTATTTCAACTAAAATGAAAGAAGAAAAAAACTAAGAAAAAGGAAATAAGAATTTAAAAGTAGCCTATACATACTTTGACTTTCACATAAATACATTTAAGCCTACCTAAATGTTTTAGTTATTTTTTTACTGATTCATGTTCATTGGATGTCTCCATTTAAATATATTTAATCTAGAGATATCACTTTCAAGAAGATAGCAATACCTATGCTTCTTTGAAAAAAAATAAATCTCTTGCTTCTAAAGTAACTAATCTTCAAAGTTGGAAATATTTTAAACCCACATCAGGAGAATCTTCATCAAAAAGAGATGAAAGCCATGTTATCAAAGCCATCACCTTAGATGATTCAGTGAGGCTAATGCAACTTCACCCCCGCTATAAAAAGATTATACTTGAATAATCTTGAATTACTTTAATTTTCCTCCTTTCAATAAGTTTCATGCATGATTATATTTTTAATTCATCCTTTGGGAGAAAAAGATTATTTTTCCCAAATATATATTTTCTCCTAATGAAGACTGAGTGAATAGCTCTTTCGGTTGTTGTTATTGTTGTTTAAGGCAGAATTCTGGGAATTCATCTTAGATGTGTGATAACCCCAGCCACCATCTGTAGACCCATAAAAGGTGTCAAAGACAAGGTTAATTTGAATCATTCATCCAAATACATGCACATGAAGTGTGAGAACCACAACCAGGCATGTGAGCAACACCCTACCTCCTGCATCATCAAAACAGCAACAACATCAATAATAATGAAGGGAAGTGGGAGCAAAGGAGGAGGGAACATTGAAAAAATAGTAAAGTACGATATATACATACATATGAATGTCTATCATTGTATCACTGTCATCCCGTTGTTCATCAGTTTACTTAAGTGGGCACTAGTAACGTCTCTATTACACTCAGTGCTAAGATTTTAGCAGCCTCTCCTTACTCCTCTTTCCCAATGATTGGAAGCACTTTCAGGGTCAAGGGAATGAGACCTGTTATTGTTACTGTATTCGGCATATCGAATATGCCATGGAGAGCTTGCCAGGCTCTTCTATGTGGGCGGGATACTCTCAGTAGCTTGCTGGACTCTCCAAGAGGGACACAATATTAATACTCTGTTTCAAAAGAAACGTGGGCTTATCATTCTCTTAGAGATACTGTAACACGGTTGTATTGAGTAATTTCAATATGTGTTTATTATTATTACTATTATTATTATATAAAAAGACAACTCTAGGTCCAGAGATATGAAATAAGACTCTTGCCTTGCATGCAGTCAACTCAGGTTATATCCCATATGATCCCCCAAGAAATACTAGAAATAATTCCTGAGCACATAGCCAGGAATAAATCCTAGGCAAAGCCATGTATGGTCCAAACCAAAATAAATAAATAAATAAATAAACAAAATTCTTTTCAACAAAAAAGTAAAGAAAGGCAAGATCAAAGTATCTGGATCAAGGAAGTACGAGCAGGAAAATGGTTATGGGACAGGGTACTTTCCTATCTCTGATACTCATGAGACCTAGAGCATTAGTCCTCCGCAGGCAGGTACTGCCGTAACTGGATATATTGCACTCTGGCAGCCAGTACAGGTTTTCCTTCTATCCACACTGTACATGGAGCTGTTGCAAAAAGAAATTTGCTTACATGCATGCTATAGAGTTAAGCCTGGGTCATCTATAATAGGATATGTCTATGGAACTATATACTTTACATATTCTTTCATCCAGGAAATAATATATTAGCATGCCTTGATATAGAAAGACTGAAATTAGCAAATGTTATTTTCTGTGTTTCTTTGTAAAACTTACACCCTCGCTTTTCAGCTGCCCTAAGAACTCGACCCCGGCAGCAACTGAGCTACTATGGACACGAGCAGCTCCTGGAGAGGCCCCCAGACTGGGATGGGAGCCCCTGGCCCATTCGCCGCCAGCGGGGCAGGGCTTTCTCTCTCAACTCTTCCTTATTGGGCGCAACAAGGCAACAGCAGGTTTTAGAACACAGAATGCAGGTACCAGCAGGATGTCCGTCCAGGTGATTCCAGAGGGCGGGTCCCGCCCTTTACTGATATTAAGCACAGCACCACGCGGGCCTGGCCTTTTCAGCTGCCCTAAGAACTCGACCCCGGTGGCAACTGAGCTACTATGGACACGAGCAGCTCCCGGAGAGGCCCCCAGACTGGGATGGGAGCCCCTGGCCCATTCGCCGCCAGCGGGGCAGGGTTTTTCTCTACAGGCTTCTCCATAGGAGCACCACAAAAGGAAAGTAAAAGCTTGCAGGGATGCAAATACTGGCAGAATTTTCCTTGGACTTCATACAAAAAAAAAAAACCCGCGTGGCAGCGAGACCTATTATATCTTTATTGTCAGCAATGTGAAAGGGTTTCTTTTTAGCAGGTCTGACTGTGGGGGTTAACTCCAAACAACGATACTGAGTTTTTTGTTGAAATATTGAAGGTAATCAAAGTAGCAACCAAGACAACCAAGACTCCAAACCCAGAGGTATTCAGTTTTTACTCTTGGGGCTCCCAGGGACCCATGGGAAGGGGGCGTAACTGGCATGCCCTCGGCCCAGATAAATCCGGAGCCGCTGAGCGTGAAGCGGACCCTCTGCGCCTAAAGACTTTGATTCCAGAGACTTCTTACAGCAATGCACTGGGACTGTGAGCTGGGCTATGCTATTTCTGGCAGAATTTTCCCTGGACCTTATACAGAAATCCAAAACTGCGCGGACGCGGTAGTGTCCTCGCAACTTAACATTTATAATTGTCAGCAATGTGAAACGGTTCCTTTTGAACAGGTCTGACTTGGGGGGGAAACTCCAAATAATAACAGTAAGTTTTTGTTGAAATATTGAAGGTTATTAATACAGCAGCCACCTCTCTGGACTGTGAACTAAGCAAAAGCCCCACGCTGGCCGAATCGGTGTGGCGTACACCATACTATGAGGCGCGGGAAGGGGGATGAGGGGGGAAAGAAAAAAAAAAAAGGGAAAAGGAAAAAGGAAAAAAAAAAGTGTTATGTACTTGTAGCAGTGGGGCTAAGTATCTCTTCATTTCCAGCAATGGAAAACTAATTATCAATTGCTTCCTTGGTTGTAGGTCTGTCTCTCTTGGGTGGAAACTCTAACAACTATAGTGAGTTTTGTGTTGAATTATGGAATGTAATCAAGGTAAAGAGAAAATGAAGTGAAATTCATTAGTTATACAGTAGGGGGTAAGGGGTGGGGGCGGGGGGTATACTGGGGTTTTTGGCGGTGGAATATGGGCACTGGTGAAGGGATGGGTGTTGAATATTGTATAATTGTGACATAAACCTGAGAACTTTGTAACTTTCCACATGGTGATTTAATAAAAAGTTTAAAAAAAAACTTACACCCTCTTCTGAAATCCCTGTACAAAACATATCTTGTGCATGTGAAAGTATAAATGCACAGGGCAGGACACACAACTTTGACCCTTGGAACAATTTGTTTTCAATATTTCATCTCCAGTGACAGCCTCAGCAGGTACTTCAACTATGAAGTAATGAAACTTTCTAAAATACAATTTTATGTTTTAAATTTATAGTAAAATCTAAAATCTTTTTCAACTATTACAATCAATACCTTTAACAACTAAAACAGTTTCACTAAAGTTAGGTACTATTCTAACTTAACCTTTATAAACTTTACAATAACTTGGGGCTGGAGTGATAGCACAGCGGGTAGGGTGTTTGCCTTGCATACTGCCATCCCAGGTTCAATCCCCAACATCCCATATGGTCCTTTGGGCACCGCCAGGAGTAATTCCTGAGTGCAAAGCCAGGAGTAACCCCTGTGCATTACTGGGTGTGACCCAAAAAGCAAAAAAAAAAACTTTACAATAACTCTGTAAAGATAGCGACAAATATCAACCCCGTTTTACAAATAGAAACTAATATGCAGTAAGGTTCATCAACTTCTACAAGAAAATAAGAAAATGGAAAAACTCTGATTCAAATTTAAAGAATTTTTCTTCAGAATCTATGATTTTCACCTCTACCTCATGAGTATAATTTTTCAAACAATCACATTTCCAAAAGATGACAAAATAATAAGAGACTCACAATTGAGCTTATCATAAAATTCAGAAATTTTATAGCTTTTATATATACTTTTAATCAACTCAATGGATGAAAATATTCAAAAAATGCAAGACTGAATCGACTCAATTTCCAATTTGAGTTCACCAAATTATGTCTTTAGTGCTCTTCCTAAATGTCTATTATTAATCCATTTGTTTTTGTTTTGTTCAGTTTTTTTTAAGTCATACCTGGTGGTGCTCAGGGCTTACTCCTGGTTCAATGCTTAAGGATCACTCCTGGCGGGGTTCAGGGGATCATACATGGTGCTAGGGATTGAACTTGGGTTGGCTACATATAAGGCAAGAACTTTATCCACTATACTATTTGGTTGGTCATTTCATCCAAACTTTTTCGTGTTCTGGGACTGCACTAAAAGCATTGCTGAATTTCATCCACAAAATACATTTTGTCACAGCATGATGAAAACCAGTTTTCAATGAAGTTCTTGTCTTTGTTAGGGGACTTACTAAAGACTTCAAGAACTAATTCAACATCTTCAAATAATCTCAACTTTTCTACAGCTTCTTCCTCTAATGCCCTAGAATATTAAGAAATACAGGCAACAGTTAAAGCAGCTGACTTGCTGTACCATTTTGGAAGCAAGTTCAGCTCCACATAATAAAACTGAATTTATCAGGTGGCTTGTCCTAGATAGATTTTGTTTTTTTCTTTCTTTTCAAATGTAATGCGTTTAGGTCAGGAGGTTTAAAGTTCAAAACCGATATGCCAATACCGTGATGTCACTGGATTAATGCCTTCTTCTGTCACCATATGCTTAAGGTCTAGACCCATTTCTCAGTCTCAGACAACATAACCAATGGCACAGACATAAACAAAGGGGAAGGAGCAAGGAACTGCTTCAAAAGTCCTACTTTAAGTTTCTGTTGCTAGCTTGCTTGCCATCCCCAAGGGGCAAAGGAGTATGGGAAATGTGGTTTTTATTTACTTTTGTTTGTTTGTCTTGGGATAACACTTGGCAATGCTCAGGTCTTGCTCCTAGTTCTGTGCTCAGGAATTATTCCTGAGGTTCTCAAGAGTCCATATGGAATTCCGGGGATCAAACGCATATCAGCCTTGAGCAAGGCAAACATGCTATCCATTGTAATATCTGTCAGGTCCTGAAATGTGGCTTTTAGCTAGGCTCATTGCCACCTGGACAAGTGATTCAGATTATGATAGAAATAAAAAGACAGTGTAAATGTTCCCTTCTTTATCTGAGCTGCCTTTTCCCCCAGCATGAGAATCCAGTTTCCAAGCTATGGGGCAGACCTCCTAGTTCTTATCCTTACAACTCTTGGGTGTTAGTCTCCCACTCTGTTATTTTATATTCTACATATGAGTGCAATCTTTCTATGTCTGTCTCTCTCTTTCTGACTCATTTCATGCGAACTAAAAGTAGACTATAGACTGAACATGAAGGCCACTCGATACCTCTATTGCAAACTACAACACCCAAAAGGAGAGAGATCAAAAGGGAATGCCCTGCCGCAGAGTCAGGGTTAGGTGGTAGGGGATGGGGTGGGGGTGGTGTGAGGGATACTGGGATTATTGGTGGAAGTGAATGGGCACTGGTGAAGGGATGGGTAAATGATTACTGTATGAATGAAATGCAAATACAAAAGTTCATAATTTTGTAACTGTACATCACAGTGGTTCTCTAATAAAAATTTTTTTTAAAAAGACAGTGTAGAATTGGGTTGCCCATTCTCAGTTTACCATGCTCATATTATCCATACATCGTAGAATCCTTATACCACTGTGTATTGCCTTTGCTTAACCACTTCCATTGTTTGGAATCTGCTGACTGTGATACTGATATAGAAGAACACTTTTGGTTCTAAATAAAACAAAAGAAAGTCAACTCAAAGTAGTTATATGTAAAATGACCTTTAAATTGAACATATTTAAGTAAATTAAAATCTGGTGTATAACCTCAGGTAAGCCCAGGAGCTAAAACAGTGATATCAGAACCCTTTAGTCATTTCTCCTCTTTAGCCTTCTCTTCTTTCTCTTCTCCTTCCCCTCTTCCTCTTGCTCTTATACTGGCTTTCTTTAACTAGCACATAAGCAAAATGACTGCAAACTATCCATGTCTTACAAACTTAGCATTCCCAGTGGAAAGAATGATTGCCTATCATACTCAGGCTCCTTTGATGAATAGGGAAAAATCCCATATTTAAAGAATTTGCAATTTTAGTGGGAATACTGTTAAGTTTCTTGGAAAAATCAACTTATGTGAAAGTAAAATATACTTGTGCTAAGTTGAGAGGCTTTTAAAAATATATTGTTATTTCTAGTCTATCCTAGCATTCATAATTATTGCATAAATAGCTTTTTAGCCCTAAGATCCCAAAGGGTAGTCCAAAATGCAAAAATTCTGATATGTTTTATAGAAATGGTTTTCATGTCAAATAAATGTCAGAAACCATGCATGACACACCTCATTTTCTTGATTTAAATTTTTTATTAACATAATAAGGATTCCCAAATATCCCAAAGTCAGGAAGACTGTATAATTATATGTAATCAGCATTGTTCAAACTTTACCATGCAATTGTTTTTTTAAAAGAAATTTTCAAAGACAAGAAATGTTAATTATAATTTACATTTCATAATGTGTCATATAATATGCTTCTTGTCCATGAAGACATAATTCTGTGTCCATGTCATATTATATGTCATATCTACAGCAAAGGTACACAGGGCCAAAGCAATGACAAGATAAGAGAATGGTTCACTTTGGTACGTATTTGGTATGTATGTATTAGGAGATTGAGTTATTTCTTTCAGAAGCAGCTCTGTTTTCCAACAGGAGTCTAAGTGCATTTTGATAGTAGAATATTGAAGCATCCTCCTTGTTTATGATATAGTGTTTCAGCTACTTAATTATATGCTGAAGTATCTCTTTTTTTGTACAATATACCTACTTAATTGTACAACATTCCTACTTAATTATATACTGAAATTATCTCGTTTTTGTACAACATACCTCATCTCTTTTTTGTACAACATACCTTATCGAGCAGTTGTGTGGGTTGAAACTGCATGGCTCTCTTTGTTTTCTAGGCTCCATGGTTTATATATTAATGTTTTTTGTGTGTATTTCATGCTGACAATAACTATGTGCCTTTGGCAACAGTTAAACTGGTCCAGTGAAACCTTTCTCTGTATAATTTTCATTTTCCTACACACACACCATTGTACAAGCTATTCCTACTAAGAGAATGACTTATTCTGAGACTGAAGAAATGCCAGCAGATTCCGATCCCACCTCCTTTATGTATCACCTCTGACAATAGTAATAGTCACTATAACCATGCACCTACAACGAGCCATTGGCTAAGTGCTTGGCACACATAATTTATTTTATTTCCATATTTTAGAGTTCTATAGAATCCATTTAATAATTTCACCCAATTTACATGTTTCTGGTGATACCCTAATCTTTATATTTTTAGTCATAACAGGCATGGATTATGCTGATGGGTTATACCCACTCCGTACTCAGGAATCACTCCTGAATGATCAGGGGGTCATATGAGGTTCCCAGGATTTAAACAAGGTCAGGCACAGACAAAGCAAATGCCTTAAAACCTGTGTTATCTCTCCAGCACTGCCCTCTTTTCTTTTCTTTTCTTTTCTTTTCTTTTCTTTTCTTTTCTTTTCTTTTCTTTTCTTTTCTTTTCTTTTCTTTTCTTTTCTTTTCTTTTCTTTTTTTCTTTTCTTTCATTTTCTTGTCCCTTCCTTTTTTTTGGTTTACTTTTGTTTTATTTTGTTCGGGGCCACCCTTAGTGAAGCTTATTGGGATGGAACCCAGTTTGACTGCATACAAGATAAATGTCCTAACTGCCGTACTATTGCTCTAGCCCTTTGCCAGTCTTTTTTCTTTTTTTTTTTTTTTTGGCTTTTGGGGCCATACCCAGCAATGCACAGGGGTTACTCCTGGCTCCTGCACTCAGGAATTACTCTTGGCAGTGCTCAGGGGAACATATGGGATGCTGGGAATCGAACCCGGGTAGGCTGCATGCAAGGCAAACGCCCTACCCGCTGTCATATCGCTCCAGCCCCTTTGCCAATCTTTTATTAAAGAAAGCTTTAGACAATTGTTATTGGTGTGGATCTATAGATATGGCAGGAATTGATACCAGGCTTTGATCCTGTTGCAGGTGACTAGTTGTAGGTGTTGCATATCAGATCATAAACATTGAAGGTTCTATATAATGTATAAACTAAGGTTGAATTCTGAGAGAAATATTCACTTGTTGAAATCATCTTAACTAGAGTTTACTAGGGCATATGAACTTTGAAAAGAAGCACCTAAGTTTTCTCCAAGCTATGGGAAGTTTAAATCTGATGTTTTGCATATAGTTACACTGTTGCATCAAAGTGAAAAGAGCACAATCTATTCACTGAAACTGATATTGTGCTTTTTAAAAGTGTTTGATTTGAGCATTTAAAACACTGTGTTCCACTGCTGGTTTAATTTTTATAAATATTCCCTCTCTTATAGATCTTCTCAATAGCCACATCAGAGGAAAGTGAAGCAAGAATAAGCTCCTCATTCAGGCACTCCATACACTCCTGCTTGATTGGAATGGATATTGTACATAATATGTCCCTACAGATGTCTCCTCCAGTGGGGCACGCTGAATTTCATTTAAATGCCAAGGCACAAAATCTAAAACAATGTGACTTTAACAAAAAATCTGATGAGGAATTTGATGAGAAAATGGCAAGAATTCCTGTGGCATTTGGGTAACAATTTCAAGCCTTCATTTTAATAGAATAAACAGGATCATATTTCATTCAAATCTGGCAATGAGATGAGCTTTGGGTATTACATTGATATAAACCAATAAAGAATTTGCAAATTTGAAGCACTAATTAACAGACACAATATTAAATGAAAAAAGTTTGCTCCAGGGGCAAATATATTTTGAAGACTTTAAACTTTTATTAAAAGACATTTTTTTTAAAATCACTTCTTTTATAGTTTATTCTTCTGCTGGTTTTTACAAAACATAGAAATATTGTTATATTTTAAAACCTATGCCTTTAATCAGCATCTGATCTTCCTTTTTCCTTTTTTAAGGCAATAAATCAATGTCATAGTATTCTTGAACCATAAGCAAGCCAAAGCATTAGCTTAAGTCTCACAGAATAATAGAAGCAGGTTTTATTTAAAAGATGCTGTCAGTGGTTAGAATTCACTGAACTGTGGATGTTTAACTTGACTATAGCAAGTACATGCTATAATAGTTTTAGTGGTCATCCCCAGGGATATTAGCCCAACCACCTCCATTGTTAAAGATTGGCTTCTTAGAAAGGGGTTATATTGGGACTGGAGAGATAGTACAGTGGGTAGTGTGCTTGTCTTGCTTGCAGCCAACCCAGTTTCTTTCCCCATATCGCATATATTTCCCTGAGCACCGCCAAGAGTAATTCCTGCAAGCAGAGCCAGGAGTAAACCCTGAATATTGCCAAGTGTAGTCCCAAATCAGAATAACAAAAATGTAATTATAAAGCAAAAGGATGTAGTTTCATAATCTAACATTGGAAGAAACCTCAAGATTTTATTCATAGAATCAGGTAGCTCTCTTAATTTCACCTTGTTGTCAAAGGCATCCAGCCACAGCCCATATGGAGGGTGCTTTTGGGACTTCTTGTCCCCAAGATATCTCTAGAATGCTAATTTGAACTCAATTTCTCCTGGACAGAATGAATTTGAAGGAAGATTCATAGGTAGGAATTGAAGAGGTACAGTAGATTTAAACTTTGGCCTTGGAAACAAAGAATAAGTTGTATGCTAATGATTTATTAATTTTTAAGTTTATGTAAAAATCATTTCATAATAATTATATGTGAAGAACTATTATTTATGGTCATAAATACACTCCAGAAAGATTTTTTTCTCTACCTAATTGCAATGCTGCAGAATGACTTTTTTGAGATTACAATATTTATGGCATATGTATCTAAGGACTCATCCTTCATAAAATGGGAATGTCAGCCAGAATGTTAAAGAATCAAACATATGAGACCAACGTTCACATTTCACAGAGGATATTTTAGGCTATATATCTGTATGTGTGTGTGTGTGTGTATATACACGTGCGCATGTATGTCTTTGTTTGGGTGTGCGTATTTTAAGTATCTATTTTACCCTATGCATGTATTCAGCAGAAGCCAGTCGATGCTAATATTACCTGTATCAACTATTCTTCAATCTGTGCCCCTCTCACAATTCTTCACAGAGATTTAATTTTATTGCATTTTGACTAAATACCACATTTTCTAAGAGAAAAGGGAAAATGATTAAGTACAAGGCACTTGGTACACATAATATCCTCACAACCATCCCATGAGAGAATATTTGTGTATATCTTCCTAGCAAATGAGAAAAGTAAGACTGACAAAAATTATATAACTGGTCCAAGATCACATAACCATAAATAAAATAACTAAAATTGCAAACCAAATACATTTATCTCTAGATCACAGGCTTCTTCCCATTCAACTTAACATAAGTAGAATGGTTAAAATTGGTTAAAAGAAAAATACTTAACCAATTTAATTAAACCATTATATAACAAGTTTAACTTACTTAACTGTAGTCTCACCTCACACACACACGCAACTTGTATCTGCCCTAGGGCAAAGAAACATGTCTTTTTAATGAAAACCGTGAACTAATGAACTAGTTTCTGTGGTAGAAAACTTAGGTACAAATTGTACTTGACCACCTTGTTCCTTTGGTGTGTCCTATTAGCAGTTAAAGCCTATCACTAGCTGCATACTATTTTCATCCATTTTTATATTTTGTCAACCTTTCGTATTTTTATATATCCTTGTTAATTCAAGTGAATGCTTCCAGGAAGAAATCATAGCATAAATAAGCAACTACATACATATTATTTGGGTATATTAATCAGTTGGAATTTAATGTGTCAACCAGTATTTTGAGTACCATTTTCTCTTGCTTTATTTTCTAATGGTAGTTCATTGATATGTCTACATATCAATCAATATACCACACACACACACATACACACACGCACGTACACACACACACACACAAAACCACTGTTGTGACATAGATCAATTGATTTTGCACAATTAGATTTTTTTAATCTTTATCATTGCATGTAATCTATGGAAATGAAGGAAAAGAGAGTGAGATCAAGGATTTTACCTCTACTAGGAAAGGATCTTTTGCCTATCCAAGTTGTACATAGGAGAGTTGTATAATATTTTTTGAAACTAGAACCATATTTTTGGACCACACCCCATGATGCTCAGGGTTTACTCTCAGCTCTGCACTCAGGGATCAGTTCTATCACTGCTCCAGGGACCATATATGCCGGGGGTTGGACCTGGGTCAACTGAATGCAAGCCAAGTACCTTACCCACTGTACTATCACTCCAATCTACTATAACCTAATTGTTTTATTTAATTGAATCTGTAGATTGAGTAAAGAAGACTGACCTCCTCATTGTGCGTATCCTTCAGATGAATAAGACATGAAGACATGAATAAGAAAAAAAAAGGTAAAATAATAATTCTCTTCCTGTTTGTCTTCAGGTTGGGCATAAGTTTTTTTGTTGTTACCCTTATACTTGAACTAAAATTTACACCATCAGCTCTCTACGTTTAGAGACTAAAATTGAATTATATCATCAGCTATTTCTATCTTGTGCCCCCAAATTGCCAAATGCAGAATTTTCACTTTTCAGTCTCTAAAGCCATATTTGTTAGCTAGTTACTCAGGATAAATCAACATTTTTCTCTCAATTATCTATAGGTCAGTCCTCTGAATGTACATATATGTGTATATATCTTCTATGTATGTAAATATATAATTATATATACATACATATATATGGCTTCTGTTTCTCTGTAGAACTCAGACTAATACATAATTTTGGTACTGGAACATGAAGTCACTGCTGTAATGAATACTTAAACATATATTTTTGATTGTATTTGGAGGGCCACGCCTGGTAAGGCTCAGGGTTTACTCTTTACTCTGTACTCAGGGATCACTTCTGGCAGGCTCAGGAATCATATGTGGCGCTGGGGATCAAATTCGGGTCAGTTGCATGCAAGGCAAGTGCCTGTCACACTGTACTATCACTCTAGGCCCACAACCACATAAAAATATTAATGAGACTTTGTAATGATATCATTGGTAGACATTGGGAGCATTCTGAAGTTCAAACTATGGATATAAATATTAATAACAATTCTTAATAAGGTGTCACATGAACAGAGAAACATGCTATATGGTAGTAGCAGGAAGGCCATACTTTTTATAGACAGTAAAAATGTAGATGAGCTTAATTTGTGGTCTGGTATTGTATGTAAGGTAGAATTTTCAAGGGAATAAATTGCATATTTAATTGGGTTTTTTTTAGCAAAATGTACAAAGATTGACTTTGTTTCTCTTGACTGTAAGGATGTAGGAAGAGCGAGATGTATTGAAAATAATCATTAAACAAAAAGGAAACAGAAATGAATGATTGCGAAGACTATTGATCTATTAAAAAAACAAACAGTGAAGGGAATAGGAGAAGAATGAAAGAAAAATGAGGGAAGGAAGGAAGGAGGGAAGGAAGGAAGGAAGGAAGGAAGGAAGGAAGGAAGGAAGGAAGGAAGGAAGGAAGGAAGGAGGGAAGGAGGGAAAGAGGGAATGAAGGAAGGAGGAAAGAAAGGAAGAAAGGAAAGAAAGAAAGAAAGAAAGAAAGAAAGAAAGAAAGAAAGAAAGAAAGAAAGAAAGAAAGAAAGAAAGAAAGAAAGGAAGGAAGGAAGGAAGGAAGGAAGGAAGGAAGGAAGGAAGGAAGGAAGGAAGGAAAGAAAGAAAGAAAGAAAGAAAGAAAGAAAGAAAGAAAGAAAGAAAGAAAGAAAGAAAGAAAGAAAGAAAGAAAGAAAGAAAGAAAGAAAGAAAGAAAGAAAGAAAGAAAGGACATCTAGAGTTATCTGAGTTCTCACTTGACAAAATACAAAAAGTTTAGGGGATTATAGAAGCATTATATGAACAGAAATACTGTTGGTTTGAACTGAAGGGGATGGAGACTGGATGAATGAGGAAGGTTGGCAGAGTTCTTAGATCCTGCATGATTAGACCACAGAAATATTTGGCTGGCAAACATGCACTATTATACTTCAGGGAAAGAAGAATGTTGAAATCAACTAGGTAGCATCAGAGTCACCAATTTTGTTTCAATAGGTCAGATAGCCTGTGACTAAAGTATTGGGCCATCTGTGGAGTACAGGACTGGTTCTCTCACACAGAATCATGGGAATGAGGCTGTAGTTTCAGTGGGCCAAGAGGACAAAGCATCACAGTGAAAATGAGTGTTTCTTAGTCTTTACATAAGATGACATTCATCTTGCTGAGATTTGGACTCGCTTACGTTCTGTTACTTTTTCCTTCTTTCCTGTTTCTTCATTATAGAGTGATAATATCTATTTTAGATCTGAGATCATAGTACTTTGAAAGTATTTAAACTTGATTAGTTTCACAGGTTCACAGCTAGAGGGGAATTTTGACTTAAGAGGGCTCTAACCTCAAGTATTTTTTGTGTATACTTTAGGTGATATTCAGATGAGGTTTTAAACCTTGACTTTAGGTTTAAAAGATTCCTTTCACAAGTTAAGGCATTGGGATTATTAGAAAATAATTAACACTTTTTTTTTGCTTTTGGACCATATTTGGCAGTGCTCAGGGCTTGCTCCTGGCACTGTGCTCAGGGATTACTTCTTCTAGGGCTTGGTCGACCAAATATTTGGGTGCCAGGGATCAAAATGAGTTGACCACATGCAAGGCAAGCAGCATACCTACTGCAATATTACTTTAGTCCCAAGAATAAATTTATAATTATGTGAGAAAAAAATTTGAAGACTAAAGATGAAATTATATGAATGTCCTTCCCACAAATTCATACATTCACATCCTAAACCAAATGATATTGTATTTGGGTGGGGGGGTGCTTTGGAGATTATTAGGGTTAGAATAATTCATAAGGGTGTCTCTCTATTTACCCAGCCAGACTGGGAGGAATAAAAATTTGAGTGAGGAAGAAATACACCTAGACAAACAAGAACTGAAGACAGTTGTTGCATTGAATCCAACTTTGAGAAAAATACTGAGTGGACCTTATAAAATGCTATTATTCTGGACCAGAGATCACTCCCAGGAGTAACATACACTCTCAACACATGAGAAGCCAGGATTCAATCTCCTACGCTACAATGAAAGAATAGCGCAATAGTAGCAGCAACATTAACAACAACAAAAAGATCACTGTTGTCCCAGAAGTCTGTTGTTTCGGGAGTTGTTTTAACTTCACCCCCAATATGCAAAGCTTAAGGAAACAGTACTGTTTTCTAAATAAGCACTGCCTTTAGGTGATGGTTTACTGGTGATGGAGACTAAATGTGAACATAACTAATTTCACCATTGGACTGATTTTCCTTCTAATGCGTGACTAAAGTAGGAAAATGTGTGAGTATATGAAAGGACTTTGTTTCTTCCATTGTTGTATGGTTGTTGCTGCTGCTTTTGCACTACTCTTGCATTGCTTCACACCTGAAAAACTGTCTGGATGGTGTTTGGGAATCCATGTAATGTAGAAGATTGAATCCTGGCTTCTCATGTGCTCAGAGTGTATGTTACTCATGGGATTAATCTATAGGTTTACTACAGTGACTGTCACACACACACACGTCTCAATACCTAAAACTCCTCAGAAAAATCACTGCATCACTGTCACTGTTATCCCGTTGCTCATCGATTTGCTTAGGTGGGCACCAGTAATATCTCCATTATCAGGCGTGTTGTTACTGTTCTTGGCATATCAAATATGCCACGAGTAGCTTGCCAGGCTCAGCTGTGCGGGCAGGATACTCTCAGTAGCTTGCAGGGCTCTCCAAGAGGGACAGAGGAATTGAACCCAGGTCAGCCGCATGCAAGGCAAATGCCCTACCTGCTGTGCTATCACTCCAGTCCATGCATGTACATAGCCTTGCTATATTCAAAGTCATATAGACTTATATCTTTAGTGCTGACCTTGACAAGGGATTTTGTTTGTTTGTTTTTGGTGGTTTGTTTTTGGTCTTTCTCTGTTTGCATTATCTAATAGAAGAAGTGGTACTCCCAGAGAAAAAGACCCAAACAACAAAATAATACATTTCAATAAATTGTAGTATGGATATCATTAGAAGGAGAAATATTAGGGCAGACGAGCTAAGATTTCAAAATTAAAAAAATATATGAGAATTAAGAATAAGAAAGTAAGTTGGAACATGTGAAGCAAAAACTTTACAAACGAGGTGAGAAGAGAAAGGATTACAATTTTGAATGACACTTTCAGGGATGGCTTCACTGAAAGGTAATATTTCAATGAAGAACAAACAAAACAGAAGGTTGTTGCCAAGTCAATACATGGGAAATGAGCAAAAGAATCCTGACTGATTAAAGTGAAATGCTGAGGTGGAGAGTGGAAGAAAAAGAAAGGTCTATCAGGAAACTTGGAGAGAAAAGACATATTCCAGGGATCCTAGAGGGAGAAGGCTCGGACATAAAGGCTGAGAAGAAAGAAAGTAGATGGCTGGGCTTCTAGAGGTTGGAGATAATTTGCTTTTACTCTAAGCAAGTAGGGAATCTATGAAGCTAGAAGTGGAATAGTAAAATAAATTTAACAGGATTATTCTGCTAAAGGTAAACCACAGGAGTAAAACTGACAACAGGAAGACCAACTTGTGAACTATTCTAGGTGATGGCACCTGGGATGTTGTAAAGATGTTGAGAAATGGCTACTGAGTGGAATGCAAGAAAAATATATCCATTTACTTAGAGGAAACTTAGGAGAAGGCTTTGAAAGGAACAGCAGCAGAGCAGTTTTGTTCATGTTAACTTTGCTCATAGGCATCCAAATGAGAGGTATGTGTCAGAGGCAATATCTGAAATCAGGTATAAAAGTTATGAAAGTTAAAGTGTTAAAAATAACCAATAGTCCTTCAATGTGGGTAATTAAATGGGTGGCATTTCTAATTTTGAACAATAACATCATACCCAAGATAATAAATACTCAGTATATTAGTTTTAACACAATATTATATTCAGTTTGTTAATATTTTATCCACATAAATTTTAGCCTGTAAACTTTCTCAACCTTTGCTTGTGAAGTGTTGCTAATAACTTTTTACTTAGTTCATAAAATAAATTTGACCAATTTTCCCTTCTTGTTACTCTCTAGAACAGCTTGTATAAAATTAAATCTATGACTGCCTTCTGGGCCAAGAAAAGGATTTTGGGTTTTATTTCAAGTGTGAGGGGAAGGCATTGGAAGATGTTGACCAAGAGGATAAGGATAGAAGAACATAATGAATATTTTAAGTGAATTAATTTGACAACGAGGTAGAGAAAGAATCACCAGAAACTATTGCAGTCATCAATGGCATCTTAGACCAAGATAACACCAGTAAAGATGGAAAAATATGGACATATTGATAAATATTTTGGAGAATCTGGTTGGTGATACTATGTTCATGCGAGTTACTTAAGAAGAAAGTGTGAACCATTAATGATGATAAATTATTAAAAATCATGTCTTAAAAAGGAGAATCATCTCAAATCAGGACAAAAACAATACCAGACATATAATACTTTCATCTGTCCTATGAATTAAATATACCAACCATGAATTAAATATGCAAGTTAGATTAAAAGTGCTAATTATTTAAGTATGATTAATCACAGGCTTCTCAGTGACAGTTTGCACACTTTTTAAGTGCATTTTTGAACTATTGTCAGGTTTTCCTAAATATTGTTTAAAATATTAGATGGGGACGAATTTTCAATCAAAAACACTACCTTTGTTGAGCCAGAGAGATAGTTCAGGTTTTTAGGTACATGCTTTGCATACAGTTGACACAGGTTCAATCCCCAGCACCTCATGACCCTACCCTGCCCCATGAGCATTATCAGGTAGAACCCTGAAAGCCCCTAAGCATCACTGGGCAGGCACAGTTCAATAGGCCCTTTGTGTGCTATATCATCCTCACCCTCCATTTAAGTGGTGACCTAAGAATTTCCCAAAGGGAGTCCTGGACCTCCTGGACTCCACTTAGGAAGGTCATGCTACCGTTTTTATCTTCTACCAGATGGAAGAAGCTTAACAATGCCATAATAATGCCAACCTCCAGAAGTAAGAGCCCACAGCAGTGGGTTCAGAGACATCTCTGAGAAGGGCTCAACATGCAGGATACTGTTTGGAACAATGCTTTACTCCACAAGTGGAAAGAGTCACAGCATGAGCAGTGCCTGTAGTGTAGGCCAGTCTGTCATAACCAGGTTGGTCTTCCCTGATAGCCCACACAGTGGGAAAGACAGCAGTAAAAAGGGTGAGGATGCCATATGGCAACTATGTTTAAGTAATACACTTAAAGGAAGTGCACTGCACATGTGGGACAAGGAAAGATTTCTCCTAAAAAAAAAGTTGAATATGGGGTCAAGTGATAGCATAGTACCTTGACTCCATATTAAAGAGTCTTAAAAATCCAGGACACGGATTTGGCAATTCCCAGATGACAGGTTGTGTGACTGCTGCTTCTTTAGTAATTTTTACAGGCAGATGTTATTTTTTCCTAACTTTCACTTTCACATTCTTCAGTATTTTTTTAACAGCACTTCAGAAATAAAGGGTTATTGATGAAAATCATAGGATAGTATTCAGAAAATCTATCCAAATGTTGAATGACTGATTCATATTTTCAGATCATTTATTCCTCGACACGTCATGTTTTTCTTTTGTTTGTTTTGTTTTCTGTTTTGCTTTGTTTTGCTTTTTGGATCACACCCAGCAATTCTCAGGGGTTGCTCCTGGCTCTGCACTCAGGAACTACCTCTGTGGCACTCGGGGGACCATATGAGATTCTGGGAATCAAACCCAGGTCAGCCGCATGCAAGGCAAATGCCCTACCCTCTGTGCAATTGATCCAGCCCTAGACACATCATGTACTGTAAGAAAAAAGTTCTGATTTGGAAATAGAAAAAAAATAATTAATAATTACATAGTTGTAGTGGTTTATAGTGCAACAAAAATAAGTCTATCTCAGAGAACCAAGTAAAGGTAGGAAATGTACATAAGAATTTCATTGAAAACAAATGTATCTTTAAAAAAAATACCTTCAACCTTTTAAAAGCAGCAGGTGTGTTATGGAATTCTACCAGGTCAAGTAATTTTAGTCTCTGTTTGAAGATGAGATTGCTTAAATCTTTACCACTATAATGTTTACCTATGACATATTTCAGCCAGAATAACCTTAATATCTGCTAAGAATTGCTTTCAACCGTAATAGTTTATTGTCATTGGTCCCCAGATGATTGCTCATTTTTATGAGTCTACATAGACTGATTTAATACACTTTATCAGTTTGATATGATCAACAGAATTTCTATCAAATTGCTGCAAATTGCAGACAGGCAAAACATTTTGATTGTTATAGGTGAAAGGATCCATGGAAATAGATTGAAAAGGCAAAAGGAATTTTACCACATACTACTTTTTAAAATCTACTTATTGAGTAGAAATCTGTCTATGTATTCTTGAAAATTTTAGAAAGAGGTCTAATTCCCAAATTTATAAGGCTAGCATAGTCTTATTTTTAAGACATAAGGAAGGAAAAATTACAAATCAGAACCTAGACTTCTAAAAGGCAGAAATAGCTGATTCTAAATAGAGAGCAGTACTATCAGAACTTGTAATTAAATTTGTTAATATAATTTAGTGTTTACTACACATTGGTTGACAAACCATGCTAATACAAATGTATATTCATAGAAAATGAATTTTATTTTAAATTATATCCTTGCTACATTTGTGGCTATGCATATTTTGCTCACTTTAACTTGTTAACTTGTTTAGGACTGACAACTTGATATAATGCAATGAGAAAGACTGGAGTCTTTCTTTGTTGTAAGACTTCAATTTGAACCGAAAATCTGACCTTTTTTTTTTTTTTTTTTTTTTTTTTTGCTTTTTGGGTCACAACCAGCAATAAACAGGTGTTACTTCTGGCTCTGCACTCAGGAATTATCCCTGGCGGTGCTCAGGGGACCATATGGAATGCTGGGAATCAAACCCGGGTCGGCTTAGTGCAAGGCAAACACTCTACCTGGTGTGCTATTGCTCCAGCCCCAAACCTGACATTTTTATCTCTAATAAAGTTTAGGAAAGTCACTGATTCTAGAATTGATTCTAGATTTTCTTCTTCATAAATGAGGTAACCCAAAGTACCTAATTTCAAGGTTTTAAATAAGAAAATATTTGAGAAATGCATGTTTAATCTTTAGAGAACTCTACAAATATTGATCATTATTGCATTTATTGCATCCCCCAAGGTGAAGCATGGTGTCTCGAATATTAATAGTACAGAATACTGAATTGTTGAATATAACATAGGCCATTGAAACAGTGAATCCAGTTTAAATGATAAATACTGAAAGATTTCCTTTTTACGGGACACATTTCAGAGGCAGGAAAAACTAAATTGTGAAGTAAGTTTAATTTTTGCCTAAGTCTCGCATGTTTTATAACCTCAAGTTTACCTCTAGGTATTTCAGAGCTTAGTACTTTTCTGATTTAACCTGAAACCCCTGCTTATCTTCAATTATTTATATCTTAAGAATCTTATTTCCTTCAAAGGTGACACGGAACTAAGCAATCTAGTAAAAACAGAGATCAACAAATGGGACTACATTAAACTAAAAAGCTTCTGCACCGCAAAAGATACAGTGACCAGAATCCAAAGACTATCCACAGAATGGGAAAGGATATTTACACAATACCCACCAGATAAGGGGTTGATATCAATGGTATATAAAGCACTGGTTGAACTCTACAAGAAGAAAACATCCAACAACATCAAAAAATGGGGCGAAGAAATGAACAGAAACTTTACCAAGGAAGAAATACGAATGGCCAAAAGGCACATGAAAAAGTGCTCTGCATCACTAATCATCAGACAGATGCAGATCAAAACAACCATGAGATACCACCTCACACCACAGAGACTAGTACACATCCAAAAGAACAAAAGCAACCACTGTTGGAGAGGATGTGGGGAGAAAGGGACCCTTCTTCACTGCTGGTGGGAATGCCGACTGGTTCAGCCCTTCTGGAAAACAATTTGAAGGATTCTCAAAAAATTAGATATTGAATTCCCATTCGACCCAGCAATACCACTGCTGGGAATATATCCCAGAGAGGCAAAAAAGTACAATCGAAACAACATCTGCACATGTATGTTCATCGCAGCACTGTTTACAATAGCCAGAATCTGGAAAAAACCCGAATGCCCCAGAACGGATGACTGGTTGAGGAAACTTTGGTACATCTATACAATGGAATACTATGCAGCTGTTAGAAAAAAGGAGGTCAAGAATTTTGTAGTTAAGTGGATGGGCATGAAAAGTTTCATGCTGAGTGAAATGAGTCAGAAAGAGAGAGACAGACATAGAAAGATTGCACTCATCTATGGTATATAGAATAACAGAGTGGGAGACTAACACCCAAGAACTGTAGAAATAAGTACCAGGAGGTTGACTCCATGGCTTCGAGGCTGGCCTCACGTTCCGGGGAAAGGGCAACTCAGAGAAGCAATCACCAACTACATTGTTGTCGAAGGCCATGTGGGGGAAGGGAGTTGCGGGCTGAATGAGGGCTAGAGACTGAGCACAGTGGCCACTCAACACCTTTATTGCAAACCACAACAGCTAAATAGAGAGAGAGAACAGAAGGGAATGCCCTGCCACAGTGGCAGGGTGGGGTGGGGGGGAGATGGGATTGGGGAGGGTGGGAGGGACGCTGGGTTTACGGGTGGTGGAGAATGGGCCCTGGTGAAGGGATGGGTTCCCGAACTTTGTATGAGGGAAGTATAAGCACAAAAGTGTATAAATCTGTAACTGTACCCTCACGGTGATTCTCTAATTAAAAATAAATAAATTTAAAAAAAAAAAAAAGAAAAAAGAAAAAAAAAGAATCTTATTTCCATAAAACTCTGTGTCAGTTTGTTAGCTGGGTAAACTAAGCTTTGAAAGTGAGAGATAAGAAAAAATTTCGGGGGGGAGATGGGATTGGGGAGGGTGGGAGGGACACTGGGTTTACGGGTGGTGGAGAATGGGCACTGGTGAAGGGATGGGTTCCCAAACTTTGTATGAGGGAAGTGTGAGCACAGAAGTGTATAAATCTGTAACTGTACCCTCACGGTGATTCTCTAATTAAAAATGAATAAATTAAAAAAAAAAAAAAAAAAAAAAAGAAAAAATTTCAAGAATAGCTTCCTTTCTGCCATTATTTATCATTTCTAAATTTGTGTCCCTCAATTAAATATTCAAAAACCCCGTGTTCCTTCCTAAACAATACTAAAAGTATGCTTTACTAAAACAATTTTTCAGTTTTTATACTCAGTTCTGCATTTAATTAATGTTTCGGTAACTTTACAAATTTCTGTAAATGTCGTAAAAATCCTAGGTTGTACCTAAATAAGTCTTCAAATGGATTTTCTTTAGGCAAGTCTCTCGAAGTTTTGTGTCAGAGAAATTTTTGAAAGTCTCACAAATAAAAAAGAATTCACATACAAAGTAGAATAGAATGTAGTATGACTCTGTTCTTATATTCAAAACATTTCATGTCAAATTAGCAAACTGTAATAAGAATAAGGATCATTGAGTTAACCAGTGAAAATCTGAGTATCACTTATTGGACACATTGCTTACCTTCTCTAGGTTATAAAATGAAAAATAACACCTACCTCTAGTCTCTTTACAAACTCATTCAGATGACCTTTAGAGAAAGTCACTCTTTTTTCAAATACTCACTACCTTACAGAAAATTGTCACTTTATAGTTGAATATACAAAATGTGTTTATGTGTACATATAAAAGTTTATATGCCTATCAATTTGACTATACTTCCTAGATTTTCTCAATATAGCTGTATGTGGTGGTGATATCACCCTCATAAAGAAATGAGATTTTTCCTTTATATTTTTTAAATGTTGGACAATTTTAATAAATTTTCATTATTGTTGTTGTTACTATTATTCTTTAGCAATACCCAGCCTAAATGTCTATTATATAAAAACCTCTAACTGATATTATCACTCCTGGACATTATAGCATCACATATAATGAAATTTTCAGTGCACCATTGCTTTGCACTTTTTGTGGGGGAAGAGGAAGTTTGGGTCATATCCAGGTGTGCTTAGAGACTGCTCCTAGCTCTGTGTTTGGTTTTTGTGCCAGAGATTCTTGGAATGGATGTGTCAGCATTGAACAAAAGTCAGTGTCAGTCAAGGCAAAAGGGTGACTCCTGTTCTATCTCTCAGACTCCTACACTTCTCTTTAAGACAGGTAGAAACAATAATATCATTTTAAATACTTTTGCTATTTTAAGAGTTTTGTTAAAGTTTTTAAAGTTTTGTCAAAAATTTGTAGATCACTGTCGTCCCGTTGCTCATAGATTTGTTCGAGCGGGCACCAGTAACGTCTCTCATTGAGAGACTTATTGTTACTGTTTTGACTACCAGATACCAGTTTTTCTTCTCTGTTTCTGCCTTCTCCTGCTTTCACATTATAATAGTAAACAAACAAGGGTGCTTGAAGCTGAAATCTTGACCCAGATTCTAAGAAAAGCAAGCATGGAAGAAATATCAAAGGGGAAAAAATGTGTTTAAATTTCATGTGTTCCTGTGCTGAAATTAAATTTTATTTGTCGAGCTGAAATTTGCTTATTTGTTCTCTGATTTATTTTATTAGTTTAATTTTTTTCCTTTAATTTTGGGGCCATACCTAGTGGTGCTCAAAGACTGCCCTAGCTTTGTGCTTGTGGGTCATTCATGGTGGTGCTCAGGGGACTATTCGGTGCTGGAGATTGAACTTGGGCTTTGACCTATCTCTCTGGACCAATTTTATTTACTTTATCTTTTCTTTCTTTCTTTCTTTCTTTCTTTCTTTCTTTCTTTCTTTCTTTCTTTCTTTCTTTCTTTCTTTCTTTCTTTCTTTCTTTCTTTCTTTCTTTCTTTTTTGAAAAAAAAAAAGATGTTAAGATTTGGAACAGGGGATGCTAGAGAACTAAGCTGCCACCCCATGCCCGCCCAGGAGGGGAAAGGTATTTCTCTCTCTCGCCTGTCCCTTCCCGGGGATGAAGGGCGTGGGGACCACCATATTATAACGACCATAGACGGGATTTTACGACAAAAACTGCAGCAAAAGGGCTCGAGGGTGCTCTTGGGAAGGTGGGAGGCACCGGCCCCTCCCACCGCTGCCGAGATGTGACCCCGGGGGCTGCACTCGTGTGCGGCTCCTCCGCTGCTGCACCCGCGTGAATCCAGACCCAGCTGAACCAACTACAACATGGACTGCTCCTAGCAGATTGTTTCCTGCCAGAGAACTAAGCTGCGACCCCATGCCTGCCCGGGAGGGGAAAGGCATTTCTCTCTCTCGCCTGTCCCTTCCTGGGGATGAAGGGCGTGGGGACCGCCATATTATGACGACCACAGATGGGGTTTACAAGCTTGCAATGATCGAATATCCGGAAGAAATCTCACTGGACTTAGTTGTTAAAGTACAGAAATACAAAACCTCATTTCTCTTCACAACAGGTCTGACTCTAGTGGGGTGCTCCTAATAATAATGGTGAGGTTTGTGTTGAAATATTGAATGTAACCAAAGTTTATCAGTTACAAGGCGGGGGGTGGGGGGGCGGGATGGGAGGTGTACTGTGGTTTTTTGGTTTTTTTTTTTTCTTCGGTGGTGGGATATGGGCACTGGTGAAGGGATGGTTGTTTCAGCATTGTATGACTAAGACTTAAGCCTGAAAGCATTGTAATTTTCCACATGGTGACTCAATAAAATAAAATTTAAAAAATATAAATTAAAAAAAAAAAGATTTGGAACAGGAGACAAGAACCTGAGTTTGCAGATCAATGTTAATTTGCATATAGATAAGTTGAAGAAATCGGTTTTAGCCCTTGAGTTTCCAACCTCATGACCATACTCTAGTCAGAAAGCAACTTCACTCATAATAAATGCAAGGGGAAAGAGCGTGTTTATAAATGGGAAAAGGAACAGTTCATAATTAAGCAGAACCGAATGCTCCAACAGACAATATGCAAGGAATAAAAATGAAAAACAGTTTGGTCCTTCTTTCGCTTTCTTGGTCTAACACATCTCTCCTTGATGAGCTGGTCTGACCACAGCTGGGCTTTACATTTCTGTAATTAGCACAGCAGAAGCCCAAGTGAGGGCACAGCTTTTTCTCTTCTATTGTTTGCACATTGGGGGGCAGGATTCTAAATGTCAGATGCTTCTTCCTATTACAAAGTGGCCTACTAGCTCCTTAAAACCAGTTTGAAAACCTTTCAAGAATCATTGAATAGGGCCCCGATATACTGCATTAGATAGGGATTCTAGCAGCGGGAATCTCCAAAGGGCTTGTCAGTTTTCTTAGTCAGGAAAAAATAAAAAGAAGTAAAGTGAATGAGCTTTGAGGATGCTTTGTAAATTTAGATGTACTGGACCCTACCCTGCCCCTTGATTTCATTTTCACCTCACTCCATTGAAGGAGCAATGCTTTCACCAGCAGAACAAGTTGTAGGGAAAGTCAAATAATGACTTCTGTGTGAAATTTATAATTCCTAGGTTTTATACCGACAGGTTAACTGCTAGGCCTTGTCAGTCTGTAACTATCCTAAGAAGAAAGAGTTTGAGTTTCTGTTTTTCTGACAATTACATCATTGACAGTCATGGAAAACATTAGTTATAAACTAAAGATTAAATTAAGTACTAAAGAAACTCAGTGTTTCTCAGGTTATTTGAAAACTCCATGTAAAGTGGACATCACACCATGAACTTCATCTTTTGTTCTAACTTAGATAAAACCCTAAAGATCATTGAGAAAAATTGCAAAGAGTAATCATTATTCTGAGACATATACAGGTCAGACTTACGTATAGGTCTGTGGTCTGTTAAAAAGAAAGCTGCGTGCCGAAAGTAGACTATAGACCGAACATGACGGCCACTCAATACCTCTATTGCAAACTACAACAACCAACATGAGAGAGAACAAAAGGGAATGCCCTGCTGTAGAGGCAGGGTGGGTGGTGGGGGTTGGCGTGGTGGGAGGGATACTGTGATCATTGGTGGAGGAGAATGGGCACCGGTGGAGGGATGTAAACGAAATGCAAACATGAGAGTTCATAAGTTTGTAACTGTACCTCACAGTGATTCACTAATAAAAATTTTTTAAAAATCCAGTAGAGAAAAAAAAGAATTCCTATGCATGTAGCAGCTTACACCAGCACAAAAACCAGGATCACAGTTTCATAGCATGAAGAGAAAGAATCAGGATGATGATGGGAAGGAATCAGGGAGGGTGTAGAATATTAAATTATTAAATGGAATATTAAGATATTAAACTTATGTCATACACCACAGATATTTGAGACAGATGTTAGATAAAATTTTCCAACCTCTTCATTGTTTTTCTTCCTCTTGAAAAGGCAAGAATTTGGTGCCACCATCACTGAAACAGTCATAATGGAAAAGAAGAAATCACATCTAGAAAATAGAAATCATTCAGTTGAAGAATGACAATTTTATTCTCAAAAGACATAGATTTACTAGTCAACCAAGAGTTTGCCTGTGGGCGTAGTTTTTCATTTTTAGAAACAAAATGAGGTAGACAGTTTGAGGGGGTGGCAGTTGAACAAAAGCAATCTTTTTGCTACTGTGTCTGCTGTTCTTTTAATGTAGTTATTTATTTAGCTTGGGAGTCACACCCTGGGTCACTTGATGCTACTCACAGCTTGGATGATAGCACTGCCATTGTTCCCAAGTAAGCACTAGCCAATAAGAAAAACAATAACTACAACTTTATGTGACATGTGCCTATCCAAAACTTGCTCTATGTTTCGTGGTCCATTAGCTTCAAGGAAAAGATGTTTGTCACACCAGAAATGAATTTCCCAGTCTACGAAAGTAGTTTTTAGAGCTACTCCAAAATATTTTATACGAGAGATGATGGTACTGCTATCTACATTAAAATAATTTGACAAGAGCAAAGTTTATGTTGCATTGGGTTGATAATAGCATTTTACTGACTATTATAAAACATTGTAACTGTATTTCAGAGTGAGAAGAAATTATTATTATAGAATTATTCTCTTTCAGTGGTTTAGAATTACTTTAGAGCCTTTTAAAGTACCTCCACAAATAAGTGTGATCCAATTCTTCCTTCCAGTAACTTTTAATCATATATGGTAAGAAAAGTTATATTCTTTCTTTTTGTAGGACAGGTAAAATTGTCACTTAGAGCATCCAGCCATTAATTTTTTTTTCCTTAAGGATCATCTCTTAAATTCCACAGGCATCCTAGATAATTTTCTGCTACTTTTCCACTGAAAAAAATCTGGCTAAAATTGCACTATCTGACCTTTGCATTAATAGCCTTGCCACTTGCCTGTCAAGTTAATAAAGAGTTTGGGGAATCATAAGGACTCATCTGGAAACAATAGAATTTCTGCCTTTGTCTCTCTCCCTGGACACTAATGGCTTTTTGTCAGTCCTCTGCACTGAGTATATGACACATGAAGTCATTCCATTTTAGTTGTCCATTAACTTCAAGCATTATGACAAGAACAAAGCAACCCCCTAAAGAAACTGAACTCAAACACTCATATTAAATTTCTCCAGTTCCTCAGCTTATAAGGTGCTGTTTTCAATTGTCAATAATGTTCATAAGAGTAAGCGATATCCATTACTAATTAAAACAAGCTGTTTAAATAAACACAAAAGGTCACCAAGTCTGTAGATCAACATATTCATGGCATTGTTTGGTTTCCTGGTGCATTAGCATCTGATGATTTGTTTCTATCTTCTAGTCACCTATTTTCTAAGTAACAAATACAGAGAATAAACAAGCAGAAAGCAACCTTTCACAGTAGGTGCCATGAGGCCTACGTCTCCAATGTGGTGGCTATACTGTTTCCTTAAGATCAGTGATGGGTATCATATCACCGCAAATAAAAGTAAATAAATTTTCATTTATTTTTTCTTGAGTTTGGAAGGATCAAAGGCAAAAACTACAGGGGAATGTCAGTTTTATTAGGAAAAGTGAAACTACAATATTTTTAAACAAACTTTTTTCTATATGAATATATTATTGAGGCACAAATAAAATGTAATATCTTGTCTGAATTCTGAAAGGGACTTGTTTTGAAAGCTTCCTTTATTATAATACCACTAATTTCCCTATAAAATATTTTTGAAACTATTTGCTCAATCTTTGCTTGAGCTCTGACATTTGAAACTGACTTTTCTTTTAAGATTCTATTCCCTAATAGTATATTAATTACACAGAGGATGTAATCTCTGAACTAATAGCAAACCAATTGAGTGAGCTGGTATGAGGAGTCAGATAGACTTTTTAAGTTACTTCATATTAAGTTGTGTGATTCAGTTACTGTAATCAATTCCAAATTATCCAAAGTAAAGGAAAAAATAATTTAAATGAACAAAACAGAGGTAGTTTTGAATTCTTACTTTAATTAGCAGTATAGCATTGTTCTCCAAAGCTTTTATTCAAAATGTGTTACTGCACAAAAACTCTTATTATTTTACAAATTTAAAAATTCATTCACTGGGGCTGGAGCAATAGCACAGCGGGTAGGACATTTGCTTTGCATGAAGCCAACCTGGATTCAATTCCCAGCATCCCATATGGTCCACTGAGCACCGCCAGGAGTAAATCCTGAGTGCAGAGCCAGGAGTAAACCCTGAGCATTGCCAGGTGTGACCCCCCCAAAAAAAAATTCATTCATTTATTTCTCTTTGATTCCTCTGTCCCTCTTGGAGAGCCCAGCAAACTACCGAGAATATCCTGCCTGCACAGCAAAGCCTGGCAAGCTCTCCCTGGAGTATTCAATATGCCAAAAACAGTAACAAGGTAACAAGTCTCACAATGGAGACATCACTGATGCCTGCTCGAGCAAATCAGGACAACAGTACTACAGTGCTACCAAACTAAAGTAGATAAATTTTGGAAGAAAGTAGGAAAAATAGTTGTTGCTCATCTAGTTCATTCCTGTGGGAATAATCAACGTTTTATGTACCTCAACTTATTTCATTCTGATGCCATTCTGTGAGTCTTGGTGAGAATTCTCTACTTTGCAAATAACGTCATTAAACCATAGAGTTTATGTAAGTTGTTCAAAGTCATCTTACTAACAACAAGAGTCTGTGTTAAGACTCCAATTATATAATCAAGTCCAACAGCCCTAGGAGTTGACTAAAATCGAAGTGGTTCTTTTACTTTAGCTTATCAAAAGGCACACACTGAGTTTGGAACTTTTGAATTATGTTTATTTGCAGAGCATAATGGAATTGACTTATTCCATTTTGACCCTATGATTATACATATTGTGACTTTGCTTTCAACTTTACAGCATTGTAGTCCTTTAGTGCATGGAAGCTCTTCATTAGTTACCATACAATGAAAACAATACAGCTGGATAGTAATGTTGAGGTTGCCATTCATTGCAAAAAAAAAAAAAAATTCAGATGTTTGTATCGGGAGAGCTATAATATTTGGACATTTGAAAATTGTGATTCATGTCATATTCTGAGATTCTGCCAACTTGTAACTATCACTTAAACTCCATTTAACCATATTCTCATTTAATTGCCTGCAAAATTAAAAGCAGGCACATTTTATGGTACATGCAAACTGAAAAACAAGCATCCTCAAAATCTGAATCTACGGAACCAAACACTAAAAGTTAAAACTCGTATGTTTTCCTGTTCATTTGAGTAATTTATAGTTAAATGTAATTTATCAGTAAAGAATAAGATAACTAAAAGTTTCCATCTTCAGAACTACTTATAAATCACCATTTTGTTTTGGAAAATTAAGTTCAAGATATTTTAAATTATTAAAAACATGAAAAAGTGTATTAAATGTTTCTATACTTCAGAAAATAATTACGCTTCATAGATAGGCAAAGTCACAAAATATAGTGTGAGAATAAATAAATCAAAAAGCAAGAATAAATGTTCTTTAATATGCTTCTAGATACAATAGGAAAAACATTCAACAATTTTAAATTTTCTGGAACATAAACTTTATAAAAAGAATGTGAAACTACTTTTGAGGGCAAAAAAAAGTTCATTCATCTTACTGCCTCTATGCAAACTCTTCACTGACTCAGATTATTCTTCCTTCCTATTTCACTGTACATTAACTAATTCACAAAACTTATTAGGAAAAAATCAGAGGAAGTGAAATTTAAATTCATTGATTCTTGGTGTGTCTTAACTACTCTGGCAAAGCATTTGGAAAACACAGGGTTTAAACTGCAAAGTATTTTAATGGGTGTTTGAGCATTGTATAACTGAGACTTTAACCTGAATGCTTTGTAACTTTCCACATGGTGAATTAATAAAAGAATTTAAAAAAAAATTAAAAAAAGAGTAATTTAGGAGAAGAAAAAACAAATAAATAAATAAACTGCAAAGTATATTTGGGCATAGTTACTACTGTAACTATACTATCCAATCTAAATTTTAAACCATTTAGAATATATAAATACAAATAAATAACTTGTAAAGTATAGTGCACTCTTTGTTGAATTATAAGACTGAATATTTCCACTCAGTTGAGAATTAGCTGTAGTAGACTGTAGCCCTAAAACTATTAAGAAGTAAACAATGAGGGAGACAGAATTATTCTCTGAAACATACATTTGGTTGTTCCTTAAATTAAGAAAACTAAGACATCCATGTATAATCACCTCCAAATACTCATTCTCATAACATAGCAGGAAAAAAATCAGGGTTTGAAAAATACATGGAATCACAGTGATTCTCTAATAAAAAAATTTTTAAAAAGACCTAGATTCAAATCCCAATTCTTCTACTTATTAGTTATATGATACTCACTTATTATAACTACTTATTATATAAATACCCATTAGTTGTATTACACTCCCTTAACATGTTTATAACTGATCTTTCATACAAGTTGAAAAAATCATACAATAATTATTGAAAGAATTTTTTTAAATGTATTAGTATGCTTTGCACCTAGCACAGTATCTAGGGGTGGAATATGGGCACTGGTGAAGGGACGGGTGTTTGAACATTGTATAACTGAGACATAAGCCTGAGAACTTTGTAACTTTTCACATGGTGATTCAATAAAATAATTTTTTTTAAAAAAAGTCATGAAGGTCAAAGAGAATTTTGACAAAATTGACAATAGAAAATCACAATTCCAATATGTGATATGACAGTAAAATGAAGTAATCCCATTTTAATCTGCATTACTATCCTCTAAAATTATTTTTGCTCTGTTTTGGGGATGTCTATACTTGATGGTGTTTAGAACTTACTCCTGGATCTGTGCTCCTGGTGGAGTTTGTAGAAGATCATATGTGGTGAAAGGCATTGAACCCCATTTGGTCTGGTGCAAGAGATACACCTTACTCACCATTTTATCACTTTAGCCCCTAAAATAATTTTTTAAAGAATATAAGGACATCCCAACACAGATCAGAGTAGACCAACAGTAAAAAAGAAAATTCAGAGAGGCTACAATAAAAATTCAGATAGGCTACAATAAAAATTCAACATTTTTGCCACAAATTGGTGTGCATACAAATTGCATACATTTATAGACACATGTTCAAGACAAGGAGAAATGAAATAATATTTTATTTGCCATATTTTTAATAAAAGAATGGATACTTTGTGCAGCAAAATTTACAGATGCAGGGGCTGGAGCAATAGCACAGCGGGTAGGGCTTGCAATCAGCCAACCCGGGTTCGATTCTCAGAATCCCATATGGTCCCCTGAGCACCGCCAGGAGTAATTCCTGAGTGCAGACCAGGAACAACACCTGTGCATCGCCGGGCGTGACCCAAAAAGCAAAAAAAAAGAAAAATTTACAGATGCATTGGTCAATTACTGATTTTACAGTACATGTTAGGTACCATCTGTGATCCTGTGTTAGATTGAGACTTCAAAATCATTTCTGGGAAGACGTGTTAGGGTCAAATCAAGTGAGACTGGGAGACTATTCCTGATTTTGTTCCCAGGAGATTCCCAAGGAACTCAATATGGTGTAGAGATTCAAACCAGGATCGGCAGAATGGAAGCAAGTTCCTTAACCCCTGTACCACCACATTTGTCTTACTATTACCCCATACAATTTACTGTCTCTCTGGCCCTAAAAATCTAAGATCAACTAAATATTGAATAAAAACAATGTAAGCCATATTAGTATTAGTTAAGTATAAAAATGGAAATTTATATTCATAACAGAAGAAAAGGTTAGTGAGAGAGAAAAATGAAAACAGAAGGAAATATTTTATGACTAATAACTTCACAGTTAAAAAATTGCATGTATGTTTACAGGGTATTTTTATTTCCAAAGTAAGATACAATATGGGACAATAACTATTGATCTCCTTACACTTGAGATCAATAAAAAAGACTTAATGTATATATATACATACACACACATACACACACACATATACACACACTAGATGTTAGCATATGCAATGAATCTGAAAGGTCAGGCACAAATATTATAAGTATGACATTATATCAATGAGCTTGGTCACTGTGTGGATATGTTTGATTGTGCTGAATCCTTTTTGGAACCCGGCTTGCTCACATGATTGTCCTTCGTCTATTGTTCTGCCTATTCTATTCAGCATGACTCGAGTGAACAACTTGTAGATGACAGAGAACAGGCAGCTTGGGCAATAGTTGCTGATGTCATGGATGTCTCTTTCTTATACAGCAAAATGGTCCTGCTGGTTTTCCATTGTGACGAAACCTTGCATACGGAGAAGTAGCATGTGTAGAGCCAAGCCAGTGTATTGATGAGTACTGGCAGCAGACTCTTCAGGTGTTCAGGTCTGACCTTGTCTGGACTGGGTGTTGTACGCGTCTTTATTGACAAAATGGTGTGTTGAATTTCAGAAGGAAGGACATTGGAAATGAAATATCCATCCTGTGGAATTTGGTATGTGGGCAATTGGACGTGGCTGTCAAATAGAAGTTGTGAATAATCCTCTCCATTGCCCTTCTGGAAGATGTGATAGATCCATCAGGACATCGGAGGGCAGTCATCTTGGTCTTGTAGTTGGCAAAGGACAGGTGAGTGTTGCAAATACTTTGCCCAGCTTCAGCCGCATCAGCCAACACTGCTGCTCTTCTCTCTTTGAGGTCTTCCTTTATCGCTTCTCTGCACAGCTTTGTGAGTTCGGACATTAGCTTGTGGTTGCCTGAGGCTAGTGCCAAACTACGTTGGAGAATGAGCTCGAGAGTTTCTAAAGATAGGTATCTGTTTGTGGCTTTCCCACTCTCAGCATTCTTCGAGCAGTCATGGAGGTGCTGAACCAGTGGATCGTATTCCTCATTGATATTGTCAACGATGGCATCATCCCACAATAGTGCCAAAGCGCTCCCAGTTGGTGGTCATTCTGGGAGTTCTCTTCTTAAGCTTAAACTGTGCAGACCTTTCTCCCTGCTCTGTGAACTAGAATTTTCACGAAGGAGACAGTGGTCCAATCCTGTTTGTAATTTTGGGACAACAGCAACATTGTTCAGGCAGAACCTTTGATTGAATATGATGCAGTCAATTTTGTTGTGGGACTGTCCACCAGGAGACTCCTATGTCCAGCATTCAGATTCGGCCTTCTGGAACTGTGAGTATCATGCATGGTCCTGGTCAACATGATGAACCCAGACAGTCTCTCACCCTGTTCGTTCCATTGTAGGCCATGGGTTCCTATGTGGCGACCTTGGTCGTATCTTGGCATTGAAATCACCGACAATGTTCTTGTAGAATGTGCGGTCTTCCTTATAGAACTTCTCCAGATCCATGTAGAACTTCTCAATTTCTTCTTCATCATAGTTGGATATTGGTTCATAGACGACGAAGATAGAAACTGCTGGCAGTGAGCCACATCTATTCAAGCGTAATCATCTGATTGGGGTTGTTAGGCATTAGAATCAATCAATGTTCATGGCCACGTTTGTATTGACAAGACATCAACACCACTGAAACCTCTGTTGTCACATGTTCCGAGGAATAGTTCTTCTCCAGTGTCGAAAATGGCATGATGTGATCAATGCCTTCTCGATCTTCTTGTGTAAAAAATCACATAGGCAGCACTCGAGGGAGGGGGAGACATGATGATGCATGGTGTTGTTCCGTTGTCTGCGGGCACCGGGGGCAGTTCTCTCTCTCATGTGCCGCTCGCGTTCGGTGTTCTCAAGCCACTGTGTATGAACCAGATCGGGACAGTTTCTCCTTGTGCTCTGCTTCTGTGTGTGCCGCTGTGCTCTCTTCTGTCTGTCTCTCTGTCTCTGTCTCTGTAGTCTCTCTTTTAGTCTCTTCCGACCTTTCTCTGTCTCTGCTTCTGTGTCTTCTCTGTTATTCTCCCATGTCCTCTCATGTGTCTCCTTCTCTGTCTCTTCTGTCTTCTTCTGTCTCCCCTGTCTTCTTCTTCTGTCTCCCGTCTGTGCCCCACAGTCTTAGTTTATATAGCAAATTACATAGGGTGGTGACACAAAGGTGGGTTGAACATTAAAAAATCAACAAAGAAGGGTAAGACCATTTCTCGAGGAATTAACAAAATCTCATCTAAGGATTTTGATGATATTACTAGGAGATCCGCTCAAGGGTGGGATTCAAACAAGTGTGTGTCAGGGTGTGTCTCTTTCTTCCTTCCTCAGCTAGTAATCTGCTTTAAATAGTTATAGTAAATTTACTTCTAATATTTCTAGCAATGTCATTCTGTATGAGCACAGTAAGAGATATATCAAACTTAAAGTTTGGTTCTTCCTGAGGACATTCACTATGTATTCCAGACCACAGTCCTCAGGCCAAGTTAGTCTTCCTAACCCCAGCAGAGTCCTAGTCTCATCATTACTTTTGGATCATGACAGCATTTGTCTATGACCATACTCTCAACTTATAGTTGAGTATTGTGGCACTTTGGCCTGGCCCATTTCAACTCCAGGGTAGCTCACAGCTTTCCCTGGGTCCATTCCATCCCTCGTTGGGACTCTGCTTTTGGGGTACTAGAAACTAAGGGCAACTGAGTGGAGAAAGCAGATGCCCAAGAGTAAATATTATTGGAGTCAATCGGCTCCCAAGTTACAAAACATAACATTAACTGTCTTCCTGTGTCCATACAGAAAGGCCATTGCTCTAAGGTAAACTAAGTTCCCCGCGGCAAGGCTAAAAGGACATACCCCATGTTATCCTATAGTTTTGGTCAGACCAATGTCGTACTTGATCTTCTGCACTTGCACCATCAGGTCCTCGATGGATGCTTCCGATACCAGCATACAAGTATTGAAAATATAGACATTTACTTTAGTCTTTCTTCGTTTGGGCAATCTAGTTTGTCCCTAAGATTTTATCAGCCTCTCCTTGCTCATCCTTCTTAAAGTTGCCGTATTTGGTGCCCTCTCGGTGTCAGGCAAATGAGGCCCATAGTTGTCACTGTTTTTGGCATATCAAATATGCCATGGGTAGCTTGCCAGGCTCTGCGTGTGGGCGAGGTACTCTCCATAGCTTGCTTGGCTCTCTGAGAGGGATGGAGGCTTTTAGGGCAGCCTCCAATCATCGTTATAGGTGTTCCCATGGTTCACACCATATTTGAACCCCATCAAAAAGGTCCCTGACATTCCATTTGCTCTCAATGGAATGAATATTCTGAATGCAGCAGAAATGTGTACCTGGGTTGAGAACTCAACATGAGGAATGACTTGGGGCCTGAACAGTGCAGTTCTGCACTAACATACGTCTCAGATACCTGGGCCCTACGAAAACAGGATGAGAATACTATTCAGGTATCCCAAAGAGGAATCAAAAGAGCTATGCTTGGAGTTTCACGTTTCATCAAATGAGAGAAGAAATCCGGAGTTCCAACCTCCGTCACCAATCAAGAATCAGGGACGCTGTCTTGTTTACCAAGTTGTCAAAAATCAGAAGGGCCAGACATGTAATGCGATTCAGAGATGACTGCTGGACTAAAGCTGTTACCAACTGGATTCCACGGGATGTCAAAAGACCGCATGGCCACCCAACATCAAGATAGTCAGACTTCTTCATCAAAAGCCTGAATGAATGTTTTGAGGCTCTTTCTGTTCCTGGAGTGAGCAGATATCACTGGGCTACACTAGCATGTGAGAGGGAGGAATGGAGGCGTTATTGGCGCCTGCTTGAGCAAATTGAAGATCAAAGGTTTGACAAGTGATATAAGTGATACAAGCGACATTATATCATAAATCCTCACAAAATTTACTTTCAAATGACCTTCAGTGATCTGGAAGGAGCCAGCCTGAAAGTGAGCCCCCTGCTCCATTAAAATTTCAGATGACATTTGTATGAGAGATCCCAAGTGAGAAGGAGACCTACTCACCTGAGCCCTTCCCAAATTTTAAACCCATAGAGACATAAGGAACAATAAATGATTGTAATTTTTTTCAGCAACTAAGTTTTGGAATAATTTGTTATGTAACCCGAGTAGCTTATTGAGAATATAAGAGCAATAAAATATTTGAGATACGTAATTAAGCAAAAGTTAAATATAATGAGGGATATATAGATTACAATTAGCAGCAGAGAATTTACACTAAAAAAAATGTAAGGGTCAGTGAAATAGCACAATAGCCTTGCACGCAGCAGACCAGTGTTTTATCCCTACATTTGATTCCCTGAGTTTCCAGTAGTGATCCTTGATAAAGAGTCAGGAGTAGTCCTGAGTACTGCTGGGTGCAGCTCCCAAACAGATCAAAATAAGCTCTCTCCCCCCAAAAAAAATAAAAACAGAAATTGAAAAAGGAAGAAAGATATTTTGGCTAAAAAGAAGAAAATTTATTTATACCTTGCACTTCATTTTATTTCAATAACAAGATAAAGTACAGGACATTATGGTGCCAGAGCAATAATACAGGGCATTTGCCTTGCATAAGGCTAGTGCATAAGGCCATTTGATCACTGACACACCATATGGCACCCTGAGCACTGCCAGGAGTGATCCCTGAGTGCAGAGACCAGCAGTAATTCTTGAGCACCACCGGGTGTGACCCCAAAGAAAACAGAAAACATGAGACATTAATAACACTCTTCATACAAGATTACCCAATAAAAGCACCTATGATTTCAATGTATTAGACATTAACAACTTCATTTAACACAGAATTTCATAGTACAAATATTACACCATACATATAAAGTTGGTGTAAAATAAAAACCAAGTATCAAAAAATGAAGACATCACAAAGGGAGAAGATATTATATTTCAGAATGTAAGCAAAACTAATTTTGTTTGTCATTTTAACATGTGATTTAAAATACTTTCAGAATTTATTTTAAATGAACTGATATTTACTGTAAACATGCAACAAAAAGCTTGTTTACTCTTATTTTGCCTGCAACAGGCAGTATGCATTAACCTATCCAACTTTACATATAAACTAATTGTAATTATTACAATCCATATAATTTAGCAGATTTTTAAAAAAATTATACCCAATCAACACCTTTCCATATGGCCAATTAGTAGAGTCATAAAATGCAGGAAATATATGATGCTGTATTGAACATCTGTGTTGGTTATCCTATGGGAATTTTTAATAAAGGACCAAGCAGCATATTGATGTTAATTCTACGTTACCGGGACTTTAAATAAAAAACCAAAATAAATAGCATCCATTAAACTGATCATACTGTTGTAACTCAAATTGTGTTTATTATGCTAATGGAACATGAAATTAAGAAAAAGACCTTTATGCCAGTGGAATTAATTAATGAGCTTTATGAAGGCATTGGGATGTAATTTATTTCTAGATAAGTAAGTCTAATTTGCAGTTCCATGGGTCTCTGCAATGCTGATTGTAATAGTTATTCCTGCAGATGTGCTGCTCACAGCATGTCTTTCCATTAGAACTGAACACCTCATTATATAAACTGTACCTAATTAAACATAATACAGTGGTGACTTGTTAAACTGGCCTTTTTAAGTCAGCAGCTGCCTAAGCTAATAATACTGTACACAAGATTTATATCATCTTCCCTATAACACTGATATTAAAATATACTGCCCAAGGGATTGATAACTAATTTACCCAGTATGTAACAGGTACATTTCTGATTCTGTGATAAGAGATTAAAGACCAGTAGCCCATAAAAACACAATGAATTCAAGTCCATTTGGAACTCAAGATTACTTAAGAAACTTTATTAAAACTAAATTTTTTAAAAATCAGTAAAATAGTCATGAAAATAAAATGAACATAAAAAGCTAAATAATTTGTAATATCTGAAGAACGTTCCCTTTTTTTCAGGTGTGTTTCCAAATATATACAATGTTTTTTTCAGATTCAATATACTTTATTTGCACTTACCACCTTTAGTCACATCTGGAATTGAACAAGGTACTTACAATAAATAGAATAAAATATTTTAAATACCAGAGCTTGCTCTGCTTAAAATGAGTCTTTACGTCGCATCCTTAATACTATAATGTTCTTCCTTTTTTAAATTGTTGACTACTAAGGTTAAAAATAGTTATGAATCTGTAGTTCAGTAACAGAAGTAGAGCTTATCCTGAAATACTTACACTAATTAGTTTTTTTTATCTTCACAGTTACTTGGTTACTTCCATTTATCCCTCAACACTTGTCAGGCCTGAAATGCTCTAAAAACTTCGTTGATTCAAAACTTTGTTACATCTTCTGATCATCAGGGTTTTACTTTAATTGTTGAATGCATTTTAGATGTCCAAAACATATGTTTAACTCCTCACTTGTCTCTATCAATAAATTATGACAAAATCTATGTATAATTTATTAGTGTAACCCATTTCCTAACTAGGATATAGATTTGCTTAATAATTATTAGTTTATTCAATGATTCAAACAATCTCAAGAATGTGACTTAAGTATTAATTCTTTCTGCACCTAACTTCAATAACTTTATAGGAATATACTGGGTAACTTGGTAAATATTTGCCAATTTATTGCATTGATGGGCACAATTAAAATTAAAGCCCATTTAACTGTGAATAGAAGTATTAATTTAACATTAGACTTAGGGATTTTACAGTTCACCCAACCTGGTACTTTTGGGTTGGACGCTTTCTGGTTTCCAACAGTTACCTCCATTTAAATATGTGTTATTTAGGTAAAGAAAGATTCTTTTAGCAGTTGCAGAAATAATAATTATAAATATTGCAAAGTGACTAAATGGTTCTCTGAAACTTTTAAACATAGGACACAATAAAATGATAGACTTTTTTTAATCTATAGTTATACAGTAGAGCACCATAATCTCTGCAATGGGCCCCTCTAAAAATTACTGTTGTGCCCTTCTAGTTTCATTTAATGCTATCAATGAACATTAATTTAATGTTTTTAATTTTTCATAGGTTAGTCAAGGACACAGAGGTCCATATGAAAGATAGAAAAGAAAAAAAACCTAAGCAAGATGTCTGTCACAGTGATGCCTTTGGACCTTGTGCCAGGCTGTCTTATGCAAGGCAACCCAGAGTAGGATGGGTGAGTTTCTCTCCCCACCCGAACAGATTCCCGGCAGTCAAGACCTCCAGAACTCAATTGCACCATGCTCACAGCCAATCTCCACAGGCTCGATGAGCCTTATTCATGAGTAAATATGCTGAAAAACCCAGGTATGTGGCACTTGTAACTAAAATCTCCAAGCTTGCACGGAGTCAGGAACGGGTGACCTTCCCCCATCTCCCTGTGCTTCCAGGAGCCTGGCAGTCCCATCCACGAACTGCCTCATATACCACATTAGCTCATTAATGGTCATGATCTAGAGACTCAGAAATAAATCTTTTAAATCTCTCAGAAGAGAGCAGCACAGAGCAATACGCTGCAGAAACATCTCCAGACCCCAAAGTCACCATCCAATTAAAAAATTAGCTAACCTCAGCTATATAACCATATTTAAAATGTTAGGGTTCAAGAACTGTAGAAATAAGTACCAGGAGGTTGACTCCATGGCTTCGAGGCTGGCCTCACGTTCCGGGGAAAGGTCAACTCAGAGAAGCGATCACCAACTACATTGTAGTCGAAGGCCATGTGGGGGAAGGGAGTTGCGGGCTGAATGAGGGCTAGAGACTGAGCACAGCGGCCACTCAACACCTTTATTGCAAACCACAACAGCTAATTAGAGAGAGAAAACAGAAGGGAATGCCTTGCCACAGTGGCAGGGTGGGGTGGGGGGGAGATGGGATTGGGGAGGGTGGGAGGGACACTGGGTTTACGGGTGGTGGAGAATGGGCACTGGTGAAGGGATGGGTTCCCAAACTTTGTATGAGGGAAGTATAAGCACAAAAGTGTATAAATCTGTAACTGTACCCTCACGGTGATTCTCTAATTAAAAATAAATAAATAAATAAATAAATAAATAAATAAATAAATAAAAAAGAAAAAAAAATAAAATGTTAGGGTTCATGGAGCACACAACCACCTTTGTGTGACATCTCATACTCTACACCACTGATGTGCCAAGAATAGCATACCACATTTGATGGGGTTTAAAGTAAAAGGTAACCAACTTCAGGGAAAAAAATATTACATATATATGTATATGTACATACATATATATATACACATATATAAGCACACAAGACTTAACCTTTAACAATATGTTAGTAATCTCTTATAAAAGGGTTTAATGGCTACAGGATGAAATACAACAATATTGACACACTTTTCTCTAAGAAAAGCTTTTGGGATCATATTTAGCGAGTTATTCATAACAGGCAATACAAAATAAATTATTTAAGTCCTGCTTGGGGGCAGAGTTTGGGAATTGGGGTAGAAACATTTAAAATATGGTGGTAGAAGGTGTAATGATGGTGGGATTTGTGTTGGAATATTAAGTGTAATAAATTATTGTGAAAAACTTCATAAAAGTAAAATTAAATTTAAAAACACCTAAGAAAATGAACTCACATTTTGAGGAAAATGTAAAACTTAAAGAAAAAAATGATCAGTGGGAAATAAAACTTCATGTGGAAGTATTCATAAGATTGCTAAGATCTAGGGTAGACCAAAGTCATTTAGAAGTGAAAAGTATGAAAGAATAGAAAAGACAGTTTAAGGAGAGAAAAATTAATGGTAAAATAAGCATAGTACAAACACTCAACTAGAATTAAAGATGCTGCAAGAGAGACAACTTTTATGGTTTCAGCCTGTAAAGAGTAAAAGCTATTTTCCCTTCATATAACCCAAGTTCTTTTTGTACAGTCCAAAACCAAAAATTCATAGTTTAAGTGGAAACATATAAATTAGTGCAATGCTAAATGCTGTAACAAAGCCAAAAATTTTATCAGTTCAGTCAAATAGTGGTCTCTTAGATGCATGCAAGTAAATAAGGGGTGGTGGGGGTGGGAAGGATACTACTTCCAAACCAATTGCAAAGATTGGACTAGAAGTATTCTTTCATCCTAAAGTAAAGATATTGACTGTGAAGGAGTAATAATTGACTAATATGAAAGAGCTTTACAATATGAGTCTCCACACGTAAATCAGAGAAAACCAAAACTACAAGATATTGAGGTGTAGCAATCTAGTCACATCCTGGCATTTTACAGTCCCTTAGCATACAACTGTAATGTGCTCCTCATAATCACCTTAAGAGAAATGTGGATTTCCTAACCCATACCCTTACTTATATCCAGAACTTCTGCAATAACCCCTTCTTCTTTGAAAAACATTATGTAATAATTTGATTCTTCTGGAGTTAGCAATGGGTGTCTCTAAAGGAAAAACCTTTTAAGTGTACTTAGAAAGAAAGAGCAACAGAGCCAGAATGTTGTGGGGGAAATAAATCAAAACAAAATCACAACTAACTTAAGACAATGAGATCTTATCTCAATATTGATAGAAATGTAAACTGTTGTCCTGAATCTACCCATTTCAGTTCACTTTCACTAACCAATGCTTTTGTCTAAAGCAGGCACATTTTCTATCTGAACCAGGGTAACAGCCTCCAACTTGTAGTCCTTTATTGTCACTTGTATTCTTATTATATCTCCACTTATACTTTTCCCATCTATTTTTTGTCTTCAATGTCAATAAATGTTAATCCTTTTTTTTTAAAAAAAAGTGGCCTCAGTAATATCTTCACTGTCACTGTCATTCCGTTACTCATCGATTTGTTCAAGCGGGCACCAGTAACATCTCTCATTGAGATACTTATTGTTACTGTTTTTGGTATATCTAATACGCACGGGTAGCTTGCCAGGCTCTGCCAAGCGGGCTCAATATCTCTCGGTAGCTTGCCAGGCTCTCTGAGAGGGGCGGAGGAATCGAACTCGGGTTGGCCACGTGAAAGGCGAACGCCCAACTGCTGTGCTATCGCTCCAGCCCCAGTAACATCTTAATTTCTGAAAATAGAAACTGTCATTACATATCAAAGAATAATTAAGGTCACAAATAGAATTACTCTTATTAACTAACAAACCTTAAAATGTGGAGATTATCCTGGATTACCTAGGTTATGTAACACAAAGTCTCATAAACATGGAAGAGCAATCAGAAGAGGAGACCAGAAAAAAATGCAAAAAAAAATTACACTCCATCATGACCAGCTTTCAGGATGGAAAATGTGAACCACGATGTAAGAAAGGTTAGTGGCTTGTAAGCTAAAAGAAAGGAAAAGATAGACATTTAAAATATCTTGACACTTTCATTTTAGATCCTTAAGACATACTGAACTTTTGACTTCCAGAACATTAAAATAATAAATGTGCCCTTTGAACACCTGAAAGGTGTTCAATGGCACATTTATTATTTTAATGTAAAGTACCACCTTTCTGGTACTCTGTTATATAGCAACACAAAACATCTCTTTATTATAAGGTTCTATTAAACAAATTGTGTGAACTTGTCAAATTATAGCACTGTCTGTAGCACTGTCATCCATTATCATCCATTGTCATTCACTGATTTGCTCGAGCGGGCACCAGTAATGTCTCCATTGTGAGACTTGTTGTTACTGTTTTTGGCATATCGAATACACCAGGGGTAGCTTGCCAGGCGTTGCCATGTGGGCGGGATACTCTTGTTAGCTTGTCGGGCTCCGGTTGGCCGTATGCAAGGCAAATGTCCTACCTGCTGTGCTATCACTCCAGTCTTGTCAAATTATAGTTACAATAATTATTTGACCAATGTCTGTCTTCATCCTCAAGGAAAGTTTATTTCTAGTATTTTACTGCTCATAACTGGTTGACCATATTGCTATGAACATAGTAAGATCTTAGAAATATTTTTGTAGTTAATATATTATAAATCTAATGATTCCACCCTGTAGTGATATTTCCCAGGCAATAAAATAAAAGATTTAGGAAAAAAAACTTTATAAGTTTAAGTGACATGTGTAAGGTTTTAGGTTGTCTAAAAATCACGTTATAGGGAGAAATTCTTTAATTTATAAACATAAAAAGATGCAAAAGGATAGACAAAAAATATGTAACATGTATAGTTCTAAAGAAGCCAGGGACCAGAGTGATAGCATAGCGGGTAGGGTGTTTGCCTTGCACTCAGCCGACCCAGGTTCAATCCCCTAGTCCCCAAGGCACTGCCAGGAGTAATTCCTGAGTGCAGAGCCAGGAGCAACCTCTGAGCATTACCAGCCATGACCCCAGAAAAAAAAAGAAAACAACAAAAAAGCTAAAACAATAAATAGAACAAAAATATGAAACCACAATCTAAAAATAACTTAGTAACCTTTCTAAATGAAACCACATATTAAAAGAGAATTTTGAGATATCAACTTAGCAACATTAGGCATATTTTAGAAATTTAATGCTGATTATTATTACCTATATCTTTAAAAACCAGGATATAGGTAATAGAATCAGTATTAGAATCAGTATTAGCATTGTGAGGAAAGAAAAAATTTTAAGAAAAAGGTGTGTAACAAAAACTTCTTAGTTCCAAATTTGAACAAAAATATTCATCATAACTCCTGATCTTAAATTATATTATAAAGCTATAATAATTAAAACTGTGTGGTACTGGACTAAAGGCATACTTTAAGACGAATGGGATAGAATTGAGAGTCCAGAGGAAAAACTTTATACATGTGGACATTTTATTCATGACAAAGGATCTGATTGCCTGAAATAGAGCGAGGAAAGCATTTCACATAAAGTACTAAGAAAACTGGAAAGCATATAAAAAAGAGAGAAAAAGAAAAAAACTAAACTCCAAACACAAAAGTTAACTCAAAATGGATTAGAGATATAGAGAGTAGAGTCTAGACTAGAATCTATGAAACTAATTGAAGAATATATGTAAGAACTCTTTAGGCTGTGGACCTCAGAAGTATCTTCAGTGATTTGGTTCCAATGGCAAAGAAAACAAAAATAACCAAATCGAAAGTCAAGGGACAAGATAGCAGAAAAGGAACGTTTTTGTGAGTACTACTGGAGCATCAACACAATGAAGACATAAAAACATAACAGAGTAGAGCACCCCACAAGAGTACCCATTGAGAAAATTCACTGGAGGAAACAGCTGTCACCTCATGGAGACTCAACTCTACAGAATGAAGGACAGACAAATCCAGAACCAAGGAGTGAGGGCAGAGGAGAAGCAGAGACTGAAATAGAAAAGGAACTGCAAATACAGCAACCAAATTCTGGATGGAAAATACCAAAACAGAGTACAAGAGTGCTGAGCACAAAAGACTCACATCAGTTTTGTACCAGCACTGTTTAAATTGAAAATAGACTTGGTCATTGTCAAGTCCAACACAGTGGCATGATACCGGTGCAAGCTGAGAACATCCTTTTCACAGATAAGACATACACAACAGGGCTATGGTCTTGACTCTCCCCAACAGGCTCTCCTCTTGAGCTGATGTGGTATCTCACATTATTGCTCGGGGCTGGAAATCATAAGCTGAGAGTGGCAGGAGACTTTCTAACCCCGATAAAAGGTGCTACCACCCCTGGACTGGAGCAATAGTACAGCGGTTAGGGCCTTTGCCTTGCACACGGCCGACCTAGGTTCGATTCCTCGATTCCTCTCAGAGAGTCAGCAACCTACCAAGAGTATCCTGCCCACACGGCAGAGCCTGGCAAGCTACCTGTGGCATATTTGATATGCCAAAAACAGTAACAACAAGTCTCACAATAGAGACGTTACTGGTGCCAAATCGAGCAAATCGTTGAACAATGGGATGACAGTGCTACGACAGTGCTACAGTGCTACCACAACTGGGCAATTACTGGGAATAACCATTCCTGAGGTGAGTCATGCCTATGAGGTACCACTGTATCACTGTCATCCTGTTGCTCATCGATTTGATCGAGCAGGTACCAGTAATGTCTCCATTGTGACACTTGTTACTGTTTTTGGTGTATTGAATACACCACAGGCAGTTTGCCAGGCTTTGCCATGCAGGCAGGATACTATCGATAGCTTGCCAGGCTCTTTAAGGGGGACGGTGGAATTGAACCCTGGTTGGCCCTGTGCAAGGCAAACGCATTGTTGCTGGGTTTTTTTGTTTTGTTTTGGAGCTCCAAAACAAATCCACTATACTATCTTTTTGGTTTCTAAAAGTATGTTTATAAGGCAGAGAAATGGTGACTAGGATTTGAAACGTTTTTTAAAGTATTCATACATTTGCTTCCTATTTTAACCCCAATTTAATTTCTAAAAAAAATGTGATCCCTGAGCATAGGGATGTGTCACCCAAAATCTAAAAAGAAGTAAAAGAAAATTCAGAGGGTTACATAGGGGAAGAAAACGAGAGTGTGAGTGTTAACCCTCCTGTGAGAGAATGAAAGATAAAAGATAACAATGTTAGGGTGCAGAAAGGTAGTCTAAAAGTCGAGCATTCATGCCTTACATGCACAGATAATGGAGTTAGATCTCTAGTATTGGGGATTCTCAGCACCACTGGTCCAAACAGCACAGCATCATAGGTATAACATTAAACCACGTGACTGGGTTGAGTATCACCAATTTGCCCTGAAAGCCTTATTAGCACTTCTTGGAAGGTTAAAAAAAGGCAAGCAAACAAAAAGAGTACAAACTTTACATTAAACAATAACCTCATGGAAGGTTACTATTTTCCTGTATCTATGGTTGAGATTCAATGTTATAACATACTCAGATGATCGTTACATTTAGTTCAAAACCTTTTTTTTAAGTGAAAAATGTTTACTTAGCGTTATAAGGAAAAACATGAAAGGAGCAGGTCCTGAAAGCTCTAGATTGGTCTTTAGAAGATGTGGACTCCATGTACTTAAGATATTGCTGCTAACCAAAGGAAGGCTATGGACAAGTTACACAGCTTTATAACTTTGGACAAGTTACCCAGCTTCTTTAGGGCGCTGAGATTTCAACTTAATGATTCTATAATTAACTAACTTATTAGGGTGGTAGCTTCACCTCGGCCCAGAAGAATCCACAGACATAGTCCCACCCTTCAAGTGTAAGCTACTAGACAATCTGACACATTTATAGCCACAGCAACCTTGGACTTAAAGGAATCATCCCCAAAGTGGGCACACCAGATTTAATCTCCAACCTAAATCAGAGGATATTTAGTGCAAATGACTTTAAAAAGTTCAGTTATATGCCAGTACCCACTGTGTCAGAAAGAGACTGTGAACTGGCAATACCTAGTACAGATTGTGGCTGCATTTAGACCAACACTGGGAGCAGCCACCCGTCCCTTAAAAAAGAAAAAAAAACTTAAAATCTATCCTGGAGATGGTAGCAAGTAGCATTCACGCTTAAGATGAGCTCCAGTCATAGTCTGTAGTTCAGAGAAATTATTACTAAATTGGTACCTGTATATGCAAAAATCCCTTCAAGTTACAAAGACCCTCATTCTGAACAGCTCTTACTGGATACAGTGACCATGATTTAGAATCACTGCTGAAATCAGGTGATAAATTGGGATTTCGCATCAACTGCAAGAAACCAGCAACTATGAACCCAGCAGAGAGCAGAGCCCATGACAGCCAGACCTCAGTACTATAGCTGTTACCAGGCCCTTGTGCCACAAATAGCCCATTGTCACTCAGGTGCATACAAATCAGAGCCACAAACACCACTTGGACCTTGCAATCATTTAAGAAATCCTTTCAAGATATTTATGGATGCCAGAAAACAGTTGATTCATAAGAATTAGCCTAATTCTATGAACAGGAGTCATTGTTCAGTCCACCTGGGACTCAGAACTCCATCAAGGAACACCATGAAGGAATTCAGCTGTTTCAAAAAACATGGACAGAAGCCTAGGAAATTCTTCAATTACAGAAGAACTTTTTTTTTTGCCTTTTGGGTCACACTGGGCAATGCACAGGGGTCACTCCTGGCTCTTCACTCATGAATTAACCCTTGTGGTGCTCAGGGGACCAAATGGGATGCTGGGCATCATATCCGGTCGGCCACGTGCAAGGCAAATGCCCTACCCATTGTGCTATCACTCCAGCCACAACTTTTAACATACCTGAAGATGACTTCAGAGCACAATCCTCTCAATGTTCATGAATTGAGAACATTATTGGGAAAGAGATTAAATAAACTTAAATAAATATTGATGAAATAATTAAACCCATTCAAACAGAAATGGAGAGGTTAAAAAATATAGTAGAAGGACTTGGAAGCAAAAAGGAAAAAGCCAAAAATTGAATCTGTGATCTTAAAGATAAGCACATGATACAATCATAAGTAGAGATAATAAAAAAGAGAAGTCTTAGTGAATAAAATTTCATGGGAAAATAGCAAGAGAAACAGCCTCTGAATCTTATGTATTTCAGAGGGAGGAAGAAAAAGGGATCATGGAAGAGATAATAGCTTAAAACTTCCCCAGTCTGAGAGGGAGAATTTTTCTGTGATCCTACAAGGTTACCAGTGAGATTTGAGGGAATGATTAAAAACATTCCTGGACAAACAATTGATGGCAATTATTGTATTTAAATAAACTCTGCAAGAAATACAAAATGAACTCGTTTATTTTAAAATGGAAAATTGAAAAACAATCAAAATCCTTGTAAAAATGGTGACAACTTATTCTATATCTATAATTTTTCTAAATGCCAATGAACTGACCTCTCCTATCAAAAGGTACAGTGTGACTGGATGGAATAGGAAGAAAATAGAATTTTATATTTCGTACAGGAGATACACGAACTCTCAAAACAGTTCAGAGTGGAAGGATGGGGAAAATAATCATTGAAGCTAATGAGAGATGAAAAAAAGACAGGGGCAACCATAATTGTATCAGGCCAAATTGCATTTAGGTTAAGGAAGATAATAAAAGATAGGGATCCAGATTACATACTGGATCAATAGAACAATAAGATTTCTTTTCTTTGGGAGTAGGGGACATACCCATCATTGCTTAGGGCTTGTTCCTAGCCATTCACTCAGGGATCATTCCTGACAGGGCTCAGTATATCATATGGGGTGCCAAAGATCTAACCCAGGTCAGTCAGGCATGTGCAATCACCACAGACACACACACACACACACACACACACACACACACTATATATATATTTATATTTATATTTATATACATATACATATATATACATATATATATAGTGAACCTCTGCCTGCTTCCTCCAATCTCTGGTGCCCCAGGGATCATATCCAGATGACCCCACCCTACCTGCACCAGATAAATACCTCACCGGCCAACCTCCACTACCTCCACTACCCAGCCTCCACCATGCTCCAGGCCACTTTCTGAACTGCATGGCTGCAAAGCAGCTACACAACACATCATAAGACACTTAAAAACCATTTTCCATAATTACTGTGCCATATTTGATGAGGTTCAAATATGGTGTGAACCATGGGAATAACCTGTAAGGGCGATTAGAGGCTGCCCTAAAAGCCTTGATCCCTCTCAAAGAGTCCAGCAAGCTACCAAGAGTAGCCTATCCACATCGTAGAGCCTGGAAAGCTACCTGTGGTTTATTTGATATACCAAAAACAGTAACAACAATGGGTCTCTTTCTCCTGACACTGAAAGAGCCCCCAATACAGCAGCATTAAGAAGGATGAGCAAGGAGAGGCTGATAAAATCTCAGGGACGAACTAGACTGTCAAAACGAAGAAAGACTAAAATGATTTCAAGATCCAGAGCTGCCATGCGTGAAATGGACCCTCTGCTCCTAAGGACTATGATCTGAGAGGTCTTCTATCCTATTTTGACACCCAGAGCGGCTACTTACAGAAATGCATCTAGACTGTGAGCTGTGCTACAACCCCGTGCCACCCGAGGAGGGATTTTCCCTCTCTACCCTGTTTTTCTGCGCAGAAAATGGTGGTGGCGGCAACATCCACGTGGCGAGAGCCACCTCTAAGACTCCCAACCCAGAGGTATGAATTTACAGTGACGTGGCTTGTAGGTGATCATGGGGGGGGGGGGGCGTTACCGGCATGCTCTCCGCCCAGATAATATTCAGAGCTGCCACATGAAATGGACCCTCTGCTCCTAAAGACTATGATCCGAGAGGTCTTCTAACCCATTTTGGCACCCAGAGTGACTTCTTACAAAAAATGCATCTACACTGTGAACTGAGCTAAAATATCAGAAATCCAAAACTGAGCTCATAGAGTCTTCATTCTCAGCAATGAAAAGAAATTATTAAATGATGCCTTTTCAATAGGCCTGATTGTTGGGGGGAAATTCCAAACAATAATAGTGAGTTCTCTATTGAAATAGTGAATGTATTCAAAGTATAGAGAGAATAAGGTGAAGATCATTAGCTACTTATTTAGGTGGGGTGGGTGGGAGGGGGGTATATTGGGGTTCTTGGTGGTGGAATATGTGCACTGGTGAAGGGATGGGGGTTTAATCATTATATGACTGCGACTTAACCCTGAAAGCTTTGTATTTTTTTTCACAGTGATTCAATAAAATAAAAACTTTAAAAAATAAATAAATAAAATGATTGTCTGTACTTTCAACGCATGTACACTGGCATCAGAAGCATCCATCGAAGAATTGATGGTGCAGCGCCATCAAGTACGACATCATTGGTCTGACCGAGACAAGAAGGCATCGATCACATAACGCCATTTTCAAAACTGGTGAAGAATTTTTCCTCGGAACACACAACAACAGAGGCATTGGTGGTGTCAGTTTCCTTGTCAACACGAACTTGGCCATGAACATTGATTCATTCGAACACCTAACAACCCGAATTAGACAAATACGCTTGAATAGATGTGGCTCACAGCCGGCAGTTTCTATCTTCGTTGTCTGTGCACAGCATCCAGCTACAATGAAGAAGAAATTGAGAAATTCTACATGGAGCTGCAGAAATTCTATAAAGAAGACCACACCTTCTACAAGAACATTGTCGGTGATTTCAATGCCAAGATAGGACCGAGAAGGTTGCCCGAAGAACTCCACATTGGGACCCATGGCCTAGAATGGAATGAACAGGGTGAGAGACTGTCTGAATTCATCATGTCAACCAAGACCATCCATGGTTATTCATAGTTCCAGAGGCCGAATCTAAATGTTGGACATGGGAGTCTCCCAGTGGACAGTTCCACAATGAAATTGACCACATCATATTCAAACAACAGTTTTGCCTGACCAATGTCACTATTGTCCCAAAATTCCAAACAGGATCGGACCACCATCTCCTTCGTGTAAAATTCTACTTCACAGAGAGGGGAGAAAGGACTGCAAAGTTTAAGTTTAAGAGGAGAACTCCCAGAATGACCACCGACTGGGAGCTCTTTGGCACGATTGTGGCAATGTGGGAAGAGCCATTGTTGACAACATCAACGAGGAATACAGTGGACTGGTTCAGCACCTCCATGACTGCGCAAGGAATTCCGAGAGTGGGAAAGCCACAAACAGATGCCTATCTTTGGAAACTTTCGAGCTCAGTCACCAATGTGGTTTGGCACGAGCCTCAGGAAATCACTAGCTGACATCCGAACTCACAAAGCTGTGCCAGGAAGTGATAAAGGAAGACCTCAAAAAGAGAACAGCAGTGTTGACGATGTGGCAGAAGCCAGGAAAAGTATTCGCAATGCTCACCTGTCCTTCGCCAACTAGAAGATCAAGATGATAGCCCTTTGATGTCCTGATGGATCTGTCACATCTTCCAGAAGGACAATGGAGAGAATTATGCACGACTTCTACTCAGGTCTCTTTGACAGCCACGTCCAACTGCCCACATACAAAATTCTGCAGGATGGATATGTCGTTCCCAACGTCCTTCCTTCTGAAATCGGACACACCATTTTGTCGGTAAAGACACACACAGCACCTGATCCAGGCAAGGTCAGACCCGAATACTTGAAGAATCTGCCACCAGTACTTGTCAATACACTGGGTTGGCTCTTCACAAGCTACCTGTCCATATGCAAGGTTCCATCCCAATGGAAAACCAGCAGGACCATTCTGTTGTACAAGATGGAGACATCCACGACATCGGCAACTATCGCCCAATCTGCCTATTGTCCATTGTCTACAAGTTGTTCACTCAAGACATCCTGAATAGAATAGGCAGAACACTAAACAAAGGATAACCATGCAAGCAAGCCAGGTTACTAAAAACATTCAGCATGATCGACCATATCCACACAGTGACCAAGCTCACTGAAGTTTCGTGAGAGTTCAAGATGCTGCTCTGTCTAACATTCATCGATTTAAAGAAGACCTTTGATTCTGTTGAGACTGAAGCGGTCATCAAAGTCCTAGCCAAACAGGGCATTCAAACTCAGTACATCAAGATCCTCTGCGAGCTGTATTACAGATTCACCACCAGCATCTCACCATTCTACAAGAAAGTGATCATTGACGTAAAGAGAAGGGTTTGGCAGGGTGATATTCTTTCACCAAAACTGTTCAGTGCCACCATCGTGAACATCATGCAATGACTGGAATGGGAAGGAATAGGAGTGAAGATAGATGGTAGGCCTATCTTTAGATACACCACCTTCGTTTCACTGATGACATTGTTCAAATAACACCAAACATTAGCCAAGTGGCACAAATGCTGGCCAACTTCGACCGAGAGTGTGGAAAGGTCGGACTGCAGCTGAATCTCACCAAGACAATGTTCATGAAGAACAAACACCTCTGAATGCAGCAGCTATGTGTACCTGGGTCGAAAACTCAACATGAGAAACTACTTGGCGCCAGAACTGCGCAGGAGGAAGAGAGTAGCATGGAACACCTTCAGGAGCATCGAAGAGGTGGTTAAGAGGACGAATAAACTTCGGCTCCAGGCACATCTTTTTGACTCCACCATTCTTCCTGCACTAACATATGCCTCAGAGACCTGGGCCCTACAAAAACAGAATGAGAACGATATTCAGGTATCCTGAAGAGGAATTGAAAGAGCTCTGCTTGGAATATCACATTTCACTCAAGTGAGAGAAGGAATCCGGAGTTCCGACCTCCGTCGACGACCAAGAATCAGGGATGCTGTCTTGTTTGCCAAGACATCAAAAATCAGAATGGGCCAGTCATGTAATGTGATTCAGAGACAACCACTGGACTAGAGCTGTTACCGACTGGATTCCATGGGATGTCAGAAGACCGCATGGCTGCCCACCAACTAGATGGTCAGATTTCTTTGTCAAATTTCTGAATAAACGATTTGAAGCTCTTTCTATTCCTGGAGCAAGCAAATATCATTGGGCTGCACTAGCATGCGACATGGACAAATGGCAACATTACTGGTGCCCACTTGAGTAAAGCAACGATCAACGGGATGGCAAGTGATACAAGTGATACATGTTCCTGGAGTGAGCATATATCATTGGGCTACACTAGCGTGCAACAGGGACAAATGGAGATGTTACTGGTGACCACTTGAGCAAATCGAAGGTCAATGGGATGACATGACACGTGACAAGTGATAAATATATATATGCATATGTATATGTATAGCAAAAATAAATGAAAATAATACCATTAAGGAAACAATGGCCCTAAATGAGGAATTATAATAACTGTAATTGATAGACATGTACAGGATCCTCCACTCCCCCAAATACAATACATGTTCTCCTCTAGTGGAGGTGGAATATTCTCCAAGATAGATCACATGCAAGAACACAATTTGAGCATCTATCAAATCACAGAATAGAAATAACATCAGATATATTTTCAGATCGTAATACAAAAATGTAGAAATTAATCATAAAAAGGAAGTTGGGAAAAGTTGCTCCAACATTTGGAACTTGAAAAACATATTGTTAAGTAACTATTGGATCAAAGAAATCAGAGAGTAAGTCATTGTTGAAAGAAAGAATACACAGAAAATCAAAAAATGTACCATGGACTAAAGTAAGTAACATTGCCAAAATGATCACCCTACTTAGAGTATTATATAGTTTCAATTGAGTCCCCATCAAAATTCTGATGATGTTATTCAAGGACCTAGAACAAACTCTATTAAATTTGGAGAAATCACAAACTCCTTGGCTAGCCAAAGCAATTTTGAGAAGAAGAATATGTGAGTTATTGTATTTTCTGAATTTAAATTATACTAAAAATTTATAGTAATCAAAACTGTGTGATACAGGACTAAAATAGACTCTGCTAATGGAATATAGTTGAGAATTAGGGATAAATCCTAGGCTATATTGACAAGTTAATCTATGCTAAAGAAGTTTTATATGTGAAGTGGAACAAGGAATGCTTCTCTAACAAATGGCATCAGTAAAACTGAGTAGTCACATGAAAAATAAATGAAAGTAAAACTGTATCTCACATCATTGACAAAAGTTAATTCAGCATGAATTAAAGACTTCAAAATTAAAATAGAAACCACAAAATGCATTGAAGAAAACATAAGCAGAACTCTCTGGGATATAGGCCTCAGAGAGTACTTCCACTGGCAAATATAATAAAACAAAATTAAACAAATGGGATATCAAATTAAAAAGGTTTTGCATGGCAAGGGAATAAGTTGAAGTAAAAATACACTCCACTAAGTGGGAGAGAATATTTGCACACAATATGTCAGAGACAAATGGCAAGTATTCACATAAAATACTCACAAAAAACCCAAAACAACAAAACAATAATCCCAGGAGAAAACAGGAAGAAGAGATGAATAGGCTAAGAGAGGTAGCCAATAGATATGTGGAAAATGCTCATTATTACTTTTTTTCAGGGAAATACTAATCAAAACAATGAAATATCATTTAATGCTGGTGAGATGGCATGTTTTTTAAAAGTCTGGAAACAGCTAGTATTGGCAGAAATGCAGTGAAAAAGAAACCCTCATTAACTGCTGTTGCGAACAACAGTTCAGGAACTATGAAAACTAATATGGAGATTCCTCCAAAAACAGTAAGAGAATACCCACCCACATGACTCAGAAGTTCCATTTCTTGGTATCAATCCCCACCCCAAACCCAGACACATCATTTGATAAGATATATGTCCACCTTGTTCATTGAGGCACTTAGCATAACATCCAGGATATGAAAATAATCCAAATATCAAATCGATTAATGAATAAAGTTGTGCTCTATACATACACAATAGAATTGTACTTAGCTAAGGAAAAGTAAAATCTTGCAGTTTAGAGCAATATGGATGAAATTGGAGGGTATCATGCTAAGTGAAAGGAAATATATAACAAAGGAAATATAACAAACCTAAGTATTATTTTTCTTTTGGGAATAACAAAACAACATACTACAAGATGATCTCAGTCTTTCTCAGAGAGAAATAAATCAAGGGAATAGATAGTATCAAACCATGAGAGAGCTCGGCCTTGGCCTCAGATTCTCAAACAGTGGAAGAAGTAGAGGAAGGAAATCAAAAGGGGCACTAGAAGTAACATAGAGACAGTGGTGGAGGGTGTCAGTCACCGTAGTGGTGGTTGAATGCGGCAACTCTATATATCAATACCATAAATGTTGACATTATTTTATAAAATTAAAAAATTAAAAAAATAATAAATGGTAACATTTGCAACTATGCTGCCTAAAATATAACAGACACAAAAATAAACAATGTATATTGTCAATGCTGCAACTGTGTCATCTATATTATGATAATATTTACTGTGTCACTGTCATCCCATTGCTCATCGATTTGTTCGAGCGGGCACTAGGAATGTCTCCATTGCGAGACTTGTTGTTACTGTTTTTGGCATATCAAATACACCATGGGTAGCTTGCCAGGCTCTGCCGTGTGGGCAAGATACTCTCAGTAGCTTGCCAAGCCATCTGAGAGGGGCGGAGGAATCGAACCCGGGTAGGCAGCATGCAAGGCAAATGCCCTACCCGCTGTGCTATCGCTCCAGCCAATTATAATATTAATAAATAAAATTAAATTTTTTAGACACCAAATTTTAAATCTAAAATAATGAATGTCTAAGGTGGTCTGAAACATCTTAACATAGTAGATAACAAAAACAGTATCCAAAAGTAGCACACAGGGTTGAAGAGATATGATACAGGGGTAGTGCACTTACCTCGTACTCAGCTAATTCCGGTTCAAATCCCCAATACTGCAAATGGCCCCACAATCATGATCAGGAGCGACTCCTGGACATAGAGCCAGAAGTAAGCCAATCGCATCTGGGTAGTCTGGAAAACACAGAAAAACTGATATATGTAAACATATAATTTCAAAAACATATTTATGTGCATTGTATGAGGAAACTTATTTTAAAATTTATATGTACACATATTTATCATATCACACTGTCTGTAGCACTGTCATCCCATTGTTCATTGATTTACTTAAGTGGGCACTAGTAACGTCTCCATTGTGAGACTTTTTGTTACTGTTTTTGACATATTGAATACGCCATGGGGAGCTTACCGGGCTCTGCCTCTCAGTAGCTTGCCGGGCTCTCTGAGAGGGACAGAGGAATTGAACCCGGGTCGGCCACGTGCAAGGCAAACACCCTACCTGCTGTGCTATTGCTCCAGCCACAAATGTCAATATATTATAAAATATTGAGTTATATATTATGCATACATATAGATGTCTAATTTATTTTTAATGTAGGAGTACTGCCATTTATTCAGCCATTGATTAAGCTGTTTGAATTGGGCATGAACTCCACATTACTTTTTTTTTTATTGAATCACCGTGAGATATAGTAATAAAGCTTTCTGTTCAAGATTAGCCATACAATGATTGAACACCCATCCCACCACTAGTGCACACTCTCCACCACCATGTCCCATGTCCCCAGGACATCTCCCCCGCCCCCGATCCCAGTTCTCACCCTGCCTCATGGCAGGCAGTTCCACAATTACTCTCTACTTTTGCACATTGTGTTTTGCTCAAATTTTCCCAGGAGTATTCAAGCCTGCCTGTCAGGGGCAGATGCTAGATTACTTATTGTCCATTGTTCATTTTCAATATCTTGGGTGCCACAGCTACACACTTTTAGAATCCTAGATTGTAAATGGTTGTGTTCCAGAGACATTTCTGTAGGGCACTAATCCATTTTGGGATTCAATTGGGCATCTCTGGATCAGGGCTGTTGGTGCGCTAAAATGGAGCCCAGAAACACATTCTGGGCATGACAGTCAGGCCTACAAGTGGGTGGGGAGCCAGGGAGGGATATCCCAGAGCCTCCACCATCTTGCAGCGTGGAGATTTAGTCCTGGAACCGCATACCTGGGCCTTGCTTTGGAAGCACTTGGTCGCAGGGACTCCATCTGGAGTAGGCGGGGAGAGTGCACCTGCTCCATCTGGGAAGCCCTGGTAAAACTGGCTATGTATGGGGTCCAGAGAAATTTCTGGCTCGTGGTGTCTTACAGGACTAACTGCTGTGTCAATGGCTTTTGATCTCTTTTGAGATTTATTTATGGGTCTCTGAAGCGAGGTCAGTAATAAGGTTTACAGGGTGGTGCTGGAGTTGGTTTGTGGGGGTGACTGCCAGTGCTTCCATGTGTATAGGGAAGTAAGGGGAGGTAGCCCACCCCAACTCCATGAAAGCTCTGTGAAATTTCAGTTACAAAACCCACATACCTGAATTTTCAGCAGATTATACCTTGGTGAGGCCTGATCTGAGACAGTGGAGTCAGGCTGGGGGTTATGGCAGCGATTTTGAATTGTGGAAGCAGGCAGCTGTTGGGGGCTCTACTTGGGCAGGCACAGGCCAATATTGTCCCCCCTCTGACTTACCCCAGTCTATTCTGCCATGTGCAACTCTGAGATTAACTGCGGCTTTTGGTATCGTTCAAGATATATCTAGGGTTCTCTGAGATAAGGCCAATATATGCGTTTATATAGCTAAGCCGGAAGTGGTTTGTGGGCATGGCTCCCACATATCTAACTGTTGGCTGTTTAATTTCTTGGTAAACTTGGTCTCAAGTTTTTGAGGTCTGACCAAAGACACAGCAGCAATTTTGGGGTGTCAGGAAGCCTGAAGTCACCATCAGGCTGCTGATGCACTCGCCCTGCAGGTACAGGTAGAAGTCTACTTAAAAAATAAAAAAGAAACTCTCACTAACTGTTGTTGTGAAAAATAGTTCAGGGTCTAATGAAACGAGTACATAGAATCCTCCCCCAAAAAAGGTAATATAATACCCACAAAAAGCAGAAGTTCCATTTCTTGGTATCTAAGAAAATTCCAAAGAAAGGAAAATTGGAGCCTTAATAAAGATAAAATCCTTAAACTTGGCTTAAATTCATGAGTTTATATTAGGACCTATGTAACAAGTGAACATAGAAGTGCAAGTGTATTCTCTGATAAGAGTTTTGGGGTAGTAATAAAATAAAAAAGGTTAAAAAAAGAGTTTTGAGGTAGATTGTGAGAAGTGAAATTGCTAGACTACGTAGCATCTCAATTTTTCATTTTTGAGAAGTTTCTATATTTTTTCAAAAAGGGTTCAACCAGCTATTAATGAGGGTTCCTTTTCAACCATATTTCTACTAACACTTTTGTTGTTGTTCTTTTTAGATGTGTGACAGTCTCTCTGGTGTCAGATGATATCTCATTATTTTTATTTGCATTTCCCTGATGACTAGTGATGCAGAGCACCTTTTCATACACCTACTGGTCATCTGTATGCCTTTTTTGAGAAAATTTCTGTTCATCTCTTCTCCCCACTTTTTGACATGCGTGATTTTGTCATTATTAATATTTACAAGCGACTGGGGCCACAGTGATAGTACTGCTGGTAGGGTTCTGGCCCTTCATGAGGCCAACCCAGGTTCTATTTCCAGCATTCTATATGATCCCCTGAGCACCACCAGAAGAAATTACTGAGTGAAGAGCCGGGAGTAAACCATGAGTACTGCCTGGTGTGTCCCAAAATAAAAACAAACAAATTTATAAACGATTCATACATTGGACGGGCTGGAGTGATAGTGCAATGGGTAGGGCATTCACCTTGCACACGGCCGACCCAGGTTTGATTCCTCCGTCCCTCTCAGAGAGCCTAGCAAGCTACAGAGAGTATCTCGCCCGCACAGCAGAGCATGGCAAGCTACCCGTGGTGTATTGATATGCCAAAAACAGTAACAAGTCTCACAATGGAGACGTTACTGGTGCCCGCTCAAGCAAATCAGGATGACAGTGATATCTTGGATATAATCCATTGTCAGAAGAGTGGTGGGCAAATGTTCTCTCCAAGTCCTGCGTTGTCTTTAAATTCTGGTCATTTTTTTTTTTCAGTTGCACAAAAAAATTTTATAGAAACTTTGTTCATGGTAGCTAAAGATTGGAAACAATTCAGGTGTCCTTAAACAGGGAAATGGGGAAATGTTTAAACAAACAGTGGTACATCCGTATTGTAAAAAACTAAAGCATGCCGAAGTGCGTGTGCACTAGCAGGCTCTTCGGGTGGCTCTGTCTCACCGCCCGTGTTTGGTGCTCTGGAACCCTGTGTGTGGCTGTTGGTCAAGGGCAGGCGATGGAAGGAAGAAGGCCAAACTGGTTGCTCTATCAGTTCATTTGATTCTCTCTCTGCTTCTCTCCCACTTCTGGGTCTTTCTCTGGATCTGTTGATCTGGCCCCCCAACCCACTCTTCCAGCCTAGTTAAATCCCCCCAGCATGAGGGCTTTGGGGCGTACACATAGGTGTGGTCACAATCAATTGGAGTAAAGTTCTTTTCCCTCAGGGGATGCTTCTCTTAGGACTGATTCTCTTTCAGCAGGAGGATCCACCCAAGGGCGGAGTCCCGTGAGTGTGTTTCTCCTCTCCTCATCCAGCAAACATATAAGCATTCATAATATTAATCATTTTGTATGGACACAATAAGAAATGCATTCAGCTTATAGAATTGCTCTCCTGGGGCCATCTCGATCTCAGACTACAGTGCTCAGACCAGATTAGTCTTTCCTATCCCTAGCAGGTTCCTAGTCTTGTCATTATTTTTGGATCATTACAGCATTTGTCCACGATCAAGCTCTGAACTTATAGTTAAGAATTAGGCACTTTGGCCAGGCCCATCTCGATGCCAAGTTAGCATATAACTCACCGCTTGCCCTGGGTCCGTCCCGTCCCTCATCAGGACCCTCCTTTTGGGGGTGCTAGGAAGTAAGGGCAGCTGAGGCTTAAGTGGAGAAAGCAAATGCCCGGGAATGAATAATATTCAAAGCCAATTAAGTCCCAAGTTACAAAAGCATAATATTGTCTTCTTGTTTCTATACAAAAAGGACATTGCTTTAAAGTAAATTATTCAAAAGGCATAAGAAGAGGAGAAAGGCAATATTCACTTATAATACTCAGTGTTATAATATTCAATATTAACTTACAATGTAAGTTGTGTCCTAGGAAGTTCTGACCTTACAAATTAACAGAGTCAGATTAGGGGAAAGCCGATTAACTGTTTTGGGGAAGAGAGCGTAGAGAAGTGATTACAGCTAAACAAAGGGATGGGAGTGACTCGGGAACACCTTGATGGGTGTGACTGGGGTAAGCCTAAACTCCGGGAAAAACCAGGATGAACTCCTTGTGGCAAGGGGGGGTAAAGGACAAAGTAATGTCATCCTACACTATATCATAGATATCACTCAAGAATAAAGATTAATATGTACATTGTTTTTGGATGCATCTCTAGAGGATTATTTTAGTACCACAATTACATTCCATTTTTGACTTTTCGGCTGACAGGGCTCTGCTTGGGGCAGGAAGGGAACCTCATTCCATCCCCCTCCAAGGGGGTCCCAGTGAAGACAGCCTGGCACGGGGGCAGGAGATTCTGCATCACTTTCTTCCGGGAGCTTTGTTTTATAGTCTATGGATCTTAGCCGTTGATGAGATTACATAGTCCTGGGGGCAGAGGCGGGGGGGGGGGAGTTTGTTGATGTGACTGCCAAGCTACTGGAAAACTGGGGATCTGGATGAAAGAGGCCCAGTCCTGATTTGAGCAGGCTTGGGGATCTTGCACCCAGATCCTCCTCCACCCAGATCCCCAGTTTTTCAATATCTTAGCAGTCACTCCCACAAACTTCCCCCCACATACCATATAATCTCATCAATGGCCAAGATCCGGAGACTATAAAACAAAGCTCCCAGAAGAGAACTATGCAATTTTCCTGGAGTGAGCGGCCACATTCACGACTTCATGACCTCTTTATTTTTATTTTTTTTTCCCACCAGCAGAGCCTGGCAAGCTACCTGTGACGTACTTAATATGCCAAAAACAGTAACAACAATGTGCTCTTCGTGTTCCTGGAGCAAGCAGATGCCATTAGGCTGCACTAGCACACGACAGGGACAAATGAAGACATTACTAGCGCCCACTCAAGCAAATTGATGAACAACAGGATGACAGAGATACAGTGATACAAATTGCATATGATTTCACTTAAAAACAAGCTTTGAAAAGCAAAATTTAAAAACCAATAAGAATGAACAGGTTACACATTGCCCTGTTAAATAAAGAGGAGAGAGGGATGTGTGTATGGCTATGAAAGGGATGTTTGTGGTGCTAGAAAGGTTCTACAGTTTCACCATGTCGATGTCATCATCTTAGTTGTAATGTTGTATGGTTTTTGCAAGATCTTAACCATGAGACATAAACAGGCAAAGTGTATTATGTAACTATTATCTCTCACACCTGCTTCTGAATTGATAATTAGCTCCAAATAAAAAGTTTAACTTTTTATAAAAAAAATATTAAAAGAACAGAATAGTTTTTAAAATGCCAAATGACCTAGAAAGAGCCAGAGGGAAAAAAATACACTTGCAATACAAAGCCAGGCACAAAATAAGAGTGAGATAGTGAAGAATAGAAACAAGCAGAAAACAGAAAAACCAAATAGTGAACTAAGAGCTGAGCAAAGCAAAACTGACTGGAAAGCTGGCCAAGCTGGCAAGAGCAGAACCAAGACAAGGTCAGTAGAAATAGATGCGTGGTGTTATTTGCAAGGAAATCAGTTCTGCTTTCTCAGTCTTAATTCACAGAAGTGAAGGCCATGACAAACTTGACTATAATTTGAGAACTGCAGGGGCTGCATTTTAAAAATAATCAACATTAAGACAAAAAGGGATTGAGGAATTTGACAGTTTACAGCATTATCAAATTCTTTTTCCAAAATATGTCTCTCCATGATACAGAGAATACATAATACAGATAATACAGAGAGTAAGTACTTGCCTTACACGCAACCAACCACTAATATGTTCCTCCAAGCCCCTGTAAAAGTGATCTTTGAGCACCCAACAAGGCATAGACCTTGAGAATTTATAGGTATAGCGAGAGAGACAGAGAGACAGAGAGACAGAGAGATACTGAGAATATTAGAGAAGGAAGATAAAGCATCTTCAAGCTATGTCCTGAAGAAGATAGATTAACAGTATCATCTATTGTTGGCAAGGTAGTCAACAAACACCAATGCTTAGCACCCAACAGGTAAAATAATGAGATAAATGAAAGAAGATCCATAGCAACTGTAGATCTTTTCTTTGTTGCCTAAGAGAAGTGAATGGTGTATGCTCATGTATATGAGTAAGTGGATAGAGGGTAGACATATATAGCTAGAAATTAATGCTGAGGTGTGTAAAAACACAAAAAAGAGAAAGGGAGGGAGGGCCATGCGGGGCACCACACCACGGGCACAGGGCACAGGGCAGTGGCGCTCTGTCTCTCCCGTGGCTGCGTTCCGTAGTCTCCAGTCGCTTCCCCCACCCCAGGGAGGTTGATGGCAATGACGAGGCAGGCAAAGGAAGAAACAGAGCCAGGCTGGTTGGTCTCAGTTGCAGTTTATTCCATTCCCATCTCCATTCTCCTCTAATTCTCCTCCTGCTTCTTCCTCCCCCATCCTACTTCATTCTCTTTCTCCTCTGGATCTGGATGTGGATCTAGCTTCTCCAGATCTGGCACTGGGACTGGCCAGGCCCCAGCCCACTCTTATAGCCTAGTTAAATCCCCACCATGAGGGGTTGGGGCTTACACATAGGTGTGGTCACAATCAATAGGGGTAAAGTTCTTTCCCTCAGGGGATACTTCTTCTAGGACAGGGCGGAATCCCATGAGTGTGTTTCTCCTCTCTTTGTCCAACTAACATATAAGCATTCATAATATTAATCATTTTGTTTGGACATAGCAAGAGATGCATTAAGCTTATAGAATTGCTTTCCTGGGGTGATCTCGATCTCAGACTTCAGTGCTCAGGCCAGATTAGCCTTTCCTATCCCTAGCAGGGTCCTAGTCTCGTTGTTGCTTTTGGATCATGACATGACATGTCCATGACAAAGCTTTTAACATATAGTTAAGCATTAGGCACTTTGGCCAGGCCCATCTCGATGCCAGGGTAGCACATAACTCACCACTTGCCCTGGGTCCGTCCCATCCTTCGTCGGGACCCTGCTTTTGGGGGTGCTAGGAAGTAAGGGCAGCTGAGGCTTAAGTCAAGAAAGCAGATGCCCCTGAGTGAATAATATTTGAAGCCAATTAAATCCCATGTTACCAAAGCATATTAACAACTGTCTTTCTTTGTCCATACAAAAAGGACATTGTTTTAAAGTAAGCTATTCAAAAGACATAAGGAGAGGAGAAAAGGCAATATTAACTTAGAATACAAGTTCAGTGTCCTAGAAAGGTCTGACCTTACAAATTAACAGAGTCTGATTAGGGGAAGAGCTAATTAACTGGTTGGGGAAGGGAGCATAGAAGTAATTACGGATAAACAAAGGAATGGGAGTGACTCGGGAAACACCTTGATGGACCTGACTGATATACCTAAGCTCCTAGTGGCAAGGGGAGCTGGACATACCAATGTAGTCTAGAATTGTTTAGAGATCATTTCCAGATAAACCCAAACTCTGTGGCAAGGGAGAAAGGACAAAGCAATGATATCCTACACCGAGGGAGCTCAAAACAAGAGTTTTAAATGACATTGTTTTAAAGGAATTTTTTTTGGGGGGTAGGCTAGAGATTTTGATGTGCAGGGTCCTAGATTAATTGCCTGTCACAAAAGAGGAAAAAATATAAAGTATATTTTAATTATTAAAAAATATACAAAAAGAATAAAAGTGAGCCATATTTCCCTGGGATTGTAAAATCCTTGAAGGCTTAACTTGTTTTTTTTTTTGCTTTATGGGTCACACCTGGCAATGCACAGGGCTTACTCCTGGCTCTGCACTCATGATTCACCCCTGGCGGTGCTCAGAGGACCATATGGGATGTTGGGAATCGAACCCGGGTCGGCCGTGTGGAAGGCAAACGCCCTACCCGCTGTACTATTGCTCCAGCCCCGAGGTTTAACTATTTTTTAACATATAACTCCTATCATTCTTCGGAGAAAGTTAAAAAGTGTGTGAATAATAATTTATTCTTGAATTGATTGACAAAGTTACAAATTTTCTGTATGGGAAATTTGAGAATTTGGTTCTTTATTTTTCCTGTTTTCTTATTTCATGGGTCAGTTGAAAGTTGTAGCAAAATAAACAAATAAACTGGAGCCAGACAGATAATAACTGCGTAAGGCACTTGCCTTGCACATGACCAACCCATGTTTAATTCCTGGTACTACATGTTGTCCTCAGAGTCCCATCAGGAATGAACCCTGAGCACCGAGTCAGTACTAAGCCAGAGTACAGCAGAGTGTGAACCCAAACCTCCATCCCCAAAATTTAAATATTAGACCATTTTAAATTAACCCCATTCTATTTCAGTAAGAAATAAATAACCCGGGGCTGCAGCAATAGCACAGCAGGTAGGGCGTTTGCCTTACACGTGTCCATCCCAGTTTGATTCCCAGCATCCCATATGGTCCCCTGAGCACCTCCAGGAGTAATAGTAATTCCTGAGTGCAGAGCCAGCAATAACCCCTGTGCATTGCCAGATATAACCCCAAAAGAAAAAAAAAACAATTAACTCTCAACAAAAGTATTAGTAATTTCATTTGCTTCATTGGCCTTATCTGAATTGGCCTTATCAGAATTATTCTGATTCATACGCATCAGAAAGTTGGCATTCTACTCAAAATTAAATTTCTGAAACAAGATCAGTTTACAATCAATAATTCTAATTCATAGCAATTTGAACTCAATTTCTATGAAATAATAAAAATGGAATATTGCCTTGAAAAAATATTAAAACAAATCTGGACAGAAAACAGATTGATTGTTGAATATGCTTAAAATTAAGTATTCTAAATGTTGTGCAGCCTGTGAATACAATAAAACCCATTGAATTATATAGTTTAAAAGGGTAGATTTTATGGTATGTGAATTATATCTCAATAAAGTTGTAAAATATAGTAATGAACATCTTTTGCTTTTCATACACACACGAGTGATCATTCCTTTGCTTGAGCTCTCTCTCCTTCTCTCTTGCTTTCATTCACTCTTTTCCAATTCTTATTCCCTTGTTCCTTGACCTGAAAGGTGATCAAATTAATTCCTTTAAAAGTCTGCAATGTGTGCTTTCTCTGAATACCAAGGCACACAAATAGTTATAAGAGGTTGCATCCTTTTATTTTAGTTACTGCAAATTAGAGCTTTGGGAATTTGTCATGCAAATTTATGCAAAATAAAAATCAGTATGTTACTATTTCAATTTAGAGAGAAGAGCACTGTCACTTTAAAAAATAGAAGAACTGTACCCCACTGGTATACTGATCTTTCTGATTTCAAAAAATAGCTACTATTTCTGATTAAAGTACCTTCTCACCATTATAGGTACTTCTAATAGACATTAATAGCACATTACACATAGTACATCGATTAAGTGAAACACATAACTGCAAATTTGTGTGCTGCATGTATCAAATGCAGCAGAAATGATAGCATACTTGATTAAAATACTGAGTAAAATAGTTTCTATCCAAGAAGTCTCTAGTATAGCTATCATTTAGTTTATGTATACATAAATTATATTAACTGCCTTGGTTTCTAAGTGTTTTAAGTGTGATGCTACAATGATTTTCAGCAACATTTACCTCTATTACATTTCTCATGCCACTACAGATTAAATATGTCTTCAAACATAAATGTTACACCAGAATTTCGTCTTATCTTTTCAAGACGGCTATCTATAAACCAAACACTTCAATAATGGTGTCTAATTTAAACAAGACTACTATAGTTTCTACATTAGAAATGTTAAAGATATAACTAAATGTTAATTAACTCTATTTTTTATGATTAATTCAAGACAATTCACGTTTTATGTATAGCAAGTGCTTAAAGCTTAAACATTTTATTTGCATTTGTTCCAAGGCCAGAGATTTATTGAAACAATATCCAAAAAAAACATTTTTTAAACTTTAGTAAATACAGTGTCTGATTTTATAAAGCAAAATACTCAAAATTTGTGCCAGTTTTCCTGTGGTTTATAAAATCTGGTGTACAGTATGCTTGGTGAGTGAAGCCAAATCATTGAGACAGAAAATACAGTCCCAAGTTAATGCAGCACTTTACCAGCTAGCATTGATCAAACATGTAAAGTAGAAAAACTGAACTATACTTGTTTTACATTTTAGGTAGAAAACACACTAAAACATTTTCTTAAAGTTATATATCTTTCACTAAAACAAACTGCTTTTCACTCCTAAGAAAAGAATTTTTTTTAATAGTAAGAACAAATTGAAAGGCCTATAATGAATTATTTTCCTTACTAAGGGAAAATGGAATGCATTCATACAATGTCACTGACCCTTTTAACTGTGATTTTAGTTACATAGATATTTAAAGTGCAGAATTTGTAATATTTAGTTATGCCTTACAGCATTAGCCTAACAATAAGGCATTCTTATATTCTAATTTATTCACATGACAGGTACTACTTATAAAAATTCAACCAGTTTTATGCATTCATATATCCCAAACTTTGGTTATGAACCTTTCAGTTTGCAGAGCTACTGATTATAATAGAAAGGATATTCTATCTGGTAAGTGGGATGCAAATATATAAATTATTCTTAGTTTCTTATTACTAGGAGTGTTTCTTCATTAAAATCAGCCAAGCTGTCTGGAATATACTCTTCAAGAATATAGAAGCTTAGCTGTCTTCACGATCCTATTGTAAATACCTAAGCAGTTAGAGATTTGTACATAGACATTACCTATGAAAAATATAACAAATAAGTTAGTTATTAGTTAATTAACAAATAAAGCCTATGTTGATTGATAACTGTATCTTTATGGCTTCATTTAGCACTATAGCACTGCTGTTTCACTGCTCATCAATTTGCTCCAGTGGGCACCAGTAACGTCTCCATTGTGAGACTTGTGGTTACTGTTTTTGGCATATCGAATATGCAATGGGTAGCTGTCCAGGCTCTGCCGTGTGGGCGGGATACTCTCAGTAGCTTGCCAGGCTCTCTAAGAGGGACGGAGGAATTGAACCCGGGTCAGTTGCGTGCAAGGCAAACACCCTATCTGCTGTGCCATTGCTCCAGCCCAAACAATTTAAATACAAAAAATTTGATCTGTGAAGAGGCACCGTAGAATGAGTTAAAAACATTTAAAAAAATACAATGTCAGTAAAAATAAATAAAAATGAAATAGATTCTATCACTGTTGATGTAACTATAGATTAGCTCATATCTGATTGGTAACTTGCAATGTACATTATAAGCTTTACATCCCAGAGTTTAATTTTTATAAATTAATCCTAAGAAAATTATTAGAAATGGACAGTTTGCTGGCAAAATAATAGTTTTAGTAACAAAATTCAAAGAATTTATGCACCCAACAGTAATAGTAATAGTAAGCTGTTATGAAATACCATAGAATGGAATACTATGCAACTGTTAAATATTGTCTAAATATTAAATAACATGTAAAATGATGCTCTAGAAATACTACAGCCATAAAAAAAAATGTCACACAATGGTTATTATGCAAAAGGTAGGAAACAGTGGAGAGAAGTGAACCCTTAAGTACTACTGGTAGTAATTTCATAGTGAAATTATAGCAATTCCATATGATCCAGTGGGAAAACAGTTTTGGGTATTTATCCAATAAAATGCAAAAACATAAATTCAAAGAGAGATATACTTTCTCTTATTTACTGCAGTATTATTTGTAATAAAAGAGCTGGAAACAACATAAGGACCCTATACTTATGAATGGATAAAGTTATGGTATACACCTGCATTAGGATACATTAAACTAACAGCTATAAAGGAAGATGGATCCTACCATTAGCAGAAACATACAAGACATAGATGCTATATGCTACACTGTATCACTGTCATCCCTTATTTATCTATTTGCTCGCGGGTGCCAGTAATGTCTCCATTCGTCCCTGTGGCATGCTAGTGTAGCAAGATGGCATACTGGGGCTCTTTCAGGGTCAGGGGAATGAGGACCGTCATTGTTACTGTTCTAGGCATATCGAGTATGCCACGGGTAGCTTGCCAGGCTCTGCCGTGAGGGCGAGATACTCTCAGTAACTTGCTGGGTTCTCCAAGAGGGACAGAGGCTTTGGGGGCGGCCTCTAATCACCTTTAGAGGTGATCGCAGATAACTGAATGTAAGCTTTCGGTTGACTGGAATGTTGAAACGATCTGCACACTGACAAACATGCACATGCCTGCATCTCTGGGCAGCACCTGGGACATCTGAGGCCTCAGGTTGATCTCCTTGAGGTTGATGAAGCAGCTCAACAGCCTCTGGGTGTACTACAGACGAGATGTTAAATGAAATAAATCTGACAAAGAAAACACCATATGATTTTGCTCATGTGACATATAGAGATGAGAAACATATAAACTAAATGAAATAATAATGAACTTTTGAACTATAAGGGCCATTCATTGTTTCCAGGGATGTTGGGGGGATATTTGAGTCTTAAAGGAACATGTATAACAGGACAAAGGGGACTCACATTGATTTTAATGATGCTCGCCTAAAACCGATATAGGTGCAATGTAATGATACTTCAACTTAATAAGACTTAAAAATGTGAAGATGTGGAAATAATTCAAAGGAATGAGCAGTCGCTTTGCATGTAGGGAACCAGGTTCAGTCTCCAGCACACGGTCCCTCAAGCACCATGAGGAGTAGCCCCTGAGCAAGCCAGGTATAGGTCCAAATCCATAGCATGCACACACACACACACACACACACACACACACACACACACACACACACACACACACACAGAAAGCTACAAAAGCATGATCAATCTTAAAATACTATATTCAGAAAAAAGAAAAAACGGTTCAAAATATATTTTTTTTCCTTGATGGTGGATTGACATGTCATATTTTCTGTGTTTTACTATTGCTATTCTTAAATTTTCTATAAAAAATACATTATTATTGGGGCTGGAGCAATAGCACAGTGGGTAGGGCATTTTTGCTTTGCACGAGGCCGAACCGAGTTCGATTCCCAGCATCCCATATGGTCCCCTGAGCACCGCCAGGGGTAATTCCTGAGTGCAGAGCCAGGAATAACCCCTGTGTATCACCAGGTGTGACCCAAAAAGAAAAAAAAAACATTATTATTGATATAGGCTATTTAAAAATAAAATACAAAAAAATCTTTGAAACCAGATATACCTGGGAATTAGGTTAATGTACAACTTTCATATCCTATTTATGTAATACCCTTTAAGGTTAAATAGGGATTTGACATAGGAATTTGGACATAGTAGATGCACAGTGAATAATGCCATTATCCAATCCAGATAATACTAAATACAAGTGTACAAATAGATTAAGAAGTGTGTTTGGATGGGATGCTTGTCATGTGTCCCATCCCACTGACCCTGGTTTAATCACCAGCATCACAAATTGCCCCCCATTCTAGCGCTGCAGTTTACTCCTAAACACAGAACTAGAAACCCAGTCCTCCACTCCCAGTACTGCAGGGTGTGGCACAAATGTTCAAAATAAAGAAAGAAGTGTGCTTTTGAAAAATTTTCTTCACCTAACATCTTTATCCTACTCAAAAACCTGTTGGACTGACATAGGCTAGTCCAAAAGACAACTAACTATAGAAGGATCATGTAAAATTATGGCCAGAGCCATTGCTAATGCAGCTTAACAACGTATTTTTTGCCATATTTCTCAAATGCTTGAAAAGTACATTTTTTTCTAAAAATCTATCTAAAGCATTTTGTAACTGGCCAGCTTTTATGACAATTTAAATTCTTTCCATATGGTCAACAGCTGACAGTATTATGCCAGCTTTAGTGTTCCCTTCCTTTCTTATATAAATACTCACTTTCAAACGCAGATTTAAATGGTTGAGAACAGAATTATAAATTTTTACAGAGTTCATGTTGACATAGGGCTTTGTAGCACTTAAACTAAACCTTTATGATATGTATTTCATATCATTTTTCTCTTTAGCACATATGGAGTTTACACTCTATGAAAATCCTAGAGGTAGGTTTAAATTCTATTTAACATTATTGATATCCCAAACAAATTTTGTGCCCATAGTCCACCTCAATTTAACTTCTGACTAAGGAAGGAGATGCAAACTTATATTTCAAAGATCTACATTTGAATTCTACTCTTCTCCTTCCTTAGTTTTTTCTTTAAATGGGGATAAAAATGTTTGGATCAAGGAAACAGTAAGAGGGTCAAATAAACTCAGATACAAGTCAGCACTTTTTTGGATGGTAAAACTCCATACCAGAATCTACCAAAAATTGGCTGTCTTCTGGCCCAGCTCTACAGAAAAATAGAGTTCTTAGAAATTGTCTTCAGACTGAAAAATCGGTGGTACATAAGCACAATAAACCCATCATTCTCAAGATTGGTGAAGAAGTTAGAAGAAAAGAGTCAAAATGTCTTATAATCTCCTTGAAAAAATTATCAGAATAAACATACAACCATACAATTCCATTTCCACACCTAGTCCCATGTAGCCGGATCTGGACTTGAGGTGAGGACACACTGTTTGGAGAAACAGAAGATATTCTGTTACTACGGAATATCTAAGAACTTCTAATATATGGCCTTGTCATATTCTTTAAACTCTATTAAAGGTAATCATCTCTATATTAACAGATGGGCTTAACTTTTTTATCCTATTATTTCACAAGTTGTTTAGAGTAACATCTATTAATATGTCACAAAACTGGTGTTCTTCAGAACACACATCAGGTAGCACTTCACATTGCAATTTAATTTAACATTATTGCGACAATCATTCATTACACCGGTTTGGGGAAAAAAAAAATGACATCAGAAGAAAAGGTGCAGTCATTCAAAGATACAATCCCAGGAGGGACTCTGAAAAGTCTGTGAGGTTTTTAAAGTAGCTTGTGAAGATTTAGTCTAAACCCAGGCAGGTGTGCAATCGAAATACTCAACTAAAGGAGAATATAGAAAAATTACCTGAAAGCTTGAGACAGGAAAATTTTTCTAAGCAAAACATATACACACATAATTCACATAATTAAACATAATAAACAAGATTAATAAGTGGTGTGGAACAGTTGTCAAATCAAAAATATATTGTGAGAAAGGAAAATAAAATTATGTAGGCCTTAGTATGACTTTAACTCTTTCCTTCATTCATTCACAAAATATTTATAACATATCTACTATATAGCCGCATTCATGCTAGGTTTTTGATAGTTTTTGTTTGATATCAAATTTCCTGGAGCCATCATATTCAGCAAGCAATACAAATACATTTGAATTTTGCTCTGTTCGTTTCAATTCATTTGGGGGGGGGCGCTTTTAGCTCCACCTGAGCTAAGATACAGCCACACTCAGAGGTTACTCCTGGCTCTATGCTCAGGGATCACTCATGGAAGTGCTCAAGACCACATGTAGTGCCAGAGATCAAACCAGGCTTGGCTGCATGAAAAACAAACACTATACCCCTATACTATATCTGGCCCTCAATTCTTTCTTTCTGCCTCCATTATTACAACAGGCTTCTAGTATAAAATATCACTAGTATTCACTTTCTTATCCAATGAAATATACATATACATATATAGGCATATATGTATATGTATATATATATATATTCTTCAAAATGATAGACAACATTCAGGTGAGAGCAATCCTAAAACCTTCCACTTTCTTTAGAGTCCAGAGACATAATTTCAAGGGTGGAGGCTTCTCTATACCAACAAACATTTCTAGAACACCATTTCTAGGATGTGGCGGAATTCATCTCAGTTCTGACATCACATCAAATTCCACAGCTCAAGGGCTCAAGTCATCAAAAACTGTGTCCTATTCTTCAGAAACTGGCTACAATGCCAGGATATAAACTGTGCTTCTGACCTACTGACTATAAATCAGAGGTTCCCAGGAATCTCTCCCCAACTTTGATTAGTTTTCAAGAACAATTCACAGATTAAGAAAATTTGTTTACTCACTATAATACCAATTTATGACTAAGGATGTAAGTCAAGTGTTTCAAAGGAAAGATACATAAAGCAAGGTATGGCGTAAAGGCATGGATTTCTAACTAGTCTCCAAATACACTGTTTTCTCCCCAAATCTCTACATGTTCATTAACATAAAAGTTTTATGAAGACCCTCCTTTTGGACTTTTATTGGAAGCTTCATTCTTATAGGGGAATGATTGATTAACTCACTAACTATTGGCAATTGATCAGCCTTCAATTCTTCTCCCCTCCTCAGAGGTCAGAGAGTAGAACTGGAAATTTCTACCCCCCAGCAACTTCACCCCATTCTCAGAAACTTCCCCCAAAGTCATTTTATTAACATAACAAGGAATACCTTTATCATTCTCAATACTTAAGAAATTCCAAAATTTTGAGCTGTGTGTGAGCCAGGATCTATTGATGAAGACCAAATACTTATTCTGACCATCTGAATGACTTACCCTCATAAATCACAATACCATAGATTATAGACTATAAAATAATTGAATATTTCATCAATATTTGGTTTTGTCTCTCAAAAGTGGGTTTATTTTAATTAAAATTTTGGTGAGATAAATTAATTTTGAATCAACGTGATCAACAAAATGTATTACCATCTTATAGGATTTACAGCTGAATGGGATAATAAAAAAATTGGAAATTTGTCTGCAAAACAGTATTTGAGGTTTAGGTACTCTGAAGGATAACCTACCTGAGCTCTTATAATCTTTTTAGAGTGGAATCAATCTGTTCATGGAGAATATCTCCCATGATGAGTCTTGGTGTGGATTTCTTTGGATTTATACTGTTTGGGATTAGTTTAGTTCTTAAATCTATCAGTTTGCCTTTTGCCAAACAAGAGATTTTCAGTCATTTCTTTAAATACTTTCAATCCCATACTTTTCTTCCCCTCCTCTGGGACTTGGTTGATATGATTGTCAGATCTTTTGTTATAGTTCCATAGGCCCCTGAGGCTCTGTTCATTATTTTTTAATCTATTTTCTTTCTGTTGTTCAGGATGGATGCTTTCTATTGTTCTATTTTCAAGTTCACTGATTTCTCTGTTGTCTTCATTCCACCGTTGAACCTCTCCAATAAGCTAGTAGTTTCTGTTATTATATTTCTCCAGTCTAACACATCCATTTCATCCTTCTTCATATCTCCAATTTCTTTACTGATACTTTTTTCTTTATTTCAAGTGTATCCATAATTTCTCACTGAAACACTATGATAACTATTTAAAAATCACTGACAGATAATTAACATCTATGCCCTCTTGGGGCTGGTATCTATTCACTGCCTTTTCTCCTTCAAGTTGAGAATTTTCTGGATCTTGATATACAAGAAAATTTTCTTATATTCTGGACATGGTGGGCACTATGTCATAAGACTTATTTAACTCATCTGTATTTGCAAGTCTCCTTTAATAAAGCACCTGTTGGGAAAGGCAGATCTAGCTCCTTTCTGCTGGATGGAAATAGAAGCTCTCACTGCTTGCTAGGTCTCTTTTGACATCATCCTTGCTAGGAAAAGGGTAGGAAGTTCTTTAGAGCTCTACCCAAAGCTGCTATTGACTCTGTGGTTCAGGGTGGATGCTCTGGTGCTTTTATTTTCTGACACAAGCACAGTGAAGTATGTAAGGTGGCTCAAGACCTCCAGGTGAAGGTAAATGTCCAGAGACACTCTCAGTCTTCAGAACTAACAAGGGTGAGAATAAGGCAATTCTTTATATATTTACTTACTTGCATTTCTAGGTAGCTGGTTTTTCAAAAATTTGTTCTGGAATATAGGATGGCAAAAATCAAACCCAGAGGCCTACCCCCATGTTTCTCCTTGAGTCTTTAAGTCCCTAACTGATCTGCCTTGTTATCCTTCAGGATTTTCATACCCTTTTCATCTATAATATCCAGTATTTTTAAAAATAGTAGTTAGCAGAAGGAATAATAAGGCATATATATCCTATCTTGCCCAGAACCATAAAGCAATCTATTTGATTTTAACATTCACTGTATTTATTATATGTAATTTCTTCAAAAAAATTTGTGACCAGATATATTGTGATATCAACCATTTGAAGATCTGTTTAGAATTTTTTGTGTCTACTATATCTTTGACTATTTCTATGAAAAAGTTTTATTTCACCATTAAAATTTTCTTAATCTTCAGTGCACATTCAATTGCATTTTTGCTGCAAATCTGTTTCTTGTCAGATATAATATCCACAATGACAAAACTCAATTTTAATAAAAGTAAAAAGTTAGTATATGATCATTCCACATGGGTAAAGGAAGAGATGCAACTCATCATATCTTTCATAGACTTTTCCAAAAGCACACTACCAGAGCCTGATTATTCTCTTAATTTCAGCCTCACCTGAACAGATGTTCCAAGCTGATTTTCTACTACTTGTGCACTGATAGTCTCATTTATTCTGATTATCATTTTGTGTTTTTATTGAGCATGATCTTCTATTTGCTCATTTTCATTCTCTATTCCTCTTTGAGCACCTCCATCATCTTTCACACAGTTTGCTTTTGATGTCTGAAAAAGCCAATAATACTCACAAATGTGTTGTGGCTCAGATGCTCACTACAAAAGTCTTTTCCTTTTCAGTCCATCTCCTGAAGATATTTTCTGGCAGGCAATAAAACAACTTTGGAGAAATAATGTCTCATTTACTTCTCTCCATTTAATTTGCTTTTATAATTTTTCCTCACCTTGGAAATTTGTATGAGAGTAAAACTTCATTGTTTTGAGCCGATCTTATGAACTAAACATAAACTTTGACAACATTTCAGGAATACAATATTCACTTGGTAATTTTACTAAAAATGTAAGCCTTGTTTTGTGCAGCAGGTCATGCTAGCATTGTTATTTATACATCTACACAAATTTGAAACAAAGAATTATAAAATCCAAGCATTCTTGTTCCTGACTCTTCTTTGTTTAGCAAAAAAAAAAAAAAATACATGAAGCTTTCTAAGTAACACAAATTAACATATGTAAAACTCATTCTTAGGCTGATTTGAAGTCTCTGTACCACCACTCTTTTTATTTTCACCAGTCACATAAGAGAGGGTTAAAAATACATATAATAAGGTTAAGAAAATAAGGTTTAAAAAATTTACAGAAACATTAGACCTACTATTTTGTTTTTTTCCTCCTCTTGACTTGAATAGAATTGCTACTGAAATTCTCCTGGTACTCATGAAGTCATTATAGTAATGCCTTCTCACAAATCCTTCCCATTTGTCTCCTTCATTGCCTGTCTGTGGTTGAAGCAATTCATTTCAAAATAATTTATAAATTGTTTTGTATGACAACAGTGATATTTGTAACAGGCATCAACTCCAGAAAAATAATACCTAATTATTCCTACTTAATTTATTTATCAAATGCTAAGGGTTACGGGCTATGGCAAAAATGTAGAGGTCATGTACTTAGTGTATCTGGGAAAGGAGAACTGTTTTGTTCCAATTGGTTGTCGTGAGCTGAAAGACAGTGGCCAACATGAATACATCCAGAAAATCATAGTTGCCTTGCAGAGAAGGTTTGAGAGAGGCCAAAGATAAACCATAATATAAATAGTTTGCCTGCCTGCAGTCACTTTTTTTCTATTAATTTTAAAACGTTGTTTTTTTAAAGTTTTCTGTAGCTTTTTTCCCCAAACTGTTTTATTACATGGATTAAAGTGATTCTTTGCCCAAATCGTATTCCCCAATTATAATTATTACCTAAAGGGGACACCTATGTATACACTGGGATTATATTTTAAATGTAGGTGAAAACAAAGTTTAGATTTCTCTCTGTACTGCATACCATAAAGTGTTAGAGTGAAGCAAAATTTTTCCCAAGTTATTTCTCTCTACCAAAATTCGTTTTAAAGAGCTTATTGTCAGGGCTGGAGTGATAATACTGTGGGTAGGGCATTTGCCTTGCACATGTGTGACCTGGGTTCAGTCCCCAGCATTCCATATAGTCCCCTGAGCACCACCAGGAGTAATTACTGAGTACAAAGCTAGGAGTAACCCTGGAGCATCACCAGGTATGACCCCAAAAGGCAAAATAAGTAAATAAATAAAAAATAAAGTAAATGCATTGTAGCACTGTCATCCCATTGTTCATCGATTTTGCTCTAGTGGGCACAAGTAATGTCTCCATTGTGAGACTTGTTATTACTGTTTTTGGCATATAGAATGCGCCACAGGTAGCTTGCCAAGCTCTACCATGCAGGCAAGATACTCTCGGTAGCTTGCTGGGCTCTCCAAGAGGGACAGAGGAATCAAACCCAGGTCGGCCACATGCAAAGCAAATGCCCTACCTGCTGTGCTATCACTCTATAGTCCAAAGAAAATGCATTAAAAAAAAATAAGTCACAACATAGTTTAAAGAACTCTGTAACTATCTATTGGACAACAGAATTGCTATTCCTTCTTCTTTGCCTCTACCAATTTTTTTATTTGTTTTTATATCAGGGCTTACGCCTGGCTCTGTGCTCAGGAATCACTGCTGACAGTGTGTGAAGACTCTAACAGTTGCCAAGAATCAAATTTGTCTCTATTAATTTGAGTATGTTTAAAATCAGAAGGATTGGTCTTTCCTTTAGTTTCATTGACTCCAACCACTGTAAGAATACAACAATTGTTAGATAATTGTTAGATAATAAAGAGTGCTACTCAGTTATTAAATTTCATTCTTTCTGTATTTATAGCTCCAGCTGTAAAACTGTCATACCAGTGCTTTTGATGGAATAACACTCAACTTCAGACAAGAAAATATTCCAAGACTCACATTAAATGACATTTTAAGTCAATGATTTTCATTAGATTATTTTTAATTCCTTTCAACATTGATTACTAATATATAGTGACTATTAAAAATGTACTTCAAAACAAAAAACAAGAAAACAAAAAACAAAACCTCACATTATCTGGGTAGAAACCAACTCCTTCACCAGTCCTAGCAAATGAGAAAAGATCCTCAAACTGATAATCAGAAAACTTGTACTCTCTGGCATCTTGAGAAATGTGAAGACAGATGTAATTAGAATTGTAACAAAGACTTGAGTGAAGGCAGTTGTCAAAGCCAGTCAAAGCCTGTTCTAAAGGATCCCTCAAGCCACCTAAATAGGAAACTGACACTCACATACTCTGTGATGATCATATGAGCTGACCTTTAGCTATCTCCAAGACTTCTCCACTCTGTTGACCTTCCCACTGACACCTGTACCAAAGAGCCTTCTATTACAATATGGGGGGAAAAAATCACTCATTTGGGGATGCTTAAAGTGCTCACATTTACTTATGCATATGCTTTCCCAGGGGACTGGAGCGATAGCACAGCAGGTAGGGCATTTGCCTTGTACGTGGCTGATCAGGGTTTGATTCCTCCGTCCCTCTCGGAGAGCCCGGCAAGCTACCGAGAGTATCTTGCCCGCACAGCAGAGCCTGGCAAGCTCCCTGTGGTGTATTCGATATGCCAAAAACAGTAACAACAAGTCTCACAATGGAGACGTTACTGGTGCCTGCCCAAGCAAACAGATGAACAATGGAACGACAGTGCTACAGTGCTACCCTTTCCCAAATACTTACATGTTGATAGCACTTGGAGGCCTTGAAAATTTATTTCTGTTCATTTTTTTTCCTGCTTCTACCCCCAGAAGGTTTCTTTTCTTCTTCATCTGCTTTTATTTCTCCCACCAAATCTATCTATATCTTGCAACAAGACAAAATCTTAAACATTTCTCTCAAGCAGTTCTCCTTCCCCAGACTCCAGGACAACACATTCGTAGATCCTCGTGTGCTCCGAGGCCCCTGTGCCTCACTACTCAATCAGTAAGAGAAAACAAGCAAAGCAGCCCCAACCTCTGGAGGAGATAGAGAACGAACATCCACCACTTGGCAAGCTGTGTTCAGGGAGGCTTGCTTAGCTCTCATTCCGGGATTATTATGAAAATAAATCTTTTAACATTTGTTTGGGATTAAAAGTGAGTGAATCTTGACTCACATTTTAAAATGCACATCCTGATGAATAATAAATACACTTAGTAAATATACATTAAGGGAGAATTATATTTTCTGCAGCATGGTGTGTTTCGCTGAAGGCATTCTCCACATAACAATGAATTCACAGAACCCAAAAATCAAATGGAGATTAGAAAAGTGAGTGTCTCATTTGTTCCGTATCCTGGAAATGTGAGCAGCCCAAAGGTGAGCAGATCAAAGGGCAGTAAATAGGAGCGGCCTGGAGAATCATTGGAGATAACTGGCCCCGTTTATGCCAGGGAGAGCACTGGGCTCAGAGCAAACTATGAGGGTTGATTCTGGCTTGGCCCCCCACCCTCTGCCTTTCATTTTCCTCCACTATAAAAATGAATCAAAAGTCCTGTGAGGAACGCAATACCTCATGGCTACAGAATTATAAGCTCTCTACATAATAAACATGGCAATAACGCAAACATACTGTGTTATGAGAATGAAAGGTACCTATGAAATTATTGTATCAGGTTGGCCACAAGCAAATCTATGCAATTAGCTTTCCTTTGCTCTTTCCCTTTTTCCACATTCATTTCCACTAATCCGCCCCTTCTGAGGAATCAGCAGTGACCAGGAGCTCATGATATGCACCTTTCTTCTATTTCATCTTCCCTCTACATCATCTGTTGGATAGCACCCTCTCCAACACACCACATCAATGTTTAATTGTCCTGTACCCTTTTTCAAACCTCATTTGCTGGTGATGCCAAGTCAGAGCAGCTCAGGATTAGAAATCAGGAAATCTAGGTTCAAACCTAACTTCTCTGCTTGCCAACACTGAGACTCGGAAAATAACTTAACCCCCATGTGCCTGTGCCTCTTAAACTGAAGATAACCTGAAGATAATAATAGTTCCTGCTTCATAGCATCCTTATGAGGGTAAATAAGATAAGGATAAAGCCTCTGGCACGATGCCTGGCTCATAAATAAATGCTCGATCATTGTTTTACTTGATATAAATGTTGATAATAGCTTTCAGCCTTATATCACTCCAAAGCAACTTGTGATTTTTACCAGCAGCCTTAACTTAAAGGAAAGCATAATCATGTGACTTCTAAAATGCCAAGGCAAGGTGCAGAGGGAGACACTTTAGGGAAAAGTAAACAGTTCCCTCAGGACAGGTTATTCCAACCTTTAATACAGGATAATCCAACATACCAGACCAGCCCTGTTTGCTAGGATCTGACAGGGTCGGCTCTTCCCCTTCCTCATCTGCTTCGTGCCAGAAAATGAAGAATCTGAGATCAGGAGACAAAAGAATTCTCTATGAGGATTTTGTTTACTCTTGGGCCTTGTCAACTGATCTGCTCTTTATCCAGAACTAAGTAAACAGAAATACTTTTTGCAGAAACAAATAAATCCTGTACTGTGCAGTGATTTCACAAACAGCTATTTAATAGTCCATTACCAGCTTTTCCAGACAAGCGATCACGGCTCCTCCTTTTTTGTGGAGAGGGCAGTGATTGCTTTGTTTATGTGTTGGGAGTAGGGGTAGGATTAAGGGAAAGGAGAGGTGACACTAGAATTACTTGTCCCTCTATGAAGCTTCCCAGGTAAGCTGTGCCCAGATTCTCAAGGACAATGTGTTAAGGCTGACTCCTGTGTCGCCCCTGAAAAGCCCAGGGAATTTTAATTGAAATTACTTTTCAGCACTGGCATGCTGCCTTATTTGCAATTTGTATTATGAGGACAGTGCTAAATAAGAAGGGCGACATTTTTTTTTAACTCAGATTCAAAAACTGTATGTTAGCAACCCTCTCCATCATACCTACAAAATATATAATTTTTTTTTCACTGAAGAATAGTAAACATCTTTGGTTACAGATATTCTGAAGCCAACTAGAACAACACAGCAAGCTGTCAAGAATGATGGCCCCCAAAGTAGCCAGCAATTCAGGGAAACAGAAACCAGCAACAAATAGAGAGGTCCCCCTGTTTCCATCCCACCATCAAAAGCCCTGTCAAAAAAAAAATCATAGTTCTGTCCCTGATAAGCATTTCTTCAAATTTCATTAAGCATGCTGCAGGAAGTTCAAACTTCTGCTTTTTTTTTTTTTGGTATTAGCTTTTCCTTTGCTGTTATCCTCTTGTTTTGGTATTCATTTATCAGAATATTACTTTCAACCCAAAACTGACACCATCTCACCAATATCTTTTCCCTATCAATGCTGGCTCTCACTTTTTGTTTCCTAAACTGGTGGCTGAGCAGCTGTCCTCTAAGTAAAGAACAGTTTTCCCCAATAGAAGTACCTCGCTAAGTAAGATTTATCTTCCCCAAAATGCAACACTGTGAGAGAAAACGATGCTTAGCTAATGTGAGATAAGATGGCATGTTGAGGGAATGGTAGGGCGGGGGCGGGAGGGGGAACAGATCCTGTTATTGGAAGGAGGCAATTTCAATAAACCTCCAACTTCTTAATGTGGGAACATGGAAACCATTTTCTCAAGACCCAGATATGTGCCAGAAATAATATGCCAGGAGAATAATTATTTCCTCGTGATGGGCTACTATGATTATCTATCCCATTATGAGTCAAGCCCTTGAAAATCCAAAGGTAAGCAGCAGTTAAACAGCTATAAACAGTGGTTAATGAGAATTTTGAAGAAATATGATGAGGTGACAACACCGTGAAACCCACTGCAGAAACGAATCCCTAACTATAAAAATACTTTTCCTAAACGTCAGACTGCATTGCTCTCCATTTTTCTTTCAAAAGCCTCACTCCCTGTACCAGTTCTCTCCCTCTTTTCTTTCTTTCTCCAATTCTCTTTTCTGTTTTCCAGTTCATTTTTTCTCTCCTTTTTTTTCCTTTCTCTAATTCTCTTTTCTTTTTTCCAGTTCATTTTTCTCTTTCTCCCTACTCCTTCTGCCTCTTTATTTTCCCATCTTTATCCCTCTTATTTCCCTTTCATCTTTCATATATAAATATATATATATAATTGTTTCACTATCTCCATGATGTGTCACAATATAGTATGAAACCTTGTAGCAAGTATATTTGGATTCCCTGCCATTTTTAAAAATCATAGTTGACACCTTTGTATCAATCTTTTCAATCCAAAAGGAAGCCAAATTTTTGCTTTTATAGATTATGCCTATGTGTTTCAGATATTAATAACAGAGAACAAGGGGTATAGAATAAATACTACATTGAAGAGATGGCTCAAATGGCTGGAGTGCATTCTCAGCATGCTCTAGGCCTCACTATGGATCACTTGTACCATGTGCACCTAACACCACCCAGTATAGCCCTACTGCAGTCCTAGCACTGCTGGTAACCACCTCTCCCTCTCTGAGCACCTGTCCTGGTCTACAGGATCAGGTCAAGTATTGTGGAAATGACCTCAAGAAACCTTGAACGCTACTAAGCCAAAAATCAATTAATTTAATTAAATATTGTGCTAACTTTACCCTCAAAAAAGAAAAAAACAAAGAAGAAAAACAACCACCAAAGTCCAAAGAAACTTTTCCAAGTAAACTCCTTTTATTCCATCTGATTATTCCCAAGCTTTTTTTCTTTTGACATTTGCTCATCATAGCTGTATTAAGTATTTCATATTTGCCAGGAAGTTTACACAAACAAACAATAGACTTAAAGAAGAGACCTAAGGAAAAAGAAAAAAAATTTTTACATTGTCCCAAATGTGTTCTTTGTCATTGTGAGAAAACAAGAGCAAATAAAGAAGTAAAAGAACAGGAACATCCCTTATGTGTGCACATGTACACACACACACACACACACACACACACGCACACACAAGGCACTAGTATTTTAATTTCCCTTTTCTTACCTTCCCCTAGTCCCTGCTTGATGTAAACTTCACCTTGAGACTTAACCTTTTTCTAGGTTTGGAAATTTGTTAGGAAAGAGGGAGATGGTATCAGAAGCCAAATTCTAAAGTACTTCAGATAAGGGGTGATGATCTGTTGTCTATGGCAGTGTCTATGACCATCTGCTATACAAAGTGATTTTTGTCATTCTTGGACACTAAGCAAATATATAGCAGATTATTTCAGCTACCTGCTATCAGCTTATCTTGCTGCTTTACCTAAGGGACCCATGTTTGACCATTCAATCTATGGTCACCTCCTCTGTTCTGGTGAAGTCCAATGGATCCTTTAAGACTCGAGTTAAATTTTCTTTATACCTAAGTTATCCTCCACTCTCCCCTACATAATGATTCTGTCATCATTACAACATTTACTACTTCAACAATAATTATTTACTTCTCTGTCCCTTTGAGCACTCATATGAGCTTCCTGAAGGCGTAGTAACTATCCAGTTCATCTCTATGGACCCCCAAACTCTTTTTACACAGTTTATCCCAATGTGGGAGATACCACTCCCTGGTGTGGGGGCACTAGATTGATCCAAGGTGGTGATAGTAGCCTGGTTATAGTGAGTTGGGGGCTTTTTCTGTTTGTTTACTCAAAGGTTATTTCTCAGGGAACACTGAGAAATTTTTTTCTAAAAAGGCAGTGGTAGGTTAATTATTCTGAGAACCTCTGAGAAGAGTTCAATAAATATTGGTTGTATCAAATTAAGTTGAACACCAAAATGGGTCTAGCAAATCTATCCTATTCTAAAAGGGTAAATGGCAAAGCAAAATATTACAGAAAAGAAAAACACAACCAAATCCAAAATATTGCTTGTACAATGTCAGACGGAGAGACCAGGACAGGAGAAACACTTTTGCAAAAGAAAAATATGAGATGTAAGCGCAATGACAAAAGAGCCCACTGGGCTGATTTGGGATTATCAGGTTGATGGGAGAAACAAAATATGTGTATTGGGCAGGCCAGATAGACAATGGCTAAGGTCTTCAGGAGAAAGGAATTAAAGAAATTTCTTTCATGAGTGGTCCCAGAATAACAGCTACCAGTTGGGATTCTAACATATTCAATTAACTAGCCATCAAAAGGTCTATAATCTCAAACTCATGCATGCTTTACACTTACATTGAATTTTTCTTAGCCTGTACATTTCATCATTATTGAGATGTAATGATAAAGTTGTAAGATATTTAAAGTTATACTGTAACAATTTGGGCTTGAGCGATAGCACAAGCGATAGGGCGTTCGCCTTTCACGAGGCCAACCTGTGTTCGATTCCTCCGCGCCTCTCGGAGAGCCCAGCAAGCTACCCGTGGCGTATTTGATATGCCAAAAACAGTAACAATAAGTCTCTCAATGAGAGACGTTACTGGTGCCTGCTTGAACAAATCAATGAGCAACGGGATGACAGTGACAGTGACTGCAACAATTTGGAATCTATCAATATATATAATTAATTACTTTTACCTGGATTAGGACCAAGTGGAGGTACTGGAAATCGAACCCAGGACCTCATGCATGCTAAGCACACACTCTACCACTAAGCTATACCCCTGAGTTTTTTTTTTTAATAGCATAACGGGTAGGGTGTTTGCTTTGCACACGGCCGACCTGGGTTCAATTCCTTCGTCCCTCTCGGAGAGCCGGGCAAGCTACCCAGAGTATCCTGCCCACATGGCAGAGCCTGGCAAGCTACCCATGGCATATTCGATATGCCAAAAACAGTAACAACAAGTCTCACAATGGAGATGTTACTGGTGCCCGCTCGAGCAAATTGATGAACAACAGGATGACAGTGCTACAGTGCTACATTGGTTAGAATATTCCAATTCTATGCTCTTAAAAAATTTCAATTTTAGAATATACTGGCACCAACCAAGTCATTAGATACACAAACTTTATTATATAATTAATTTCACATGTAAATAATAATATTTCTTTCTCTGATTTATTCTACTTGGGCACAGTACCCTCAAGTTCCATCCATGTTGTTGAAAATGACAGAAGTTCCTTTTCTCTCATGCTGAAAAAGAGTCAATTGTATATATTTTTGCATATTTGGTCTTTATACATTAATTTGTTGTTGGGTATTTAGGTTCTTCCCATCTCTTGGCCACATAGAATTATCTTAGATGGGGTTTTAATTGAGCTGAATCCAACAGGTCATAGAGAAAATTCCTGTCTTGTCCATACTTAACTGAAGTTTCAGCAATAAAGAACTCTTTGGATTAAATTAACCATAGATAACCTGACCTTCACTTTGAAGCTACATCGCTTCTCCTATAGTGTTTTGTGAGTTCCTGCTAGTTTCTTGATGAACTCTTACTTATCATTGAAAGTATGCAATTTTAATTTAGAAGAAAACAGATTGATTTTATCTGAAATGCTTTGTGTGTGTGATGTTTATATTTAACCTTAGTTTTCTTGCATCGAAAATTGAAAATCCAATTTTATAGATTGGCAAATAAAATGGATTTAGTGAGGTAATGTATTTAGAATGGTGAGAGAAGTGTGGTATTCTGACTGATTCAATGTTTTAATTAACATCACAAACCCTATTCAGTTGGAGACTGATTCTCAAAAATTTGCTGTAACCCTGTATCCAGACTTAATAAGATTTTATCTGCCTTAATTTCTTCTGGGTGTTGAGCTCCTAGGAAGCCATCATTACAAACATTGCAAATCATCATTGCAAATAAATGCTCATTCATTAAACAGTGTTGCTAAGGTAAAAGCAGCAAAAATCCCAGTCATTGCCCAGGAACAGAAGTTGCACAGATGATTTTTGTGGTCTAAGGTCTGGCACTGATGAAAGAGACATACCTGGGTCCCAAGCGAAAATTGCAAATAGGCAGTTTCAGAAAGATCCTTCACATCCTCACCAATGATTCCACTCTTCTTTCTCCTTTGATATTCCATTTCCTGCCCCAGCTCCCTGCCCACCAATTTTCTCTAACCTTAACAAAGTACCAAGTAATAACCAAGTACTAGTTAATAAGAAATAAAGGTGAAATTAATGTGATACAGGGATATTTGTATTCTAATGGGGGCAGCAGTGAACACTGCACTCCAGAAAAGAAAAATGACTCATCCTTAACTTTTACAAAAAAGTACTTACTGGTCTAACCTCTGGCTTTGTAGGTCAATCTATCAGCACTCTTTGTTACTTGTTAGGCACATCTTACCAAATTTTAAGTCAGCTTTCATCCCACTTTCTGCTTTCTTTCCATCCCACCCTCTTTAACTTCTGCCAGATAAAAACTTATTTGTCTCCAACTCTACCCCTATATATCGATCACCTATTTACCTTGGAAATTCACCCTCAGATGTAAGGCTCCTATAAACACTGTATGGAAATGTTTCTTAGAACTTCCAGTCTGCTTTAAATGTCCCTACAGAGTAAACACCCAGAAATCTATACACAAATTAGAACACTTACTATTATTATAGGATAATTCTTGGTTCCTCTCTGTCTGGCCTGTTTGTAGTCTGTAACAACTTTGCAGCCTTGTAAGTCTATTTTCAACAACTAGCAAATTGCTCAATTCTCTCTGCTTGTTAAAGATGAAGAAATAAAAAGTTTGCAATGAAATGAAGGTTTGTGCTAGCATTGCTTCATAGGAGATGAAATAAATGAATACTGGAAATATTAATTTAAAATGTTGTTGACCACCACTGCAGAATATAAGACTTCGATCCACAGAGCCAGTAGCTAAATAAAGTTTCCTGCTCTGTGTTTAAAAAAATCCTGCTAGTACCTTCCTAACTTTTCATTTGTTCTCTTTTCACAAAAGGAAAATGCATGCATATGCATACATCCCCCCCCCCCACACACACACAGGTTCTTTTATTTAGGCTTGCCAATTGTCTAAAATCCAGATGAATAGGTTTACCAGGTTTGTGTGAGCTTTTATGCACTTTAATCAATATATTTCCCACTTTGAACAAGACAATAAAATTAATTCCTGTCTTTTGAAAACTAGTTTCCACTTACTCACAGATGTCACTACACAATTTAAAAGCAATCTGGAAGAGAGAGAATTTTTTTCCTTTGGTCAAAAAGTTAGAATGCCTACAAGCTTTCACCCTGGCTCTGCCTCTTGCTGCCTCTGTGACCTTAGGGAAATTACATAACATTTAAGGGCCTCAGTTTCCTCATCTATAAAACATAGGAGTTGGACCAGATGAATTGCAAGCACTCTGTCAGTTTTAAAATTCTATTATTGCATAAATCTTTAATTCCAACATAAAGCAGGCAAACCTGGGAAAGTACTGCAAATGATGATACTATACTGTCCCACAAAGAAGGCAATCTCCATCACTTGAGATTCACAGCATAGTCAAAATTCCACACACTCTGAGTGGCCCAGAGTATTAAAACCTGTACGTAGAAGGAGCAGGGCACGGGGGAGGAGGGGAGGAAGCTCACACCCTCTGTGAAAGAGTCCACGGCCTAAATGTATTTTCTCATGCTGATGTATTTTAAATTTGTAACTATAACTATACCACAGTGAACAGCTTGAAGTTCTTTGGAACAAACATCATCTCTTCTAAGGTCACTCCTGAAGGAACTGCAGTAATAACATTTGGCATATGTAGATGGAGTGCTTCTCAGTCTGGAGCATGGAGAATTATGCTCTGCCTGTTCCAGAAAAGATGATCCATGAGTCAGGTGGGGGAGGGGAAAAATAACAAACATCAGGTACATTTTCGACAGTAGCAGCAAACCCAAACAGTGTAACTCTGTAATCAATATGGACGCCCTCATTAAAATCCCCAAGTAGCTGTGAGCTTGATTTTTTCAGCAGGACCTGGACACGAATAATGGATTTGGTGGCCTAGAGGAACATTAGAGGTTTTAATAAAAAGAACTTAAAATTACCAGTGTTGGCCCTGGTTCCAAGGCAACCCTGGCTCCATGTCCCAACAACACAGGATGAACCTAATTCCTTGCCTCTCGCATTTGTGCTTTTTCCATTTGAAATGCTATTTTATGTACCGCCTGATAATTTCCCCCTCAAAAATAAACTCGCAGAAACGGCTTTAAAATTCCTGATCAATGTTTTCACTTCACACAGATATTAAACTGAATTTCCTAAAGCCTGAAAAGCTAATTATGCATTCAATTAGAGTTTCTTAATAAAGATTAAAACTCTGAAGTCTATTACAAGCCCATATTTAATTCAACTGCCATTTTATCCATGCCATGGAAGTGTAAGTGGTAACAATGAATATAAATTATAATACATGCCGTGGAAAAATGCTATTTGTCCAAGTACGTTGCTATAAAGAATTAAATTTTGCTATCAGTTCCATGATCTAGTTAAAATTGGTATTCTTTATTTGGTCTTTCAATGTAGTCCAATTTCCTACTTTGAAAAACAAATTCTGGGGAATAAAGAAAAGAGATTAATTTATCATTAAGACTCTGCTTAATTGAAGTCAATTCCGAACAAACTTGAATTCAATTTCTGCTCATTAAATTGAATGTGCTCTGCGTTCCTCTCTGCATTGCTTTGAGCAAGCAGCTGAGAACAAGGGACTAACATCAAAATTATTAAATTGAGGAGATTTTATTTGGTCTTCACATGCCAGAGCCGCTTTGATGAGGAGCTGTTTTGGCACTGAAAGGAAAGAAGAGCAGCTGGAGGAAAAATCAAATGAAACTAAGCCTTGGAAAATTGAAGAAAACGCAAGCTTAATAATATTTAATAATTAAATTTCCACAAACAATAGCGGCAAATGAAGTAATCTGCAAAGTCTGTGAACTCATTTGCATAATTGATGCCGGTCCCCTGTAAATGAATAATGAAGATAATAAAAGATGTTGCTAAAAATGGGCACAATAACAGCAAATTTCATCAAGCCGCGCTCCCTGATTAATCTGCTCTTGCAAATCAGCAGCGAGAGGGGAGCGCGTGATTAACCGCGCCGAGGACGGCAGCAGGCGGCGGCGCTGCCCTTTCTCTGCGTGTCTCTGGGCGCGTCCTGCCCGCTCCCCGCGCCGCCCGCGCTCCTCTCGCCGCAGCTGCCGCTGGGGCTGCCGCGGGCGCCGCTCAGCCGGCGCGCGCCCCCGCCCGGCCCGCCCGCGCCCCGCCGCCGCGTGCTCGCGGGCTGGGCCCCGGCCCTGCCGCCGTCGCCTCGCCGGGTCTGCACTCCCGGGGTCCCTGACTGCGTCCGGGTGCTCCCCGGGTGCTGAATGCATCCAGGGAAGCAATTAGCCTGGCGAGGTGGGGGTGGAGGATGAAGGCGAGTGGGCGCACGAGGTCAGGGGCTCACGCAGATATAGGGGAGGGCGCTGGGAAGGCAGGCGCGGGCCCTCTCCTTCTGCCGCCTCCCCATTCCGCACAAAAATATTCGGGCCTGGAAGGAGATGTTTATTATGTGCTTTCAAATGACTATTCAAAAAATCAAAAGAGAGAGAGAGAGCGGGAGGCACAATTAAAAATGCATCTCACCCCACCAATTCCCTCCCCTTGAATAAAAAGAGAGAGAACACAAAGGTACACGAAGGTAAGCCGAGCGTTTCAGCTTGCGAGTGTGTGTGTTTTATCAAAATAACATTTTCCATTTTGTGACTTACGTTTTCCAATGTACTTTTCCCAGGGCCAACCCAACGGGCTCATAAAATCTCTGAAAGCTCTTATGCCCAGACACATTTTGTGCAGGAGTTTGCGGAGGCAACTTCGCTGAATGCAAACCTTAGAAGATGAAACTGAAAATACTTCAAAATTCACACAATCCTCTTAAATTCGAAGCTCCACGCTTTTCTAGCTCTCTAGGATAAAGTCGTCGCAGGAAAATAAAACTGTTGATAAACCATGGTTCCAGACTGTTACTTGTTTTACAATCCTCGGTTTGCAATAGATCATAGCTTGAACCTAACAGACCTGACTCAGGCTTTTCATTTGTTTGCAGTCTGTGCAAATGTTTTATACCTCAGATGTACCTTGTCAGCTATGTAAAATAATGCATTATTTTTGTTCCCATCTTGGATCCATGCCCATAAAGGTTTTTGGTTTAAAATAAAGTCCAATATTATTTTTCATTATTACAGGATGCAAACTTCAATCTTAGACATCTGAGACACATATCTTAAAATTAGAGGGCCGAGTAGGGAAAGGCAGAGAAGAGCTCCTGTTTACCTCATTTGCAAAGTGCAATTGAATCTATTTATCTTGACCAGCTTTAATCCAATCTAATAAACCATGTGCTTGCTTCTGCTTCAGAAAAGCCAATATTCTACCCTGTGTCCCAAATTCCATTTTTCTCACTGCCATGCCATCAAATAAACTTGTGATTCCCTTGTTATTGTTAAGTGAATACTTCTTACATAGCAGTTAATTCTTCTGATGCAAGAATCACTTTTTACTTTTTCCTGACTCTTCTTTCTAAGTGTAATGATGCCTCTATAGGAATTTAAACCACCGTAAACTTGCTCACTTTACATGAGAAAAAGAACCTGGCAGTCCTTTTTCCACAGGGCTCCCTCAGTCTCCCAAATCCTACCTCAGTGTTCTCTTCTTACCCCTAGCCTCTTGTAGAGATTAAAGAAAGGGAATTTGCTTGTAAGTGGATAGACATGGAGAGTACCATGCTAAATGAAATGAGTCAGAAAGAGAGGGACAGACATAGAAGGACTGCACTCATTTGTGTAGTACAAAATAACATAACATGAGGCTAACACCCATGGACAGTAGATACAAGGGCCAGGAGGATTGCCCCTTAGCTGGAAGCCTGCTTCATGAGCAGAGGGGAGAAGGCAGATGGAATAGAGAAGGGATCACTAAGGAAATGATAGTTGGAGGAATTGGTCAGGATGGGAGATGTGTGCTGAAAGTAGATAATGGACCAAACATGATAACCTATTAGTATCTGTATTGCAAACCATAATGCCCCAAAGTAGAGAGTATGGGGAATATTGTCTGCCATGGAGACAGGGTGGGAAAGGGCGGGTATACCTGAGATATTGATGGTGGGGAATGTGCACTGGTGGAGGGATGGGTGTTTGATCATTGTGTGATTGTAACCCAAACATGAAAGCTTGTAACTATCTCAAGGTGATTTAATAATTTTTAAAAAAAATAAGAAAATTGGATAAATAAGATCATCTGACAAGTTATTTTGGGGGAATACCAAGATCACTCTCATCCCTCAATTACAGAACTGAAACTGATAGGGAAAGAAAGAAACCTTATGGGGAAATAAGAAGAGGTGAAAAGGGAAAGAGAAGGGAAATAAGAAGGAAAAATGAAGGAAATAATGTGCAGGGGAGCAGGAACCTCGAACACACTGGTGGTGTAGAGCTATAGTATGTCTATATATCTGAACACTGAAAACATGAAAGTAAAACTACAACAACCAAATTTTCAAATGGACCTGTCGAGAAAGAAGGCAGGCTGTGGAATGAGGGAAACCCAGAGCTTGGTGGAGAAAGATTGACACTGGTGTTAGGATTGGTGTTGGAATCTAACATGCATGAAATTCAACAATGAATAGATATGTAAATCATGCTGCCTTAATAAAAAGGTGTTTTAAAATAAGATAATAGGGAAAATTTTTTAAGGAGGAAAGAGAATTGAAAAAGGATTCAGGAGTCATGTTTCAGAAAGCACAGAGAAGTGTGGTAACTGAATTAGCAGTTTATCCTGGTCAATGTTGAGATGATAGATCCAGGTGAAAGCAAAAAAGGTGATTTTCAAAGAATCAGAAACCAGTTTAAAACCATGTAAAAACCATGTAAAAACCATCCTGGGGAAATAAAAACTATGGGAAGTAGTCTCAGAGATTATCAAATATCCAGTAACAATTGCATCAGGATACAACATATCCATAGGAATGTTTGCTGACAGACAGAAGAACAGTTTAAATAACCTGCTGCCCAAAGGATTGTTTTTGGTGTAATCCTTTAGAAGAAGAGAGGGTGACAAACTGCCTGGTGGGAATGAATAGTGGAAGGACTGGAATGAACAGTGAAAGGACTGAGAGACACAAAAACAGCAAGAGCCAGACTGAGTTGGGGTGAGTTGTGGGCAACCAGAGAGTTTTATCCTGCTTCTGTGATGAGTCTGTCAGGGCCTGATGGCAGTGACCAACATCCCAGGTTTTCTCTCTGCTGGGGCTGGAAGAGTGGCCTGACGCACACAGGCGGACTCACTCTACAGCTCAGGAACTGGGCAGAGAAAACTCAGCTCTGTAATCCCCTCTGAGATGTACATGGAATACGTTACTTTCCTTTCAGACATTCAGTTGTGTGCTGTTCCCTGTTTCAAGGCACCCTAATATATACATAATAAGGCTACATTCAGTCCTGTTCCTCGGAATATTAGCTCTCAGGTAAGAAATGAATGATTCTCATTCTCACTTCAAAACATTCGCATTTTAGGAAAGTCTAGGCTAGCCAAATGTAATAAAAAAATTCATTTTAATTGGTTAGTCTTGAAAGTTAATTGAAATCATATTTTATTCTAATTATTCCTGGCTACTATTGAAGCAATGGAAAAATAGATACAGCTTTAGAGCCAACTTCTTGGGTTTCTGACTCGTGTTTGGGCAAGGGTCTAAGACTTGGAGCAGAAGAGCGTTGCAGTAGTGTTTTTCAAACCCTGACTGCTGGACGACTCTGTAAGTCTTCATCACTGTCCAGAGTTGTCCTTATGGGGCTTGGAATCTAGCTGTGATTCACAGAGATAGAAACATAATGTTCCAGTTGCTTGGATACTCTGGTTAAATGATAGGGACACATACATTATAAACCAGTGTCTATTTCTTAGACACTTCAAAGACTGTTGAAACAGAGCTAAATGCCAGCCCTCCTTATATAAAGCAACTGGCAAAACTTATTGGTAATCTGGCAAACATTCATACTCTTATGATGTCTGTTTATAAACTAAATTTGCACACAATCTAGAGTTATTATTTCCTCACAAATAATTAGCACTGTTGAATAATGATGTCTTTGTTGTAAACCCATAGTCCAAATAGCACATTTCCTATCATTATAATTATCTACATCTATTATGTTTTCTGGGTTCCAGAGAATTTTTTGCTGCAAAGTTTTATTAAAATCAAGAGGTATTTTTAAAAATAACACAAAAACTTAAGAAAACACTGAAGTGAGATACTAATAAACCATTTAGAGCATAATTTATAGAAAAATATGTATTTTAAACAATTGGAAATTTCCCTCCAGTGGTTACTAATTCTTTTTTATGATACTTTTGCTCTCTATGCTTCCCCAAACTAAAAACCCAAATAATGTCTCTTTCCTTGTGTTTTAGGGTTTATTTCACTGTACCACTGTCATCTGTTTGCTCGAGTGGGCACCAATAACATCTCCATTGTGAGGCTTGTTGTTACTGTTTTTGGCATACCGAATGTGCCACTGGAGGCTTGCCAGGCTCTGCAGTGTGGGGCGAGATACTCTATGTAGCTTGCCAGGCTCTCCGAGAGGGGTGGAGGAATCGAACCCAGGTCGGCCTCCAGCAAGGCAAACGCCCTACCTGCTGTGCTATCACTCCAACCCATTTACAATGTTAAAACCCTCTGTCTTTTCTATTTCTTTTTACCCTTTTCTATTGCTTGGAATCTATAAAGGAAAAGATTTGAAAGTAAAGTCTATAATTCTGAATTTCTTCCTTCAGTCTTTTGATATCACCAATATTCCATTCAACCAGTAAGTAATGAGTACCCATTAAGTGACAGACACTGGGGAAAAGGTGAATGAATACAGGCCCAGTTCTTAGAAACTTACAATGCCCTGAAGATAGCTGTAAGGAAAGGGTATCTACATGTACATAGATGATGTTTATGGATTCTAAGCATTAAGCACCCATATACATAGTCCAGCCTCAACATTTCAAGATGTGTTCACAGAAGGAAACAGTGAGCAAAGTGTTTGCTTAATTCCTGATGGCTTCATTAAATTAACTTCATTATGGTCATTTTCCAAATGTAATTTTATTACTAATTTCCATTTCTAACAGATACAGAAAGATATACCTCTTAATACTCCTAGTATGAGGATTTAATTCTGAAATCACAGATTTTACTGTGAATTGTCCCATGGAATGCAACTTCATATAAAACTTAAGATTTAAAGACCATCCCAAGTTTTCCTTGTTCAGTACTGATCTGTATGAAATTGATTTATAAGAGAGCTGGACATAGAATAAATATTTTAAATATGCATGTGGGGGTGGACTAGAAAGATAATATAGGGGTTAAGGCACTTGTCTTGAAGTCCTAGATTTAATATCTGGCACCATATACACACGCTTATACATGTTTTACTCGGGTTATTAAGTTTACAGTGACTTAAGTTATAAAGAAGACCAGAGAGACAGCTCAAAGGGTTAGAGGACATTCTTTGCATGCAGGAGCCCTGGATTCTATCCACTGCACTGATTCTATCCATCCTAAGACCCCCAGAAGTTACTACTAGGCACAGAGAGCTGCAATATATGCTCTGTGCCAGGAGTAGCTTCCAAGGACCACAGGGAATGGCCCAAAAGCAAACAAACTGAAAACAAAATGTTATTACGAAACTTACCTTTAAAAAGGCCCAGAGGGATGTATAGGAGTTAAGACACTTGCCTGTATGTGGGTGACCAGGTTATATGCCTGGGACCACATGGTCCTCCCAGCACCACCAAGAGTGACAGAGCCGGAAGTAGACCCTGAGCACTACTGGGTATAGCCCAAATCTCCTCCCCAAAAGAAATTTATATAAGAAAGCAATTTTTTTCAGATAAATAATGGAATTATCGGACTTTATGGTGATCATTGTGAACATCTAGCCTAAAAGGATTAATCAGCAAATGTGTAACTATCAGCCAAGAGAAACCATGATTGCAGTGTTTCTACTTCAGAGAGTGTAAAGAGAATGTAAGTGTCACCACCAAGTTATAGTGCTTAAACCCTCAGATTACTCCATCACAACCTATTCTGTCATATTCTACAGCTTTCACTTTTTCATAACAGGAACCTTCCAAAGATAGCTTAACCATGCAAGGACTTGGTTTTCCACTTAGAGGGACTTAGAGGAAGACAGATCAGGGCAAGTTCAATGTCCATTCCACAATTGCAACAGACTCAGTTTCCTTCATTTTCTTTTTTTTGTCTTGTTTTGGGGCCACAACCAGAGTTGCTTGGGGCTTATTCCTGTCACTGAACTCATGAATCATTCCTGGAGGATCACTGGACTATACGGTGCTGCAGATCAAATCCAGGTCCGCCTGTGCAAGGCTAGTGCCCTATCCACTGTACTCTCTTCTCTGGTCCAAGTTTCCTTCAGTTTTAACTGAACATCCTTAGCATATTTCTTTTTTGCTTTTTGGTAACAAGATGGCCACTTCATCTCCAGACATTGTGTTCCAAGCAGAAAAAATAAAGTATGTAAACGATCACTGTAAGAGTGAAATGCAAACACAAAAGTTCATAAGTTTGTAACTGTACATCACAGTGATTCTCTAATAAAAAATTTTAAAAAAAGGAATGCTCACACTTCAAATAAATAAATAAATAAAGTATGTTCTAGCTGCTTTTATTCCTTTTTCATGGGAAAGGAAAGGTTTGCAGAGAGCCTCACCGAGTAGAGATTTGCTTATAAAACAAATCTAGGTTTGGTTTGGTTATAAAAGAATCTAGAGGGGTGAAAAATTTTAGCTGGGCACACAGATATCCCAAACAAATTCAAATTCTTTTGTAGGAAAACAAAATTTAAAAAAAGGTTTGATGGGCTGAGAATCAGGACTGATTCTGTTAGTGTTTTCAATTCTAGAAGGTATCTACAATGCAGCTCTGACTGTTGTAAAAGAAAGATATAAAGTAATTTCCATATCACCATATCTCAGTATACTTTCCTTGGGTAAAGAGGTGGCATTTTTTATGAATGTATCAAGTGATCAGGCAATTTTTTAAAAATCTGTCATAACATCCAATATTACCATACCTTAAGATATATACTTCACTCTGGATCTTAATCTCACTCTATGCTATATTTTTTAGGGATTTTTTTGTCCTTGTTGCTAGAAGTTTATTTGCTAGCTTAGAGTAAACGTTTAATGGAAAACATTAAATAATGCTTTAATACATAACAGATAGGAAGGTAAGTGAGCAACCCCAAGAATTGTGGTCTAGGTCATGATAAAGGAAGAGAAAGATAGGCAGTGTGTTTCTGATAGTGTATATATCCCTTTTAGTAAAAAGAATTTAAGTACCCACATGCATGTACTATAATTATCAACACATAAAAAATATGTTTTAGTCCAGACAACTGTCTTAAACCTGTTACCTATATTTGGCACATGATTTTTCCACTCAGCAGTACCTCAAATAGAGCAGTGGGGAGGAGAAAAATAAACCTCAGAAAAGTCCACCTAATTATGTTATTAGTGATAGTTATAGGTTTGCCCAGGGAGAAGATTGAAGCTATTTGTAAAATGATGTTTGTGGTTGTCTGTGTATTTCAATTATCCATGCTATTCCTTGTCCCTATTTCCATGAATAATCAAGAATTGTATGAAAACTGTTACTTTGGAGCAAGATTGGTTGCTATCTGTCAAAAATCATACTTAGCATCAAAAAGCATTTATTCCACCCTATTTTTGTACAAGGCATTGTGCTAGCTAGTAGCAATGGGGACATTTGGAAAAAAAGGAATATTATAGCAATCCTCTTACCACATGCACATTTTCTTAGAAAAAGCAAGTAATGAGTACATAAGTGTATAACCTTCAACATGATGAGAGGAACGAGAACAAGTATTTTTCCTCAATAATTAGATTCAGATTCTTAGGAGCCTGGCTGAAGGCATCCACAGACATGTATCATCTCATCCAGTTATCCCAAAAGGGAAGTTTGAATGTTCAATTTATACAAATGTGTTGACTTCAGTTTTGCAAATGAAGGACTTTTTAAAAATACCTCATACTAAGCTCCACATTAGACCCTGCTCTCAGGCTTCCTTTGCTTTGCAAAAGTATGGTTCTGCCAATTACTCTGTGACTTTAAGCAAGGCACTCATTTAACCTTTCTGGTTATTTCCTTCTTATCTTTAAAATGAGACTAGCAAAATCTATGTTATGAGGAAAAATAAGATAATTTTAGATGTACAATCAGATGTACCACTTTTAAAAACATAATATGCTTTAATGATATTCTATTTACCCAAACATACTATCAAAGAATTTTTATTTAGTGTTGAAGTTTGTTGAATATTTGAACAAATTTAAGCTCTGAATAATTTTATTGAGCCCACATAGTGTAAATGATCAGCCAATGTTGCCAGCTAAATAGAAAATCTATAGTTCTGAAGTGAAAGACAAGGTTATATATAATGCACTTTTGCTTGAGAAATCCTGTTTAGGGTTATCCTACTTTAGAAAGAGTCACAAATCATTTTCCAGGTTTGCTAAAATAAGTGGTGTTCAGCCTTCAGAAAGAACCAGATAGGTAAGTAGACACAGTCATCATTCATTCCGTCATCAGAGTTTGTTATTAATACCTGTGAGATATACCAAAAGAAATCTTTGTGCTTTTGACTGCTATATTTATTTTACACTTATCTTTTTTCTTTTAAGGAGTGAACTAAGTAAAATTAAGATTTGCTGAAATTAGTATGTTAGCCTTTATAAATTGCTACCACTGAAAATCTGGTAATTGTTTTCTCCTCTTTAGCCTAATTTTCAGCTTTCCTAACTCAATAAAGACTATAACATGTATCTCTTGTCAAATATTTTGCATTAAATTATCCATGTCATTTTGACCATTCAGTTGGTTTTATACATACATATGTAGATATATAAATCTACGGATATATCACTATAAACTCTCTTCAGTATCTAGTTTTTATGAATATATAATCATAAAGATATGGATACATGTTTTTAAATTATTAATTCTGTACTTATCTCAATTCTTCTAGTGATTTGTAATGGTAGTTCGTATTAAAGAACATCAGGTATTTGTAGGTAATTTCTAACATGGTTTATGGGCACAGAGTCTTAGAAGAGAAAAGTATTATTAGTGTCCCCACTCAGCTAATTTAGCCAAGAACATTCCACAACTCTTCCAATCAGTATATTAAGCAGATGTGGTCTTTGTCCACCTAGTAAGTTGTGTTAGACCTTTCAACACTCTGCAGTCTTTTTATCACTCAGCTGCCAAGTTCCCTAGGGTAATCATAGACAGCTTGTCAATTTAATTGCAAAGAAACAGGCTTTCTTGTGACCATTCCAATTTTAGCTGCTACTTTAAATTGTACATGATAGTTCTTCCATGCTGTCTGCCCTTTAAACAGTGTGGATCTCTGCAAGCCTCTTAATGGTGTTGGGGAAAAAAGAGGCAAAGCTGAAAATTTGGCTTGCTGATAGAGCCTATAACATGCATTTTATTAACTTGCTTCTTTAGAAAAGAAGTTTTTTTTCATAAGCCCTGTGTGTTGCCATTACATCACCAATGCTAAATTATGTATTTTTTTTTCTTTTCAGTGTTCCACTTTCACGCACATTTTCCTCCTTTCTGGGTGATAGAGGATTCATAGGCCATCTGGATTCTGAAACATCTGGACACTGAATTTCTGTAGAAGAGAATCAGAGGGAAGAGACGATCATTGGTACTGGGTGTCTCTAGAGAGATTTAAATCAATGGCAATACTTTGGTTGTCTCCCTTTTGGAAAGTTAGCACAAGAAGTAAAAGGCAAAAATCATCACATCACTGGAACCTGCTGTTGTAAGAGCACCAAGAGTATGTAAGGAAGAATTTTTAGTTGTGAATCTAGGTCTGTAGCTGAATATGTCTGTGTTACGCATAATTTATAGTTAATATTTTCAAAATAAAATTTTCAGTGTCATGCATTTTAAAATTTAATACAATGACGTATTTTTTAAATATGTTCTCCATCTAGATGGTACACCATTTTTACTTAACATTTTACTACCATTTATTTTTTACTAGCATTTATTTTGTCATTTTGCACAATATGTCTTCTCATACTTACATATGTGTAATTCAATTTAATAAATAGTATTAATAAAATATCTATGGGATCACAAAACTATTATATAAATAATGTTAATATACTCAACTTAAGAGAAAGATTAGACATGAGCATCCCTTGGGCAAATGAAGAAAAATTACTTTTCTGTGATACAAAGAAAGAGAATTCATACAAAAAGATCAAATGATTCCCAAGATAGCTGAAGTTACAAGTTTCTGGACCCAGAATTAAACTGTGCTCCTACAAGCTCAGGTGTGTGTTGAAGTGGGCAGAAATGGGAAGGTCTACCCAGAGAGAGCAGCTTCCTCTACTAGCCCATCAATCTCAGTGTTGTATCAAATATAATATGACCACACAGTTCAATACAGCCTAGTCAGGTGTGAGCACTGTGCTTATTTATCACTCTCAGCCTTTCTCTGCTGATGCAGGCTAGTCCTTGGTTTTCCCTGAACCTGAGCTGCAGAACCAGAAGTCGGGTCAGGTGCCCAGCCTGCTGGATGAGTCAGGCAGGAACTTGGCCATAAGAACAAGAAAAGGCCTGAAACTGCTCCTTTGTGCAAAGGCAATAAGAGTCAACTGTCAGGCAGATAGGAAGAGGTGTTTAGAACCTCTGATTTATTGCTCATGCTATTGCAAAAGTTTGGTTTTTCCTCTCACTATATTCTCTCTTAAATATTTGCACTCTTAATAAATGTTTCTTCCTAAAAAATTGGACATTGCTGGGATCACAGAAGGAGAGAACAGTTGTTAAGGTATTTGCTTCGCATATAGCTGACACACAATTGGTGTGACACAATCCCCACACCACAGGGTCCCCTGAGTTATCAGGAATTATCTGTAAGCACAGAGGCAGGAGTTACCCTTGAGCACTGTCAGATATACCATGCACTGCCCAAAATTGAAAATTTCTATAGTAAGAGATACAGGTAAATTTGAAGCAACTAATCTTCTGCACCTTCCTGCAGTTTTCTTGAAGTATATGATGCTCTGCCATATGTTTTTTTAAAACTTTTAAATGTCAATTTAAGTTACATTCTAGGACACAAAAAGTGTTTGAAAAAGAATTCGATGGTGAAATTGCAATAAAATAATTTTTTAATTAGGAACATCTACACTTAAGTACAATAGCCTCTGAAATAAGGATTGCAGATATTTTCTGATTTCTGCCAGTGCATTGTGTCCTTAATTTCCTCTAACTGCATCTTGTGCAAGCCCGACAATGAAGTACAATATTAGATGTTCACTTGTATGATATCAACGTTGTATGAAGAGAATGAATAAAAAATGAAGTTCTTAGCTGTGATCTATTTCAGATTAGCCATTTTCATTTATAAAACTGTTTATTTTACTTGGTCAGCTTCAAGGTCAATCTAACTTCAAATTGCATATTGCAGAATTTCAACAAAGATATTTGGTCTATCTCTGCTTCCTTTAAGAAGACTAAAGGTGACAATCACAGTCTTAACCAGGATATTAGGCAGAACTTTATAAAATGGACCAGATCACATTGATATGACTTTCAAGGACATGTCACTTTGAAGCCAAAACATCAGGGCCTGGACAGGGGGACAAAAGGCATCCGAATTAGAAAATATTAATTGTAGACATTAAACCAGGACCAGCTAAGCTATAAGAGTAAGTTCAAGGGAAGACTTATACAACAAACAAAGAATGAACAACAGCGATCATAATAGTTACTGTTTTGTATGTTATTAGCTTTATCATGAACTATTCTGTGAATTTTAAATAGGTCACCATATTTAAACCTTTCTACATTAATTCTTTGAGATAAATTAGTATTGTTATCACATTTTACAGAGAGGGCTAGGGAGGTTAAGCATCTTTGCTATGATCACACAGCAAGGACATGAGGAAGCCAGGATTCAAACCTATGCAGAAAGACTTCAGATTCTGAGTAGCAATGTGCTATGTACATAGAAGGTCCTGGCAGCACAGAAGACATTATGCAGACTGAAAGTCACATTTTTCAGACCTAAAGCTACCAATACCTGAGCTCCTTGCAGACTTCCACTGCGCTTTTCTGTCCTCATGCTTTGGTCCTTCCACCTGTCCCACTGACAGAAGGTTCACATGGAGAGAACCTCCATTGCCATCACAGCTTGTTGTTGTCATCACAACTATAATATAAATAGCTAGCACATTACCTGCCACATTCTAGTAATTGAGTGCTATTTTGTTGACTAAAAATTTAATAAACCTATCAATAAACAGGCTTATTTGATTACGTACTGAAATGTGATTTCTTCTAAGACTTGGTTCATTCCTCAGAGTGGCTTTAAATAAGTCCATGGAGTCTAGAAAACGAATGTGTGATTTAGAAGCATTTTAAATTCCAATATTAGCATTGCATATCCTAATTCTGTGGCCCTTGGACAAAGTATTAAACCTCTGGGGTCTACATCTCATCCCACAATCAACATTGGAGATGCTTCTTCAGCAAGGCTTGGGTGCCATACAAAATCTCATTACTATGCCACCATTCTTTTGATAATTACATACATAAAAGAGAAATGTAAGGAAGGAAGGCAAATCATTATTGTCAAGTTTGAGAACACCAAACAGAAATTTACAGATGCCAAATGCCCATTTCCTGAGTTCTCACACTTGGCTGAATAAACCTAGTTGCTTTCCTTGTACATGCCCCATATTGTACTGAAGAAAGCAGGATTGTGGATAACTTGAGGTATCACAGAATTTGTTGAGAGAAGGGGGACAATGGGGAAAAGACTAAAAAAAAAAAGAATTTGTTGACCAATTCGACTGAAGCGATAGCACAGCGGGTAGGACGTTTACCCTGCAAGCGGCCAACCAGGGTTGGATTCCTCCGCCCCTTTCTGAGAACAGGGCAAACTACCGAGAGTATCTTGCCTGCACGGTGGAGCCTGGCAAGCTACCCGTGGCATATTGGATATGCCAAAAACAGTAACAACAAGTCTCACAATGGAGACGTTACTGGTGCCCACTATAGCAAATCCATGAACAACAGGATGACAGTGCTATGACAGTGCTACAGTGCTACAGTTGACCAATTCAGGCCATCAAGGCTTCTACTTCTTAATATTAGCTAGCTATTTAAAAAAAAATTTAATGCATCCTAAACTGTTGTCCAGATCTTGTCTCCTTAAAGGCCTCTGCAAGCTATGACTTAAGTAGATCTCAGCATGCCAACACTGCTTCCTGAAGCTACAGCTTCCTTTACGTTAGCGTACTGAGAAAGCAATCTTTTGTCTCCATAACAGAGAACAGTTTTTCTCTTTAGTTGCTTATTTTCCTTTTTCTGCAAGGCCCAAGCTCAAAAACTACTGTGAGATAAAATCATAGATGTACTATTTCACTCAGAGTGAGGTAGATTTATCTTTCCTTTGATGGGAAATTTAGTAATCCCACAAAATATATAGCTTTCCTAAATCAGTCAGTTACAAAATGTAAGTATGTCTGTATTTGGCTGGTGAATTTCAAAATGGATTCCCCTGTGGTCAATGTTGTAATTATTCCTTTATCAGTGGAGTGAAATGTTGATTAAAATAATAATATTTTAATGCTATATCAACTAAAATTTCATTCAGCTCTAGCTAAATACCACAATTTTTAAAATATTCTTTAATGGGTATGGAGCCATAATATGCCAAGCTAGGCTCTTGCCTTGAATACAGTTGACCTGATTTTGATGCCTGTCAGCCTGTGTGGTCTCCCAAGTCTCCCCAGGAGTAATCCCTGAGTGCAGAGCAAGGAGTAAGCTCTGAACGCTACCAGGGATAGCCCCAAACCAAATAAACAAACCAAAATTATTTAAATCAGATTTTAATTTTACAACAAAAATTATGGGTAGTTATTATTAAGTATCATAGCTGGCATATTTTTAAAATAATATTCATTGTTAACATAAAAACAGATTTAAAGGGCAGGAGAGATAGTACAGAGCGCAGAGTGCTTACCTTGCATATGCTGACCTATATTTGGTTTTTGTTTTATTTTGGTTTGGTTTTTGGTTTGGGGGCCATACCTGCTGATAATTAGGGGTTACTCCTGGCTCTACAATCAGGAGTTGCTTCTGGCAGTGCTCAGGGAACTATATGGGATGCTTCAGATTCAACCTGGGTTGACCGCATGCAAGGCAAACACCCTAGATAGTGGTACTGTCTCTTTGGCCCCAACTGAACCATGTTCTAACCCCAGCACCACATGGGGGCCTCTCAAGCCCCACCAGGAATAATTCCTGAACACAGAACTAGAATTCCTGAGCACAATGTGCCACAGATTGTGACCTAAAAGCAAGCAAAAAATATAGATTTGAAGATACAAACCCTTCTTTAAAAGCAGTATCTGGCCTATCCTTTGGTAACACTCCCAAGCAAAGCTCAGAGGACCCAGGGACATTCCAGAAATATTTGGCCCACTGCTGCTCAACAGCAGGTTGCCAGGTACCAGGGAACTAAACTCAGGGTCTCCACCTGCCAGACTGCACTGCAGACCTTTGAGGTACCTTCTGAACCTGACCCAGGTTTGATTTCTCCACCCCTCTTGGAGAGCCGGGCAAGCTACCGAGAGTAGCTTGCCCGCACGGCAGAGCCTGGCAAGTTACCCATAGCATATTCGATATGCCAAAAACAGTAACAACAAGTCTCACAAGGGAGATGTTACTGGTGCCCGCTCAAGCAAATCAATGAGCAACGGGATGACAGTGACAGTGACAGTTGTCCATCATAGGATTGACAAATCTTTGATCTAAGATAAAACCCAAAGTTACTATTTTGTTTTTATAAGCTCTAATTAATATGTTGCATGTCTTTCCATTATGCATGTCCAAAACCAATCAGGGGCCCAGAAAGATGGTAGATCTGGTTAGGCACTTCATTTGTATGTGGCCAAGCCAGGGTCGATCCTGGAATGACATATGGCCCGCTGAGCCCCACCAGGAATGATCCCTGAGCACAGAGACAGAAATCAGTCCTGAGCACAACTGATGTGGCCTAGTTACTCCATAAACCCCACCCCCACCCCAGTAAAGAAGCAATTGCAATAATATTGCAGCACCAGTAATTTTGTCACCAGCAAAAATTACAAACATTTTCAAAGTTTATTACAGTTACAAGTATTTTTACCTGTCACTACAGCAAAATTATAGCAGTTATTAGACTAGGAGGGGCTGGAGCGATAGCACAGAGGTATGGCATTCGCCTTTCACGCAGCCGACCCATGTTCGATTCCTCCACCCCTCTTGGAGAGACCAGCAAGCTACCGAGAGTATCGCACCCACACGGCAGAGCCTGGCAAGCTACCCGTGGCATATTGGATATGCCAAAAACAGTAACAATAAGTCTCACAATGAGAGACGTTACTAGTGCCCGCTCGAGCAAATTGATGAGCAACGGAATGACAGTGACAGTGACAATAATTAGACTAGGAGAGAATGTTATTTAATGTGCACATAATATAGAAACATATATTTAGATCACAATACTTATGTTTTACAAACTGCCTTTCCACATGATTGGTTTTCTTTGTGAAACTAAGTACTTTTCTTTTTACATTTAAAACTTCATTTTGAAAAGGGGTTTACAGGCTTAATTAAATTGCCAAAGAGATTCTTAGGACCAAAAAAAAAAAAAGATAAATCCCTGTTTAAGAGCCAGGTTAAATAGTTTACAATATGCAAGTAATTGAATTGTTGTACCCTCAACCCAAGGTCATTTAAGTCCTCATCCTCAGTGTGACTATATTAGAAGATAGGCCCTTTATGGAATCAAAGTTTAAGTAATTAAGGTTCGGTCTACAGGTAAAGTCCTGTTCCTCTAGACTTAGTGTCCTAATAGAAAGAGATCCTAGAGGGGGTGGAGCAATAATAGTACAGCAGGTCAGGCACTTGCCTTGCACTGGCCGACGGTGGGCAGGGGGCGGGGGGAGGGTGTCAATTCCCAGCACGCCAGATAGTCTCCTGAGCACCTCTAGGAGTGATTTCTGAGTTTAGAGGCAGGAGTAACTCCTAAGCATTACAAGGTATGTACCCAAATTTAAGAAGAAATAACAAAAAAGAAAGAGACACAAAAGAGTTTGTTCATTTTTCAATGCTAGCAAGAGGGTAGCCATCTGCAAACCAGAAAGAGAACTAGCTCCGAAACCCGACCAGGCTGCTACCCTAATCTTGGACTGCTGATTCCAGAGCTGTAAACACATGGATTTCTGTTGCTGAATCTACCTGGTATGATATTTTTGCTATAGAAGTTTGCACTTATGCTTTTTTTTTCTCTTTGGAGATTCCCTTATAACTTTCTTTAGATACAAATGGGTGATATTCGAGAACTCACTATACCTTATCAGGATTCAAGACCCAGAACCAAAAATCCTTTGAGTTGGTACTTAACAGCTACAAAAAGGAGTCCAACAATAAGATAGTGAGAAATACCATTTTAGGGGCCCAAAGAGATAGTATGAAGATATGGTGCTTGCCTTGCATGCCTGGTATTTCATATGGTCTTCTGAGCCCTGCCAGGAGTGAGCCCTGAGCACAGTCATAAGTGAGCCCTGAGCACAGTCAGGTGTGACCCGCCAAATAAAAACAAACAAAAGGAAATGATAATTTAAATACAACTGTCCTTTATATCAGAAGTAGATGGCAATTACCATGACTGTTATCAAACTACTTCCAACAACATTGTTTTTACTAATCCTCTGTATTCCCCTTCCCTTCTGAGACACTCAACAGTTCTTGGTATCCACAGTGACTTTAGAGGCAGTGCCCCACAGGGAACAGCACAATTCACCCAATTATAGGCAGCTGGATGTCCTGATCGCAGGTAGCTAATGGTGAAAGGGATTTTGCTAAGGACCAATATTCTTACATCAGCACTTATAACCTACTTCAGGAAATACACCATACCATTTCTGGTTCACTTTAAAACAATCACATTAAAATAAAGAGGACTGTCAGTAGAGCAATTTTATAAATAGCTAAAATTAAACAGAGCAAGACTGGCAGTGCTAATGCATAAGCAAAGAACTGACTTCCTGCATTTCATCGAGAATTCCTGATAGCAAACTGCAGTATGTTTATTATACATTAATTCAACACAGCATTCAAAATGAATTTATGCCCTGGCTGAAGGGTGCTATATTGAAACTAAATATTATTTATTATCTTAATATTAGTAACCATACTAAAAAAATCATGTTAACAATTTAGAGTATTTAAAAAGTCTAAGGATACCATAGCTCTACTTACTTACAAACCAAAGGCTCTTGCCTTAATTTATGCAAGTGTAGCCTATAGCTAAAAGCTTTGTATATTTGTTTCCCTGTGGTATTACTGCTCAAAAATAGGACACTCTTTCAAGGGCACCTTATAAACACAGAACTATAATTTATTTGGCAAATTAAAGTGCATATAAAATGTGCACACAGAGGTACAGATTAACATATTTAATTTCAATATTACCTGCAAACCTATTTTTTCCCATACACTGTTCTAATTAGTCATATAAAACCAAGTCTGTGTATTATAAGCAATTATTTTAGTGAAAATAGAAACTGGGTCTGAATTATATATACTGTAAAAATATAACACTTTTATGGAAATTAATATAACCATTTTTGTCTAGGAAAAGGTATTCTAGTTAAATGGCATAAGAATGCTGTGTATTCAAAACCTGATTACAGTAAAAGTTGATACTTTTTATGATTTAATGATACAAAATAGCATGAAATCTTGGTAATATACCAAGATTTGTATTTTGATGATATTTCCAAGTTTCTAAATCCCTAGTAACCATTAGATTCACTTTATGCAATAGAATTTTTCCTACTGTGAATATCCACTCCCCCCTACAGTTGAACGCACAAATTGTTTGTGAACATTTTATTCAGCAAATGATCCTTTTCCTATTAAGTCTGTACGAGGAATTTTAGAGGCATAGGTACCAAGCCTGTGTTGCATGAAAATAGCTGTAAATAGATGTTGATAAAGGATTATGCTTATAAGTAAATCAAAGCTATAACTTCAGCAGCAAGACTGTTAGGCTTTCTGAAGGTTGTCATAAGCTGATAGGAAGACTTCCTCACTTATGGGGATTTTGGAAAATAATAGAACTCAATGGAAACAACCTCACCAGGACAAGGCATGCGACTAGGAATGATCTGTCACCTCAGACTTTAAGTGAATTATTTCTCATTTTCGTTCTGATATTAACTCTCTCCAATGTGACACCTTTGCCCCAGAGAAAGCAATCAACTCCTGATCTCAGATGCCCACCTCTCCTACCCTCAGCCCTCCCTAGCTTTCTACTTTTCTCTCACACCCAGTGTGCCACTTTAGTAGGACAAAACCAAAATAATTAATTTCCTGGTTTATTATTTATTTTCCCACTAAATTCCTAAAAGATAGGGACCAATCAAGCATTTAGTGCTGTGCCTGTTACAAAGGAACTCAATTACCATTTTTTGAATAAATGAATGAATGACCTAATGTAATTTTTTTCCTTAAGACGTTTCTATAAGATTATTTGGAATTTATTTTTGAATAAATTTTTCAGTTCTTATATTTTTAAAGCTTTTTTAAACTACACTTTGATTTGAAATTAACTGCCCATTTTATTTACAAAAACATGGAGCTAGAACAATCACAGCCTTCTCCGGTGCGGAGAGCCTGCCTCCATAGATTTAATCCATACAGTGTGCACTCAAAACCCCAGAGAACTGCCTAGAGAATATGCTGTTGTTTTGGTGGCTACCCCTCATGTGTTCAGGTAACGTTTTCTGCAAAATATTGTGAACTCCTTCAATCACTCATCTATCTGAACTCAGCCCTCCAGCTCTCTGAATTGTATCCTAGTTTGGGGTAATCGCCAGCAAACAAAAACAGTTACTTGCTTTAAATATTGCTTGTTAGGGGGATTGTTTGCTTGGGGGCTACACCAGCAAGAAAAGCCTCAAATTGTTCACTCAGGGATTTGACAAAGAAATCTGACCATCTAGTTGGTGGGCATCCACGAGGTCTTCTGACGTCCCGTGGAATCCAGTCGGTAACAGCTCTAGTCCAGCAGTCGTCTCTGAATCGCATTACATGACCGGCCCATCTGATTTTTGATTCCTTGGCAAACGAGACAGCATCCCTGATTTTTGACCGTCGACGGAGGTCAGAACTGCGGATTCTTCTGTCACTTGAGTGAGACATGATATTCCCAGCATAGCTCTTTTGATTCCTCTTTGGGATACCCTAATAGCATTCTCATCCGATTTGCATAGGGCCCAGGTCTCTGAGGCATATGTTGGTGCAGGAAGAACGGTGGAATTGAAAAGATGTGCCCGGAGTCGGAGGTTCTTCGTTCTCTTAACCACTTTTTCGATGCTCTTGAATGCATCCCACGCTGCTCTCTTCCTCCTGCGCAGTTCTGGCACCAAGTCGTTCATCATGTTGATTTCTTGACGAGGTACACATAGCTGCTGCATTCAGAGATGTTCGTTCCATTGAGCTTCAGGGACTATATATACATATAGTCCTTCTAAGGATATATATATATGTATATATATATATCCTTTTATGATTATGTGCTTCACAGTCCAGAAATATGGTCACTCGTGTGAGGCTCGGCCCAAGCATGTGGAAAGTGGCCTGGAGCATGGTGACAGTTGGGTAGTGGAGGTAGGCTGCTGGGACTGGGTCCCTTGGGGCGGAGAGGGCTCTCACTTGCCCCCCTCTGGGGCGCCCCGAGTCCGGTGGCATGGTATGGGGGCCTCATTTTATGCTCCCTTCCAGGAGAAGTGGCCGTGAGTTCTGTAGGGTGGCCGATGAGGATATTATCTGGCACCAGCAGGAGGTGGTTTATGGGTGTGACACCTGGGTCGCTGGAAATTGGGGAAAGCAGGCAGAGGATCTCTGCTCCTGGGTCCCGTTGAGCCCAGAGTCCAAGATCACAAAGTTCCGCATTATCTGGTCTCCGTGGGACTTTGCTCATGTGTGAGGCTCACCCTGACCACTACCCAACCACTGGCACACTCTAGGCCTCTTTCCACATGCTCAGGCCCAGCCTTACACACAAGCCTCTATATATCCCAATAACTTTAAGTCTACAGGTTTAATATAAATAAGGTCAGACTATTGAGAGAAACCATCTTTCTTTCTAGCCACTTTCCCCAAGATTAAGGAAGTCACTTCCTAGGTCTTTAAAAAATAACTTGCTGGGGGAGCCAGAGTGATAGGACAGGAGGAAAACTCTTGCCTTGCATGTGAAGAACAGGGTTTGATTCCCAGCATCCCATATGTTCCCTGAGCACTGCATGGAGTGATTCCCGGGTGGGGAGCCTGATGTAACCCCTTAGCACTACCAAGGGTGACCCAAAAACCAAAAATGAATAAACAATTTTTTTTAAATCTTGTTTTAAGTCATCTAAAATACAGTTAGTGCGTAGCAGAAATTCAGTGCTCTTTGTATGTAGCAGCCCCAGGTTTTATCTCTAGCACTGTATGGCCCCTGTCCCCTGGCACCTAAGGGAGCAAACCACCCCACACTGAACAGAATGGGTAACTTCTCCAGCATATTATGGGTTTCCCAAGCATCCTAACCCTCTCCCCACAAAATTTTTTGAAATCAGAGAGAAATATATCAAAAATACATCTTTGGGAGCTGTAGGGATAGTACAGCCTTTTGTACATCACTCATTATTTTATGTGCCTGGTACTATTCTTTGCAATTTAAAAGGGCTTTGCAACCCACAATATAAGAGTTGCGCCATCAGGCACACCATACTTGATGTCTGTTATCCCTCTCCAGCCTTCTGTGCTTATTTAATAAAATCACTGAGATATTAAATATTACTTCTATTGTACCTTGTTTTGGTTGAAATCATTGTACCTCATAGACCTTTCTTTCTAATTTTTCCATTGGGCCTTTTCTAATTCCTTTAATATATATTTTAGGCAGAAATTTTCATTATAGTCTCCTTCAAATACTTCATTATCAACTTCTCTCCCACTAAAGGATTTTAATTCTTTGTTTTACAGTTTTTTTTCCTCTTTGTATTTTGAGTGTCTTCGCATTACTCATAAGTGAAAAATCTTCCTGTGGCCTGTTGCCATGTATTTAATCTAGTCCTTTTTCCCTCTTCCATGTCTTCATTTCACATCACCCTTCTCCCAGCACACAAAGTCCTGCCATTGACATCATTGCTCTATCTCCCCGGCAAGCACAGCAGGCCTCCTCCTGCCCAGGCTCTCTGGCTCATGAAATTGCTCTAGGTAACCTTCACCTAATCGCTCTTCCTGTTCTCAGGCTCTTTCTTACAAATCCTTTAGGTCTCCTTGAAAGTGCCCCTTTTATGGGCAGTACATTTTGACTCTTTTATACCTCGGAGCCTTCTGAGGTTTCCTTCATCACTCTTTCTCACAATTTCAAACACACATTAATTTCCCTAAATATGTACTTAATGCCTGTGGCATGCAGAGAGTCTGTGTCCTTGGTCCTCTCCTTTTTCTCCACTTACACTGCCTTGGCATTCTCATCCATCTCCTGGTTTTACATATCATCAACACACTGACATTTCCCAAATGCACTCTGGACTTCGCTCTCAAACTCCAAATTCGTACATCTATTTCTACTTGAAATTTGACTGAGATATACATATATACATATAATGCACATATGCAAACTTCACACACCCACCTCTGAGCTCAACTTTGTCCTCAAACCAATATTACCTGCCGCTGTCCCTCCTTTCAGTTGATGGCAATTCTTTTCTTCTAGGTGCCCTGGCTAAAATGCCTCGGTGTCCTTCTTTGTCTTTCTTTGCTCTTACCTAATTCTCTCTAGGGAAATCCTGTTGACTCTTGCTATAAAATATGTTTGAGCATTGTCCATTTCCAATAAGTTCACAGCTAATTTCTGCATTGTCCCTCCCCTGGATTACTGTTTGAGCCTCCTGAGTGAGCTCTTGAATTTCTTTACCCTTTATACCTCTATTTCAACACAATAGCTAGGTAAACCATTTAAAAACCCAAGTGTGAACCAGGGAGATAGCTTTAAGGGTTAATCCACATGCTTGTATGTGGGAGGCCCAATTCCTGGTACCACATGGACCAAAAAGCACCACCGGGATTAACCTCCTGGCACTAAAGTGGGAGTAATTCCTAAGTACTGCCAGGTGTGGACTCAAAACAAAACTAAGGATAAGAACCGAAATGAGACTATATCATTTATCTGCTCAAAATCCTGAATAACTATTTATTTTATTTTGAGGAAGAACCAAAGACTATGCGTTGAACTGCAGAGCAGCAGCTATCTGACTTAAGTTTTCTTCTGCTCTTCTCAACAACTCACTCTTACTTTAAGATCTTTACGCCTGCAAGGCTCATTGTTTCTGTTCAGGAGGATTAAAGGCCACAATTAGTGCTGTAGGAGGCTACTCCCAGCTCTGTTCCAGGAGTTGCTCTTTAAGAGGTGAAGACTGGGACACCCTCTGCTCATCCCATTCAGGTACCCAGCCAGTCTCAGAGCTTCTTCCTGGAGCCTTCTAACTAGACCCCAGGGCAGCCGGTTTTCATCCTTGATCTGCGGGGGATGGGAATTAAGGCACACCGTGCGCACCCAAAGCTGCAACGTTCTGAGCACCCTCTGCTCATCCCATTCAGGTACCCGGCCCATCTCAGGGCTCCTTCCCAAAGCAGCAGCAGCTAACACGGCCACAAGTTATTTCCCCATGCCCCCCTCCGTATCCCATATGAACTATGTTACCCTCTTAGTTAGAACTTTCACTAGGTTAGCTTCACCACCAAAAACGCATTAGCCAATAACTCATTAAGCCCACCTCAATTAATACTGCATCATAAGCAGAATACTAACAGTGAGTGTGAAGGTCTAAACCAGACAGGTCACAATGGTAAAGTAACGCAGAACCCCACCAAGCTTACTTATTGAAGAGGCTAGCCCAGAAGACCCCAACAGCAATGAAGTGCTAGACCACCTCTCTGACAAGGAATTTAGAAGAGAGCTACTGAGGATGCTTAGGGAGCTAAAAGAAATAATGGAAAGCAATGCCAATAAAATACAAGAGGATTTGTAGTTAGAAATGCAGAAAATGCAAACAAAATTACAAACAGAAATGTCAGACCTGAAAAACCCCGGTAGACGAATTAAAAAACTCAGTGGAAGGCCTCAGCAGCAGAGTAACAGCTGCTGAGGACAGAATCAGTGAACTCGAAGATGAAGTCCAGAGACTCTCTAGAAAAGAGTAGAAAATGGAAAAGAGACTCACAATCTGGGAACAGACGGCAAGAGAAGATCTTGATGAAGCCAAGAGGAGTAACATAAGAATTATTGGAGTCCCAGAGGGACAGGAAAAAAACCATGATAAAGAAGAAATGGTCAAAGACAACACTGCTACGATGTTCCCAGAGTTGAAGAAAACATGCGACCACATTCAGGAGGCCCGAAGGGTACCAGCTGGAAGAAATCCAAATAAAAATACCCCAAGACACATCCTGATCAAAATAACCAAAACCCTAGAGACAAAATCCTTAAAGCAGCAAGATCAAATAAAGAAATTGCCTATAAAGGAGCATCCTTAAGATTCACAGCCAACTTGTCTGATGAAACCCTCAAGTCCCAAAAACAGTGGTGGGATATAGTGAAAAAAACTCAACGACACAAATGCCTCACCAAAAAAAACTTTAGCCAGCTAGATTTTCATTTCTAACAGAAGGAACAACACATAATTAAGAAGATAGAGATTGTATCAATGATCTTCTCAGACCACGATGCGCTGAAATTAGAAATAAATCACACACACAAATAGAAAACGAAATCAAACACCTGGAAATTAAACAGCTCATTATTGGACAATGAGTGGCTTAGAAAGGAAATCAAAGAGAAAATAAAAAGATTCCTGGAAATGAACAAAAATGAGGACACGAGTTACCAAAACTTATGGGACACAGCAAAAGCTGCGATAAGAGGAAAGTTTATAGCTCTATAAGCATTCCTCAGGAAGGAGGAGCGAGCCCACATAAATAACCTAACCTCACAGCTTAAGAGCTTGGAGAATGACCAACAAAAGGAGCCCAACCTGAACAGGAGGAAGGAAATAATAAAACTCAGAACAAAAATTAATGAGATGGAAACCCAAAAAACAATCTGAAAGATCAATGAAACCAAGAGCTGGTTCTTTGAGAAAATAAACAAGATCAATAAACCTTTGGCAAGACTCACCAAAAAAGAGAGAGAAAACCCCAATAAACCGAATCAGAAATGAAAAGGGGGACATTACAACAGAAACTTCAGAAATTCAAAGGATTCTCAGAGATTACTTTGAGAACCTTTAAGCCACGAAACACAAAAACCTCAAGGAAATGGATAAATTCATAGATTCCTATAGCCTCCCAAGGCTGGACCAAGAAGACCTGGAATACCTGAACAGACCTATCGCCATCAAGGAAATAATTGAAGCGGTAATAAAAAGTCTCCCCAAGCACAAAAGTCCTGGCCCAGATGGATTCACTAGTGAATTCTTCCAAACCTTTAAAGAGGACTACTCCCAAGCCTCTTTAAGTTTTTCCAGGAAATTTAAGTATCAAAAACAATTCCAAACAGTTTCTATGAAGCAAATATCACCCTGATACCAAAAGCAGACAAAGATACCTCAAAGAGAATTGCAGACCCATATCCCTGATGAACACAGATGCAAAGATCCTCAACAAAATATTAGCAAATAGAATCCAACAACTCATCAAAAAGATCATACACCATGACCAAGTAGGATTCATCCCAGGGATGCAAGGATGGTTTAATATTCGCAAGTCATTCAACATAGTTCATCATATCAATAAAAGAAATAATAAAAACAATATGATCATATCAATAGATGCAGAGAAAGGATTTGACAAGATTCAGCACCCATTTATGATGAAAACTCTTAGCAAAATTGGCATTAAAGGAACTTTCCTCAATATATTCAAAGCCATCTACCACAAGTCCATGGCAAGTATCATTATCAATGGGGAAAAACTAAAAGCCTTCCCTCTGAGTTTGGGCACAAGACAAGGTTGCCTATTTTCACCACTCCTATTCAATATAATACTGGAAGTCCTGGCCATAGCAGTTAGACGAGAAAAAGATATCAAGGTCATACAGATAGGAAAGGAAGAGGTCAAGTTATCACTATTTGTAGAAAATATGATACTATACTTAGAAAACCCAAAAGACTCTACAAAAAAAGCTCTTAGAAACAATAGTTTGATATAGTAAAGTGACAGACTACAAAATCAACACCCAAAAGTTCATGGCTTTCTTGTCACTGTCACTGTCATCCCGTTGTTCATCGACTTGCTCAAGCGGGCACCAGTAACGTCTCCATTACTGGTGCCCATTGTGAGACTTCTTGTTACTGTTTTTGGCATATCGAATACGCCATGGGTAGCTTGCCAGGCTCTGCCATGTGGGCAAGATACTCTCGGTAGCTAACCGGGTTGGCTGTGTGCAAGGCAAACGCCCTACCACTGTGCTATCGCTCCAGCCCATTATATATGGCTTTCTTATATACAAATAGTAAAAGAGAAGAAAGAGACATTTAAAAAACAATTGCGTTCACAATAGTACCTCAGAAAATCAAGTACCTTGGAATCAGCTTAACCAAAGAGGTGAAGGACCTATACAAGGAAAATTACAAAACACTACTTCAAGAAATAAAAGAGGACACTAGGAAATGGAGACACATCCCCTGCTCATGGATAGGGAAAATTAACATTATCAAAATGGCAATACTGCCCAAAGCACTATACAAATTTAATGTGGCCCCTATCAGGATACCCATGACATTTTTCAAAGAAATAGACAAAACACTCCTGAAATTCATATGGAACAATAAACCCCCACGAATAGCTAAAGAAATCCTTGGAAAAAGAAGATGGGTGGCATTACCTTCCCCAATTTCAAACTCTACTACAAAGCAGTAGTAATTAAAACAGCATGGTATTGGGCTAGAAACAGACCTGCAGACCAATGGAACAGAGTTGAATATCCTGCCACAGACTCCCAAATATATGCCACTTAATATTTGACAAAGGAGCAAGAAATGTGAAGTAGAACAAGGAAAGCCTCTTCAACAAGTGTTGCTGGGAAAACTGGACAGCTCCCTGTAAAAAAAAAAAAACCTCTGACCTCTGTTTAATACCACGCACAAAAGTCAGATTAAAGTAAAGACTTCAGTATTAGACATGAGTCCATAAGGTACTTAGCAGAAAATGTAGGCAGAACTCTCCATAACATTGAAGCTAAAAAACATCTTTAAGGACGAAACAGCAGTGACTATGCAAGTGGAGGCAAACATAAACAAATGGGATTACATCAAACTAAGAACCTTCTGCACTTCAAAAGAAACAGTGACCAAAATACATAAAGAGCCCACAGAATGGGAAAGAATATTTACCCAATACCCATCTGATGACTATCACTATCACTATTATCCCGTTGATCCTTGATTTGCTTGAGTGGCCCAGTAACGTCTCCATTCGTCCTAGCCCTGAGATTTTAGCAGCCTCTCTTTACTCCTCCTTCCCAAGGCTGCCTTATTAGAGATACTTTCAGAGTCAGGAGAATGAAACTCATCATTGTTCCTGTATTTGGCATAAGAATACACCATGGGGAGCTTGCCAGGCTCTCCTGTGTGAGCAGGAAAACTCTCGGTAGCTTGTCAGGTTCTCCAAGAGGGAGAACTAGGCTATAAAAGGAGCTTGGTTTTGTCTCTGGATGTTGGCCATTGATAGGATTATATGGTGCCAGGGGCAGTTTCTGGTTGTAAACGCCTAGCTACTGGAAAATGGGGGATCTGGGTGGAAGCAGCCCAGTCCTGATATAAGCAGTCTTGGAGATCTCAGCCCCAGGTCCCACACACCTGGGTTCCTCTGCCGGTTCCTTCATACATGATGCTCATCTGAACATGTGAAGAGGGGCCTTGAGCATGACTGTGGCTGGGTTCTGGACGTCTTTGGCTGCCAGGGCCCTGCTCAGGGCGGGGAGGGAAACTCAACCCACCCCATCTGAGGGGCCCTGGTAAAGACAGCCAGGCGCAGGGGCAAGAGACTCTGCCACCCATCTGATAACGGATTAACATCCAGGATATACAAGACACTGGTAGAATTGTACAAGAAAAAAACCTCCAACCTCGTCAAAAAATGGGGAGAAGAAATGAACAGAAGTTTCCTCAAAAATGAAATACAAATGGCCAAAAGGCACATGAAAAAATGCTTCATCTCGCTAGTCATCAGGGAGAAGCAGAGAAGCAAATCAAAACAACAATGAAATATCTCACACCACAGAGACTGGCACACATTCAAAAGAACAAAAGCAACCAGTGCTGGCGTGGATGTGGGGAAATAGGGATGCTCTCTGTTGGTAAGAATGCCAACTGGTCCAGCCTTTCTGGAAAACGTTATGGACAGACCTTCAAAAACTAGAAATTGAGCTTCCATATGACCCACAATACCAATTCTGGGAATACATCCTGAGGATGCAAAAAAGTAGAATAGGAATGACATCTGTGCCTATATGTTCATTGCAGCATTATTCACAATAACCCAAATCTGGAAACAACCCAAGTGCTCTAGAACAGATGACTGATTAAAGAAACTTTGGTACATCTACATAATGAAATACTATGCAGCTGTTAGCTGAAGTCATGAAATTTGCATATAAATGAATAGACATGGAGAGTATCAGCTAAGTGAAATGAGTCAGAAAGAGAGGGACAGACATAGAAGGACTACACTCATTTGTGGAGTATAGCATAACATCACATGAGGCTGACACCCAAGGACAGTAGATACAAGGGCTAGGAGGATTGCCCCATAGCCAGAAGCCTGCTTCATGAGCAGAGGGGAAAAGGCAGATGGAATAAAGAAAGGATCACTAAGAAAATGATGGCTGGAGGAATCAGTCAAGCTGGGAGATGTGTGCCAAAAGTAGATAATGGACCAAACATGATAACCTCTCTGTGTCTGCATTGCAAGCCATAATACCAAAAGTAGAGAGAGAGTATGGGGAGTATTGTCTGCCATGGAGACAAGGGAAGGGTGGGAAAGTGGGGGTATACTGGGGATATTGGTGGTGGAGAATGTGCACTGGTGGAGGGATGGGTGTTTGATCATTGTGTGATTGTAACTCAAACATGAAAACTTGTAACTATATCTCACGGTGAATGAATAAAATAAAAATTTTTAAAAAAGATTTCATTTTTCAACAGGAAAAAAGTCTATATAAACAGTAGCTTATGAAAGTTTACAAGGTTGCTTTGGAGATAAATAGTATGTGTGGAAGTACTTTTCAGGTTTAAGCTCCCTTTGAAAAATGGTTATTTCCTCCACAAAAAGCCATCACTGTTTTCAGTGGTATGATGAAGTCTTTGTTCATGCAAAAATGTGTAGTGTTACTTTTAATGAATATCTTATTGTATTATCAGTAACATGGTTAGGATGTCACTGTCACTGTCATCTTGTTGCTCGTTGATTTGCTTGAGCGGGCGCCAGTAATATCTTCATTGTGAGTCTTGTTTTACTGTTTTTGGCATATCGAATATGCCACGGGTAGCTTGCCAGACTCTGCTGTGTGGGCTAGATACTCTCAATAGCTTGCCTGGCTCTCCGAGAGGGGCAGAGGAATCAACCCGGGTTGGCCACGTGCAAGGCAAATGTCCTACCTGCTGTGCTATCACTCCAATCTATGGTTATGATCGTGTTAATATTATTTGTGCTTGCATAGTTACTGTGAATCACCACCATCACTGATATTTCCAAGACTCTCACCACTTTTCTTATGTCATTTTGGCATACCTCTCTTTTTCTTCAACATGAATGGCTTAACAATATTGAAATATAAAACCCTTTTAAAACATGCAAATTCCTGTATGTGTGAGACTTTTATATTTAGAAGGATCAAGGGCCTCTCAAAACACATGAAGAAAAATAACAAATGAAGAATGGCAGATTTTGTAGAAACTCATATCTTGGCTCTTGACTATCCCTAACCTGAGAATAGGGTTCCTTATGAAAATGAGGTTAAATAATACAATTTCCTTAAAATTAAGGAAAACACTGGGGAGATAAATATCACTCCTCTGAAGAGTGAGTCTGGCTTATCATTGTCTATGTGCTCTGTGGGATTTTTATTCAATTTAAAGAAAAATTGGTTGAGTGTTCTAGACATAGAAATTTCACAAAATTGGGTATTTTTCTCAATCTTCTAGGTGTCTGTTTAATTATTATATTTACTTATAATTTCTGGCTTCAAAGTTGATGAAAATTATAATTTGTTGCTACTTGTTTCTAAAACACTTAACTATTTTCACACTACCAAATTAGTTTAATATTTGTCTTTACTGCAGCGGGTAGGGCATTTGTCTTGCACGCCACCAACCAGGGTTCAATTCCCCCGCCCCCTCAGAGAGCCCGGCAAGCTACTGAGAGTATCTCGCCCACATGGCAGAGCCTGGCAAGCTATTTGTGGCGTATCATATGCCAAAAACAGTAACAAGTCTCACAATGGAGACGTTACTAGTGCCCGCTTGAGCAAATCGATGAGCAATGGGATGACAGTGACAGTGACAGAGATGATTTACATTGAATAAACTCATAGGCTTTATTTCAAACATCCCTGTGAATTAAAAACGTTAATTGGGTTTTCAAACTTTTTCCTTTACTGAATCTGCTTATTTTCTTTAAAAGGAGATTTTAGCATTTTTAAGCTATTGCCTTCTTGTTTGTGCCCCTTCACCAGTTTTTATATAATTTTTGTAATCCTATCAATATGTTTACATTATGATTCCTAAACAAGTTAAAATAGACTTGCAATAGGTTTATTGCAGTTTAACTCAATAAATCTAGCAGGTTTAAATTTTAAAGGTTGAGTAAGCCTTGCAGAGGTATTGTTGCCAATTTAGCTATCAAAAGTAATCCATTATGATATAGTTTATTACAAAGTACATTTAACACATTAATTATTAATCCACAGTGCAAAGCTTTTACCAAAAGCCTGTCCTTGATTGTTTCATATTCCAAAGCAGTTAGATTCCACAGTTTTGTAATCTGAGATTAGTATTTGATGCCTTGATCAAATTCCCAAAGTTCTGTAATGTCTCTTTTTATTGCCAGTAAATCCAGATGGAAATAGCTTTTTAGTGTTGTTATTAAGTGTGAGTTTATTAATGTTATCTATTAAGCCCATACTACACACTGCCCATATAAGAACTTTTAGAATCATATTCGATAAATATACTATGCTGTTCCAAAGAGTTTAATACAAAATAAAGACTTTGGTATATAAATTAAGGCATTTTGTTGGCACTTAGATAGTATTGGACACAGAGTTCTAATTCATTAATTATATATTAAAGCAGATCCTTTCATCAATAAAGTGTTTTAAACACAAGGCACAAGTTCCCAAAATAGATTTTAAAACTCAAGGAGAGGAGAAATGAAACCAGTCAGAAAAATATTATCTCCTCATATGGGCATATGATGGGCAAAGACAGTGCCATAACAGGGGGTAAATGTAAGTCAAGTTAAAGGAAACATCTCTTATGATAAAACATTTCTACATGAAAAGAATAATTTAAAATTAATAGTTTCAACCCTCAAAGTTGCCCAGAAAATAGCTTTCACTAAGGTATATATATTTTCCAACTGCTAATCCTTTCATTAAAAACTCAGAAAAGTGTAGCCAGTTCACATTTCCAAAACTCAACTCACAAAAAGAATGTAGATCAGTAGATGAAGTGTTTACAATATTTTTTGTCCTCCCAACTTTACCTAATATTAGTTGTATCCTCCCAACTTCACCTAATATTAGTTTCTTAAAATTCTAATCATATACTTAATAGTTTAAAAAATAGAGATTGACCATTATTTCTGCAGATGTGCCAGAATAAAAGCCTGAGATGTCACTTACTCAAAATCTAACCTATCTGGGGGTCCATCTCAATGAAAATTAGCAATGGTTTAGTCTTGCCACCCATTCATCTCCGAGGAGTTGCTGGAGAATAGAACAGTATGAATGATGGTATAGGGAGTACAGAGCTCGGACTGAAGTGTAAAGCAGGGGTTAAAGAATAATTAGTGTGTGAGTGACTGTGTGTGTAACTCTGTGTGTGTGTATGTGTGTGTGTGTAGGTGGGGAGAGGGGAGAATATGGGTATTAGATTGCATATTGTAGAACAGCAGAATAGCAGTAGAATAATCCTTGATCTGTACATATTTTCTTCTCCTAGGGCCAAAGTAAAAATTATATAAAATAATCCACATCCTTTTAACTCCACCGTTCTTCCTGCACTAACATATGCCTCAGAGACCTGGGTCAAACGAAAACAAGATGAGAATGCTATTCCGGTCTCCCGAAAAGGAATTGAAAGAGCTATGTTTGGAATATCACGTTTCACTCAAATGAGAGAAAGAATCCGGAGTTCCGACCTCTGTCAACAATCGAGAATCTGGAACACTGTCTCATTTGCCAAGACATCAAAAAGCAGATGGTCTGCACACGTAATGTGATTTAGAGATGACCGCTGGACTAGAGCCTTCACCAACTGGATTTCACGGTACATCAAAATATCACGTGTCTCATAGGTGGGCAGCCACCTATGAGATGGTCAGACTTCTTCGACAAGACCCTGAATGAACGGTTTGAGGCTCTTCATGTTCTTGGAGCAAGCAGACGCCATTGTGCTACACTAATACACAACAGGGATGAATGGAGACGTTATTGGTGCCACTCAAGCAAATTGATGAGCAACGAGATGACAAGTGATACAAGTGAATCCTGTAATGAAGAATAAAGACATGCATTATCAGTCTCCAGAAGAACTATAATGTACAAACTGAATATGCTTTTTTAGCTCATCCGGGCTGAAACAAATGAAGGCAGGCATCCTCTTTTGAAGAGGCTGAAGAGCCCTCATGGATATGACAACATCTCAGGCGGGTGTCACCGTCCCTACTCCCGACTAAGTGGAGAGCTCCAAATTGATAGAATAACATAATGTCCTAATAGTAAAGTACAAGAAATCCTCTTCCTTTACTCCACCCAATCAAAGGAACTCCTGAAATAATAAGAAAGAACTAAGGCAGAAGTAGAGAGATCAAACTGAAATTTACTCTTTGCATCGTGTTAGACCCAGTTACCCACAACTTTCACATTATATCCTCTTTCTCCCCACTAGAAACTGAAGCACTCTTTAGAGACACCCAACCTAGTGTCTGACCTAGAATGTGGATTTTTAATGGAATCCCCATAGTTAAGCTAATAGCTGTCCCAAAAAGTTCATTAATTTTCCTTTTATTCAGGAAGTGAATAAAAAGCTGCTGCTAAATACTATGAACTATTTCTTCCTCCCCACCCCCGATTAGATATACCTAAATGTGTAAGTCGAACAGAGTAAGTGGTCATTAGATGGTCTCTCTCACCCACTGATTTGCAAAGTAGCAGGATAAAAAATCAATATACAAAAATCTGTTCCATTTCTATGTGCAAACTATAAACTCAAAGATAAATAAAATAGCATCAGAAACCATGAAATTCCTAGATTCAACTTAACAAAATATGTGAAAGATTTCTACATTAAAAACTATAATTCACTACCGAAGACAGAAAACAATAGCAAGAAGTGAACAATCCATGTTTATGGACTGGAAGAATCAACACTATCAAAATGACCATAGCACAGCGGGTAGGACGTTTGCCTTGCAAGCAGCCAACCCAGGTTTGATTCTCTGCCCCTCTTGGAGAGACCGGCAAGCTACTGAGAGTATCCTACCCGCAAGGCAGAGCCTGGCAAGCTACCTGTGGTATATTCAATATGCCAAAAACAGTAACAACAAGTCCCACAAAGGAGATGTTACTGGTGCCCATTCGAGCAAATCAATGAGCAATGGGATGACAGTCATACAGTGATACCCAAAGCATTATACAATTTTCATCAAAACTACAGTGACAAACTAGAGAGACAGTACGAGGGTTAAGGCTCTTTTCTTGCATGCAGCTATCCCTATTTCATTCCCCAGCACTGTATATGGTTCTCCAAGCACCACCAGGAATGAATCCTAATCACAGAACCAGGAAGAGCCCTGAATACCATCAGGTGTGGTCTCCAAAAACAAACAAAAATTTACAATGACATTCTTAAAGGACTTGGAACAAAAGCTACTAAAATTTGAGGGTTTTTTAAAAATAATATTTAATTGAAGAACTGTGATTTACTAAGCTATTGATAGTTGAGTTTGGGGCATACGGTATTTCAACAACTTTCCTACACCAGTGTTCCCATACTCTCCCAATATCAACCTCTGCCTCATCTTCCACCTGTCAACTTGACAGGCACATTACAAAGTTCTAGTGGTAGCATGAGATCAGTGGTTGCTTAGATCTCATGTTTTCAGTGTTGTTGAGTGTAAAAAAATATAAGGGATGCGATAATGTGTGTTCTCAGGTTCTCGGCTCTCTCTCTCTCTCTCTCACCGCTCTCTTCTGTCACTCTATCTCTGTCTCTGTAGTTTCTCCTCTGGTCTCTTCTAACCTCTCTCTGTCTCTGTCATCTCTCCTCTGGTCTCTTTCGATCTCTCTTCTTCCAATCTCTCTCTCTGGAGCCCTTCTGCTTCTCTCTCTGGAGCCCTTCTTGCTCTCACTTCTGACTCTGACACGTCTGACTCTGACCGTTACTTCTGACTCTGACCCTTACTTCTGACTCTTTCCCCCACTTCTGACTCTGACCCGCTCTCACTTCTGACTCTGACCCCCTCCGCTCTTACAGTCTTAGTTTATATAGCAATCACATAGGGTGGTGACACAAAGGTGAACTGAACATTAACAAATCAACAAAGAGGGGTAAGACCACTCCTCCAGGAGTTTAACTTAAGGACAAAATCTCATCTAAGGAGATTACTCCAGATCACTAGGAGATCCATTTAAGGGCAGGATCCCATCCAGGGCGTCTAGGGTGTGTCGCTTTCTTCTTTTCTCAGCCAGTAATCCACTTAAATAGTTATAGTAAATCTACTTCTAATATTTCTACAATGTCATTCTGTATGAGCACAGTAAGAGATATATCAAACTTAAAGTTTGGTTCTTCCTAAGGACATCTCACTATATATTCCAGACCACAGTCCTCAGGTCAAGTTAGTCTTCCTAACCCCAACAGGGTCCTAGTCTCATCGTTACTTTTGGATCTTGACAGCATTTGTCTATGACCATGCTCTCAACTAATAGTTGAGTATTGTGGCGCGTTAGCCAGGCCCATTTCGATGCCGGGGTAGCTCAGAGCTTGCCTTGGGTCTATTCAGTCCCTTGTCGAGACCCTGCTTTTGGGGTGCTAGGAACTAAGGGCAACTGAGTCAAAAAATCAGATGCCCAGGAGTAAATATTAATGTAGTCAATCAACTCCCAAGTTACAAAGCATATATTATCTGTCTTCCTGTGTCCATACAGAAAGGATATTGCTTTAAGATAAACTAAGTTCCCTGTGGCAAGGCTGAAAGGACAAACCCAATGTTATCCTACGTTTGAGTCTGTGTTTGGATATATGGTTATACCACACACCCATATCACCAGTATAACTGAAGACCTGTTGCCTGTTCCATTACTTTCCTTTCCTCTTTTTTCCCCTCCACTCCTCCTTTATTTCTTTCCTTCTCTGTCCTTTTCCTCTCGTAAACACTGGGGTCAAGGGTGATCTAAGCATCCCCCCTTTACTACTACACATTTACTAATCTAGATATACCACAGATAAGTGAGATCATTCTGTGTTAGTCTTTTTTTCTTCTGGCTTACTTCACTCAACATATCTTTCAGTCCCAGTCAGACTGCAACAAATTTAATGATTTCATCATTTCTTGCAGCTGCACAGTATTTCACTTTGTGTGTGTGGTTTGTGTGTGTGTGTACTTTGTTATTGTTGTTTCCTTTGACTGTTGTATCATAGAGTTAAAGATGCCTTTGAGGTCCAAATATTCAAGTGTTCCACGTATATTTTCCTCAATGTTCTTTAGAGTTTCTGGTCAAGTGAAGGGCTTTGATCTAGTTTGAATTGACTTTTGTGTGAGGTGTAATATATGAATAAAAAAAAAACTACTCTGGGGCTGGAGAGATAGCACAGCGGGTAGGGCGTTTGCCTTGCACGCGGCCGACCCGGGTTCAAATCCCAGCATCCCATATGGTCCCCTGAGCACGGCCAGGGGTGATTCCTGAGTGCAGAGCCAGGAGTAACCCCTGTGCATCGCCAGGTGTGACCCAAAAAGCAAAAAAAAAAAAAACTACTCAAATTTGTATAGAATCAAAAAACTCCCCAAGCAGTAAAGCCTGAAAAGGATATGGGAGCTATCTTATTTTCTTAATTTAAGTCATTATATAAGGTTATACTAGTCAAAACAGTGTGGAAAACGAAAAAAGATAGACTCTCAGACTGAAGGAATAAAATTGAAAACACAGAGACAAACCCTTATATTTATGTACAGTTAATCTATGACACAGGAACTTGATGCATGAAGTGGAGTAAGGATAGACTCTTCAACAAATGATGTTGAAAAACCATATAGCCACATATTGGGATAAAGACCATTAATCTATATCTCACACATACACTAAGGCAATTCAACATGGATTAAAGACCTCAAGATTAGGCCAGAATCCTAAAATACATTGAAGAAAACATAAACAGAACTCCTAAGGATTCAACCTAAGAGGAGCTTTCAATGATTGATTCCATTGACAATAAAAACAAAAATAAATTAGATGAAAAAGACATTGCATGTTCATCATCATCATCTCATTGATCATCGAATTTCTCGAGCAGTTTTAGTAATGTCTCCATTCATCCTAGCCCTGAGATTTTAGGAGTCTCTCTTTACTCGTCCTTCCCAATAATGCCACATTGGAGGCTCTTTCAGGGTCAGGGGAATGAGACCTAGCATTGTTACTGGTTTTGGCATATGAATACACCATAAGGAGTTTGCGAGGCTCTCCCATGTGTGCAGGAAACTCTCGGTAGCTTGCCAGGTTCTCCCAGAGGGAGAAGTAGGCTATAAATTGTTGCATAGCTGTAAAGCGAAGCGGCAGTGCACTTCTGGGAGCTTGGTTTTAAGTCTCTGGATGCTGGCCATCCAGGATTACATGGCGCCGGGGCAGTCCCTGGGTGTAACCACCTAGCCATTGGAAAATGGGAAATTTGGGTGAAAGAGGCCCAGTCCCAATCTGAGCAGGCTTGGAGGTCTCAGACCTGGGTCCCACACACCTGGGTTCCTCTGCCGGTACCTTCATGCATTAGGCTCATCAGAACGTGTGGAGAGGGGTCTTGAGCATGGCTGTGGCTAGGTCCGGAGGTCTTCGGCCGTGGGAGCCCTACTCAGGGCAGGGAGGGAAGCTGGAGTTCACCCCCTCCAAGGTTTAAATTGGATTAAAAAGGCTTTGCATGATATAAAATATAAAAAGACACCCTACTTAATGTGAGATGATAACCAATAGACATAAATTATTCAAAAATTCAATAATAAAATACCAATAATCCCACACAAAATTGGGGATAGGAGACGAATAGATATTTTCCAGAGAAGGCATGGGCAGTAGGCATATAGAAAAGAATTTATTGTCAGGATCCAACCAATAGTACAGTGGGGAGGGTGTTTGCCTTGCACACAGTCAACCCAGGTTCAATCCCAGGCATCCCACATGATCCCCTGAGAGGCACCAAGGGTAATTCCTCAGTACAGAGCCAGGAATAACCCCTGAGCATCTGCAGGTTTACCCAGAAAGCAAAAAAAAAATAATTTATTGTCAATTATTATCAGGGATATGCAAATTAAAACAGCAATGAGATACCATCTCATACCAGTGAGAGGGATATATACCGAAGAAAGAAGAAACAATCAGTTTTGGCAGGAATGCAGTGAAATAAGAACCTCCATTCACTAATGGTGAGAATGTAGTTGGGTTCAGCATCTATGGAAAACAGTATAGAAAATTCTTCAAAAAGTTGTAACAGAGCTCCCCTGTGATGCAGTGATTCCATTGCTAAGCATCTACTTGCAAAACACAAAAAAATTAACTTGAAAAGATATATACACACCTACATACAATATCTAGATATGGAAATAACACGAATGTCCAACAATAGAGAAATGAATAAAGAAGTTGTATACAGGGGGGGCAAAGAGATAGTGAGTAAGGCACTTGCCTTGAATGCAGCTGATCCAGGGTTGATCCCTGGCATATCATATGTTCCCCCAAGCATGGCCATGTGTGATTCCTGAGTACAGAGTCAGAAGTAACCCCTGAGCATCATCAGGGGTGACCCAAACCCTCCCCTCAATAAAGAAGTTGTATATATACACAAAGAAATACTATTCAGTCATTAAAAAAAAGATGAAATCTTTCTGCTTGCTATGCCGTGAGTGTAACTGAAGAGTATCATGTTAAGCAAAGTAAGTCAGATAGAGAAGTTCAAATGCCAGATGATCTCACTGTGGTCTCTAGAGCAACAAAAGAAGAGAATAGAATAGATAGTATTAAACTATGATAAACCCTTTGCCTTGGATTACAAACTTCAGAATACTAAGTAACATGTGTGTGGGGTGGGGGGAGAGGTAATGGCAGATTGGGGAGTAGAGGAGAATAAAGGGGAGGGCTAAGAAGTGACAGAGATAGTGGGAGATGACATAGAGATAGTGGTCTTCACATCTTGATGCTTGTGGGTTTCAGTTCACTTTGTACATCAGTTATCATAAATATTAGCACTATTGTAGCCACATTACCTAAACTATAACACTGATTATAAATAAAATTAGTTTATTAAAATAAATCACGTGCTTTATTATTTGTTTGTCTTTGTTTACACTATTTAGGGGCCACACCTGATGGTGGTCAGGGGAAATTCTGACTCTGTGCTCAGGAGTGACCCCTGGTGATGCTCAAGGATCATATACATGCTGTGCACTGTATTCAAACCCAAGGCTGGCAAGATCAAGGCAAGTGCTTTATTTAACCCTTGTATTCTTGCAACCCTTGTATCTCTCTGGTTCCAAATATAGTCTTAAAAGGGGAACAGGATGACTAAATTTCAAACTTACCTACATCTTTTGCGTCTTGTTTTTCCATTGCTTGCTATTTACAGGCAATTTTCAGGCAAGGGATCATTCATCTAAAAAGAGCACTTGGGGCTAAGGAGATATATAGCCGGCAGGGTGTTTGTCTTTCATACAGCCAAGCTGGGTTCCATCAACTGTTCTCCACAGAGCTCACTGATCCTGCCAGGAGTGATCCCTGAGCACAGAGACAGGAGCAATCCCTGAGCACAGCCAGGTGTGGCCCCCAAACAAAATTAAATTAAATAAAAATAAAAGAGAAAAATTTGTTCCTTTATTTTGTCAGCAGGATTCATCCCAAAGTTGTAAGTAAAAATATCTCTGCACAACTGTAGGCGACCTCTCTGAGTGTCACAAGAATAAAGTGGGGCCTTCTAACCATAAAGAAACTAAAGATAGGGCAGCTGGACGAACGCTACACAATAAAGTGCAAAGGAGTGACAGAAAGACTGACAGACAAATTAAAGAGTAGATTCTATTTAGCAATTTATGGTGACAGCACTTAAAATTTTTGGTTCTAGGATTGTTTAGGAATGACAATCTACTGCTGAGAAAGGCAGCCTACCTTCTATAAAAAGGAATTTGTGTATGAACTTAGAAAAGACAGTTCTCAAAACTGGTGGAAAAAAAGGTTGCATGTTATTTAAATAGTAACCCATTAACCTTTTATACAGCCTTTAGATTGTCTGTTGCTATGAATCTTCATTAACCCAGTGCTGGAATCAAAACTTCCAGAACAATTTTATTTCACTATCCCTATAGCGATATCACTAGAAACGGGATTTAACATGCAGTCATTGTTGCTGCTCATTTTTATAATCAATGAATTGCACTATCATCAATATCAGTTTCTGAAAAGAAAAGATGAGATAAGTCCCTTTCAGGTCATCCCTTATCATAGAGCCAGTAGTAAGCCTGAGCACTGCTGCTCATCACAACCCCCAACTCCCAACCTCCACCCCTGCAAAAAAAAAAAAATGCTAACTAAAAAATAGCATTTTAAATAGCATGGGTAGTCCTCCTCATTCCACCAATTGGGCATCATTCCTAGTGTAAGTATGAATGATATACTCAGATTTGTGCCGTTGGCTGGTCTTTGTTTCTTTGCCTTTTTATTTTTTTTAATTAAAATAAATTTTTTTCCCAAAAAGTCACTGTATCACTGCATCTTTGTCATCCCGTTGTTTGTCGATTTACTTGAGCAGGCACCAGTCCCATCTCTATTCCTCCTAGCCCTGAGATTTTAGTAATCTCTCCTTACTCATCTTTCCCAAAGATTGGAGGCTCTTTCAGGGTCAGGGGAATGAGACTCATAGTTACTGTTTTGGCATATCGAGTACACCATGGGTAGCTTGCCAGGTTCTGCCTGTGTGGGTGGGATACTCGTGGTAGCTTGCTGGGCTCTCTGAGAGGTATATGTATATATACATATATATATAATCACACTCTATGATTTGTTGCCTACTGTTTGAACTCCATCAAATATCGTGTGGTAATTATGGAAAATGGGTAGGAAGGGTCTTATAATGTTGTTCACATGGTCCGGAAAGCGGCCTGGAGTGTGGCAGCAGTTGGGTAGTGGAGGTCAGCTGCCAGGGCCTTCAAAAAATGTTTTTTAAAAAATTTTTTTTGTTTGGGGGCCATACCCAGCAATGCTGGGGATAGGTAGGTATTGGAGTTACTCTTGGGTCTGCACTCAGGAATCGCAGTAGGCAATCTTAAGGAGAAATATATATATATATATATATATATATATATATATATGTGTGTGTGTGTATGTATGTATATATACACATATAGTGTGCATATATAGTGTGCTACAGTGTGCATATATATGTACACATTATAAAGCACGACCTTTAACAACATGTTAGTAATCTATTATAGAGGGCTTATAACAACTTTTACACACTTTGCTCTAAGAAACCTTTTTATCTCATTTTTAGTGGATTATTTATAACAAATGTGTATATGTAAAGCAGAGTCTGGCAAGCTACCCTTGTTTTATGCGATATGCCAGAAACAGTAACAAGTCTTACAATGGAGATGTCACTGGTTCCCGCTCGAACAAATCGATGACCAATGGGATGACAGTGCGACAGTGCTACAGTGCTCTTCATAACAAGCAATACAAAATAAATTATTTCTATTCTGCTTTGGGGGCAGGTTTTGGGGTTCAGGATGGAAATATGGTGGTGGAAAGGTGTAATGGTGGTGGGATTGGTGTTCCAATAGTAAATATAATTAAATATTGTGAACAACTTCATAAAAATTTAAAAAATAAAATTAAAAAATGAATGCCTTTTTTCTACTATTTTGGGAAAATTAAATGGGTAATGTTATTGTTATTAATTCTACTGCTTATTTTGTTATTGATTTGCCAATTTTAAGCTAGTTTTCCTTATTCACATTTTTGCATTTGCCTAACTATAAGGACAGTCATTAGAGTATAATTTTTGCTTCTCTCTCAGTTCCAAATATAGTTTGGTTTCATACTAGTTTCTTTCATCTTCTAGCCCATAGACTAAGCTTTAATTTACTAATAATTCCTGTCCTCTGTGGCTTGATAGTAAAGAAAAAAAAACTATAATTATCATAGGAAATGCAGAGAAAGGTATTTAATACTCTTTCAAAGTTTAGTTTAAAATTTATTTTAAGAGGGACTAGAGTGATAATACAGTAGATAGAGTGCATGCCTTGCACGCGGCCAACATAGGTTTGATCTATGGCGTTCCATATGGTCCCCAAGTCCATATAGGAATGATTTTTGAATACAGTTGAATACAGAACCAGGGATAAGCCCTGACCACCACTGGATGTGGTCAAAATATTTTTCTTTAAAGTTACTGAACTTTTTTTTTTTTCTTTTTGAGTCATACCCAGCAATGCTCAGGGGTTATTCCTGGCTTTGCACTCAGGAATTACTCTTAGCGGTGCTCAGGGGACCATATGGCATGCTGGGAATTGAACCCGGGTTGGCCGCATGCAAGGCAAACTCCCTACCCACTGTGCTATCGCTCCAGCCCCAAAAAAGTTACTGAACTTTTTAAAAAATTAATTTAATCTAAGAAATTATATCGCTGTAAACCTTCAACAATCATGTTTAATATTATAGAATAGTTCACACTAAATCACAAAAGAACAAAGTGCACAATATCCCACTATCATTTTGATTTCATATCACCTTAAAGAGCTTACAACAATAGAGAAAATGAAAGACAAAAATGAGAGACAAAATCCCTTTTCTAAGTCATATATTCAAGATAATTTACAAACTATTGCAAACAATACAAAGTTCACCAAAGTGACAGAAAATATTTGACAAGTTAATACTAATTTAATTCTTGCCTTCGGCCAGGCACAGTTCTAGGTTCTATTTAATATATTTGTTACTAATAATATCAATTAATATAAAAATTTTGAAAATAATAGCTACCATATTTTAAAATATGCACAAAAATTGGAAGGGAGGAAGGGAGGAAGGAAGTAAGGAACAAAGAAAGGAAGGAAGGAAGGAATGAACGAATGAACGAACGAACGAAGGAACAAAAGAAAGAACGAAGGAAGGAAGAAAGGAAGAGGAGAGGGTGGGAGGGAGGGAAGAAGAAAGGATAGAAAGAACTGAAAGGGCTGAAACACATGCCGGGAATGCAGAGGCCCTTACATATGCAGACCGTTGAATGTTCCAGTAGTGAGTGGTCCCACGGCCCCTGAGCACTGTTTGGAAGCTCCTCTCCCAGACTGCCTTAAAAAAGACATGATGAAATCCCAACCTTAGATGTTTTTGAATATCTGTTGAAAGGCATATCTTTGCAACAGTAATAAGTTTAAGATGAGGTTGTTAGGATGGACTCTAAGCTGATATGACTAATGTCCTTGTTAAGGAAAAGGAAATTCTGACATGCAAACACTCTGAGAGAACACCATGTGACAATGAAGTCAGAGAATGCAGTTAAATAATTACAAACCAAGGAACGAAAAGGATTGCCAACAACCAATAGGAGCTCAAAAGAGTAAAGGAAGGAATTCGTTTTCCAAGACAGTATCCCAACGCCTTGATTTCATACTTTAAGCCTGCTAAACAATGAGAAAATTAATTTATGTTATCTTTATTTGTTTGATCTTTGAATCATATCTGGTGTCCTCGGGGCTTACTCCTGACTCTGTTCAGGGATTATTCCTGTGAGGCTTAGGGAATAATATGTAGAGCCAGGGATCAAGCCAGGTCAGTATCATGCAACACCAGTGTCATACCCTCTCTTTATGTTGTCTTAATCCACTCAGTCACATAACTTTGTTAGGGCAGTCCTGGCAAACTAATAAACTTGCCAAGAATCACACAAAAATTAAAATGATGAGAGGCCTGAGTAATAGTACGTCAGACGGTAGGGCACTTGCCTTGCAGTGGCCTACCTGGGTTCCATTCCACAAACCCCATACAGTCCCGCAAGCCCTGCCAGGAGTGGTCGTGAGCACAGAGCCAGGAATAAAACCTGTGCACCACTGGGGGTGGCCCAGAAACAAGACCAAAAAAAAAAATAATGTCAAAGCTGGGACGTAAGATCAGATTATTCAAATCAATAGACTGTTTAGTTTATATATCAGTGAAAAACAAGATCTAGTATAAAAGGCAGATGTTATCCACAACTTCATAAATTAGGAGATACCTTGAAATAAATTGAGTTGAAGTCATTCAGATACAATTGTTTCTATCTGTAGTAATGATATCCTATCAAGTAGCTCCAGCAACAAATACTCGTATGCTGCTAGCGGAAATTCAGGGTTAGATATCTACTGGACTCTGGTCTCAAGTACACTAACTGATCAATATATAATCTTTTCCATTTTAAAAGACTTTGCTTTGTGTGTATATCTATGTATATGTATACATGTATATACATATACACACATATATACACATACATATATGTATATGTATTGTTGATTCATTAACACTAGGATCATGACCAAGAGCATTATAATTTAAGTGTGAACAACGTTTTTGTAACAAATATATTTTATATTTTATCTCTGAGGTCTATCACAGCCTTCTAGTCTTCAGGGATGCCAGATAATTCTTTAGCACTATTCTCAGGTGTCCTTTTTAACAGTAAAATCACAATTAAAAACATGAAAAGGTGACAGAAAGGCACTACACTATAAAATGGATGCTAATATTTACAATGTGAAAATGAAAACGAGGCAAAGCGTGTTATCAGTGCACCTGAGGAGACAAAGGTGTGTTGGGGAACTCTGATTTTTCACTACTCCACATGTGATCACAAGCAACTATCAGAGAATGGTGCATATTGAAGTAAGGGTCATGAGTAAACTAGGGATAGTAGACTAATGAAATTGACAAATAATCAGGAACAACAGTTTTGTTTTGGAGCCACACCCAGCAGTGCTTAGTTTACTTCTGGGTTTGTACTCAGGGATCATTCCTGGTGGGGTTAAGGGGACCGTATAGGGTATGAGGGATCAAACCTGAATCAGCCACATGAAAGGCTAGTGTTATACCTGCTATACTATCTTTCCTACTCTACGGAAAAACTGTTTTATTTTTTAAAAATGTAGAAGCCTTAGAAAGGAAAATCCTCCCCCCCGCCACACACCCCTTCCACGAAAAAATAATACCTAAATAAATGGAGAGGAAAGAAAGTCATGAATGGGAAGTCTCAGAATTATAATTATTTGCATTTTCATCATAAATTCTGATAAAGTTTTTAAATATGTGGGTCTAATAAGATAATAAGCACTTATGTTTCACCTTGCAAAAACATATATGTAGGTTTTAAAGTGTTTAATAAATTTTCATATACTATTAATTGATATATAAATATGTATGTGTGTCACAGAAATACAAAATATTCAGTGGAATGATGAGCAACCCATTTAGTTTTTCTGGGGAAAGGAACAGTATTGGAGAAGTCTCATTAGTTATACCTGTTTGATTTTTTTTAATCAATAGCAAAAAATAGTTGGAAGATTAAGAGTTGACATAAGAATACTAGGGGGAGGGCGCATGTGTAGTACCAACTCCTGGCACCGCCACAGTCTCCTCACCCTCCCTACTCCCCGTCCTCCAAAATACAAGAAATTGATTTAAAAGAGATTGGGTGAGTGCTGTAACCTTGTCCATAACTTTCAGGTGCTGGCAAGATTTAATTTAAATAAAAAATGTTAAAGTCTGGTTCAAGTTGGAAAAAAATCGGTGTCAGTTTAAGTCCTAAATTCAGCACTTGCTGTTAAAATTTAGAGCTTGCCATCAAGTTCTATAAATAAGATAATAGAATGTAGGAATTACACTTAATCCTCTAATTACTCTCAGCTTTAATCAAGCCTTTATTAACATAATGTGTCTAGCTTGGGGTCTTAAAACCTAAGAGGGATTTAGGGAAGAGCAATCAAAACAATGAAAAATAAGTAGGTAACAGAAGGCAAGGCAAAGGGACCTGGAAAGATTTTAGAGTCTGAAAGAAAGCAGAGGCTAGATACAGAGAGGACACTTTGTTCCTTGTTCACTGAAAGCAGTGTCTCAATTAAAACCATACTAAAAATAGAAGTTTGGGTTATCTATTGCTATGCAATACGTCACTCTAAAACATAGAGGATTGAAGCAATAATAATTATCTTAACTGTAAATGTGTAACTTGGCCCAGACTTCAGTGAGGATGGCTCTTTACTTCTCATCTGACATCAACTGCAACAGCTGATTTGGGATTGAAAATTCCCTTTTGCAGAGATCCCCTCACAGGGTAGTAAATTGCTACTGATTATTGGCTGTTGCTCTGCCAGGTCCATGACTCAGGATTCTGAGTTGCTCTCTTTATGAGTGCCTGTGTGCTTTCTGGATTTCCTCAGCATCATGTGTGGGTTCCAAGAGCAGGAGGTTCATGGGGAAAATGTAATAATAATGTTTTGCTTTGTTTTGTTTTGTTTTAGCATCAAACTCAGGTCTGCCTTGTGCAAGGCAAGCACCCTACCCACCACCATACTATCTCTCTGGGTTTTAGAAGTCTCTGTCATTTTCACTAAGCCAGAACATCCCATCCAGTTTCAAGAGAAGAGGGTATAAACATCACCTATGTATTTGGAAGTGGCACAGTCTTTGAGCCACTTAAGGTGAGCAAATATTGTTACACCACTAAATCAAATGCGATTAGCCACACTTGCACCCATGCTCAAATCATTCTCTGGGTCACTAGAGACCCTAGATCCTCACAATTCCCAAACAGAGCTGATCATGCCATTCTATTCCCCAACAAGAGGAATTGTTCTTTATTTTCAAGCCATAAGTTTCCATAGAATTAAAATACATATGTTTATATAATAATTCTCTCGCCCTCGCCCCCCGCGCTTGGCTGTCTTCACTGGGGCCCCTCAGAGCAGGGCAGGTTGAGTTTCCCTCCCCGCCCCGAGCAAAGCCCTGGCAGCCGAAGACCTCCAGAATCCAGCCACAGACATGCTCAAGGCCCCACTCCACATGTTCAGATGAGCCTCACACTTGAAGGAACTGGCAGAGGTACACAGGTATACGGGACCCGGGGCTGAGATTTCCAGCCTGCTCAGATCAGGACTGGGTCTCCTCCACCCAGACCCCCCATTTTCCCCGTAGCTTTGCAGCCACACCCACAAACTGCCCCTGGCACCATGTAATCCCATCAACGGCCAACAGAGACTATAAAAGAACACTACCAGAAGTACCTCTTATAACCTAGTTCTCCCTCTCAGAAAACCTGGCAAGGTACCAAAAGCATCCTGCTCTCATGGCAGAGCCTGGCAAGCTCTCTGTGGAGTATTTGATATGCCAAATACAGTAACAATGATGGGTCTCATTCCCCTTACCCTGAAAGAACCTCCAATGCGGCACTGTTGGGAAGAACAAGTAAAGAGACGCTGCTAAAATCTCAGGGCTAGGACGGATGGAGACATTACTGGTGCCCGCTTGAGCAAATCAATGATCAATGGGATGACAGTGATACAGTGACAGTGATATAATAATTCATGGAGGGATATAAAAACATTTGCTTCTGAAACCAATACTTACGAAAGACTGACCAAAGATATTGATGTTTCAGATGCCTTCCTACATGAATTTGCTAAAATAATGTGAGAGGGCATTTATATTTCACATAACCTGATGTTAAGTGCATGTGCCAACAGATCAGCAGATCCAGGTGAATTTGGAAGATTTCACATGGCAGTATTTCTGTCACACTCTACCATTCAGACTGAATGAAACTCATAGATCATTAGATTTTTTTTTTTAACAATAGAAAGAACAAGAGAGAGGCCTTGGAAAGTTTTGTTTTAGGTTCTTTAGCTTGGAATTTTTAGCGCAACAATCTAAAGTGACAATGATTGTATTTGTCAATTCAAAGATCTCATAGTTGGCAGCAATCATTTTTTTCTATTCACCCTATCCACCAGATAAATATAGTCTTCTTGGATTTGCTTATACTTGGGAAATTAGCATCACTTTACATCAGAACAAGCCGTATAACTTCTACCTTGTTGAAACAGTTAAGCTTCCTGATAGATACTGGCTAGACTGAGTGACAGGAGGCTAGGTTGCCCTAAGAATTAATTTAACTCGGGTGATTCTTGCATTCTACCTCTATTGGGTTGAACCATACTACAATACCCAGAATTAACCAGTTTGGATACATTACAAAAAGAGAGTATCATTTGATTCAACATTTATGCAATGTTCAAACTGATTTTTTTCCTTGCAAAACCCTATAAATCAGGTATTTTATACAAAGTTAACCTAGAAGGAACCCTAATAGATTGTTCAAACTAAATTTTTTTTGTAAATAGCCTTGTCTTCAAGCCATTTTCTCTTTTATTTTATTTTATTTTATTTTTTTGCTTTTTGGGTCACACCCAGCGATGCTCAGGGGTTACTCCTGGTTCTGCACTCAGGAATTACTCCTGGCAGTGCTCGGGGGACCATATGGGATGCCGGGGATCGAACCCGGGTCGGCCGCGTGCAAGGCAAACGCCCTACCCGCTGTGCTATCGCTCCGGCCCCCGTTTTCTCTTTTAAACACACATCTTGCTTGCTTATCTCTATGTCTCTCTGCTTGCTTGCTCACTCTTTTAAGTTTGTTTTCTCTTAAAACATTATTCCTTTCCTTTTCACCCCTCACATTTTTCTAAATAAATTTCATTCAATGAAATCTATCTTGCTTTACTAAAATATGATAAATAAATTTTCTTGTAAATAATGGTTGAGGTAAAGCTATAGTAAAGTGTAGATCTAGAGAACTAGATCGACAGGGGTAAAAGCACTTGTCTTACACACCGTCAACCCAGGTCCAGGCTTGATCCCTGGAGCTGCATATGGTCCCAAGCATCATGTGAAGTGACCCTTAGCACAGCACCCTCACTTGTGTGGCAAAAACACAAGAATAAAATATATTAGAGGAAATTGTTATTACTGACTCTTGAGTTAACCACATGAAATCTATATAGAGAACTCTTCTATATGGAAAAAAAATAAGAAAATTAAATCACTGGATTGGTGCTAACACATCATCATCACCATCCCATTGATTGTTGAATTTCTCAAGCGGTTGCAATAACGTTTCCATTCATCCAAGTCCTGAGATTTTAAAAGCCTCTTTCTACTGGTCCTTCCAATGATGCCTTACTGGAGGCTCTTTCAGGGTCAGGGGAATGAGACCCAGATTGTTACTGGTTTTGGCATATGAATACACCATGGGGACCTTGCCAGGCTCTCCCATGTGGGCAGGAAACTCCCAGTAGTTTGCCAGGTTCTCCCAGAGGGAGAAGTAGGCTATAAGATGTTGCATGGCCGTAAAGCGAAGTAGCAGTACGCTTCTGAGAGCTCGGTTTTAAGTCTCTGGATGCTGGCCATTGACAGGATTACACGGCGCAGAGGGCAGTCCCTGGGGGTGACCGCCTAGCTACTAGAAAATGGGAAATTTGGGTGGAAGAGGCCCAGTCCCAATCTAGACAGGCTTGGAGGTCTCAGACCTGGGTCCCACACACCTGGGTTCCTCTGCCGGTTTCTTCATGCGTAAGGCTCATCAGAATGTGTGGAGAAGGGCCTTGAGCATGGCTGTGGCTAGGCTCTGGAGGTCTTCGGCTGCCGGGAGCTCTGCTTGGAGCAGGAGGGAAGCTTGAGCCCATCCCCTCTGAGGAGGCCCTGGGGAAGACAGCCAGGCGCACTGGCAAGAGACTCTCTGCTATGTGCTAACACATAGTATGTCTAAAATCCAACTATGAATAGCTTTGTAAATCATGGTGCTTTAATAAACTTTTTAAAAAGAAAATTTTGTTACTTTTCTTAGCTGTTGTGTAGTCTATTTAAATGTGACAGTCTTAAAGAATATATATGATGCTATTGAATAAAGCCTTTGTAAATTTTTCAGTAGATCACATTCAACTGTAGTAGTTGACAATTTTTGTTTCCTAAACTTCAAAGTGGAGAAACTAATCCTGATTTTCATCACAAGTTAGAATTTATGGAAAAAAATATTTAGTAATACTTATTAAGCATTTAATACTATAATTATGATCCATGACATAGAAATCCACAAAGAATGTGTCAAATGATTAGAAATTAAGATTAGTACATGGCCAGGAAGAGAACTCAAAGAGCTACTGGTCATGCTTTGAATGCAGAAGACCTAGGTTTGATTCCTGGCACCACAGGGTCCTTCAAGAACTGTTGGGAGCAGCACCCACCAGAGCGCCATTCCAGGAGTGGCCCCTGAGGCCAAGTGTAAAAGGAATCCACATACTTCAATTGCTAAGATTTTTTAAAGCATGTAAGAGATGAAAATCAAATCGATATATATATTTTTTTTCAATTTAACTTTATGACACACAAACGAACCTCGGACCCGAGCAACTCGCTGCAGAAATGGCCCCGGACTTTGCGATAGGCCATTTCCGCTGGGCAACTCCAAACCGGTGCAGACACCCTGCCTTTGCCTGCCCTTTAGGAGCCCCAGTGGCTGCCATTTTCTAGAGTCAGTGACAAGCTCCAGGTAAGAGTGGCTGTGGTGGCAGACGCCAGACCTCACGGGACAGGGGAGGAGTGGGTCCTTCTCCTTCCCTCTGTCCCAATGGGACTTAGAGATGATGCCACATCCAGCCAGCGTTTACTTAAGCTCCCACATGACCATGATCCAGAGACACACAAATGAATCTTGAACCCGAGCAACTTGCTGCAGCGATCTCTTCAGACCCTAATTATTAAAATTTTAGAATTCCTAGACATTATATTACATCCATAACAAGCAACACAAAACACATTGTCTAGCATTGCCTTTTTGGCAGGTATGAGTGGTGGTGGAACTGGTCTCAAAATATCAAAGGTAACTAAAGTAGAGAGAGTATTGTGCAAATTGTCTGCCACACAGGCAGGGGGAGGTGTGGAATGTGGAGGGGGGGCGGATACTGGGGATTTGGGTGGTGGAAAACGTGCACTGATGAAGGGATGGGTGTTTGATGACTGTATGATCAATAAAGCTCAAATATGAAAGCTTTGTTACTGTACCTCACGGTGAATCAATAAAAAAATTTAAAAAATTAAAAATTAACTTCATTTCATAATCTTGGAAATTAATATAGTATTAGTTTAAAACCTTTGTACTTTGGACATGTATAAAATTTCTCATAATGGTTAAATAGTTCTGATATATAGAATGTCTCATGTCTTATAAAAAGCCTCGATTCTACTTGGAGTGCTCCAACTTGAATCATTTAACAATGAAAGAATAAAATTGCATTGTGATTAATATGTATAAATAATATATTACATAGAACTTCTCTTCCAAGTGTATGAAGTAACTTCTAATGTGACTTTCAGGATATTCAAGGAAGATAAGCTATTTGTTCAATCATTCAATTCTATACAAACACCCCTCTCCAATCACATTTTTTTCAGAAAAAATACTGTTTGAGGACAGAGTCATACTTATTTTCCCACGTGTGTAACAAGAATCCCATGATCATTTCTTCGCGCATGTGAATCTCTTCTATTCCTATTTCTTCACATGCCTCAAAATGTATATCGAGTTTGCCTTATAATATCTTTAAGAAGCTCATTTGGTACCATTTCTAAAAATGTATTCCATTGTTGTCTTGCTCCACAAGAGCAATAAGTAAAAATAAAACAAAACCTATAAAACCTTTTATGAACGGCCAGAGAGATAATATAGCAGACAAGGCATTTGCCTTGCACATGGCCAATCCAGTTTTGATCCCAGACACCCTATATGGTCTCCTGTCCCTACCAAGATTGATCCCTGAGCACAGAGCCAGGGGTAAGCCCTGAGCACATTGAGTATGACCCCAAAACCATAGAAAATAAAATATTTTTGTTCTTTTGTTCTGTTTTCTTTTGCCAAACCTAGCATGTTCATGACTTATTCTGCCTCTGCAGAATAGGCAGAAACTAGGGATCACTCCTAGTGAGGTTCAGGGGACCACATGGGGTGCTGAGGATTGAACCCATGTTGGCTGTGCGCAAGTCAAATCCCAAACAGCTGTACTATCTCTCTGGACCCGAAAAGAAAACATCTTATGAAATAAATTACATAAGTTTTATATCAGTTATGGTCTAAGCATATTAATTTATTTCCATACCCATCAAAATTTTCTTCTGCCAATGTATACTATAAATCTATTTTGTGTATAGCAAAGGACACTTACTTTAATCATTTAGTAAAAATATCTCAACAAAGATAAACATTTGCCTTGCGAAACTTGGATTTAAAGCAGTCCATAAAATATTTTCTTGATACCAAAGAAAATGAGTTTCTTAAGGATAGTTTCTTAATGATAGTACTCCTATTTGAACTCTCTATTTATCTTTGTCTGATTATACTAACTTCAATTTTTATTCAGGTGTTTATGAAATTGATATTCACTCAATGCCTACTCTATTCCATGAACTATTATAGGTTTGGAAAATAGAAATGAACAAACTTTAGAACATTCCTTTCCTTATGAAACCTAGATTCCAGTTATAGTAACTGTTAATATATATAACAAATAAATTTTAGGATTACAGATATTAGTAATTGCCAACAAAGGAAAAAAAACTGTTTAGCTCTTAATTATCTTGGGAGTTGATAGGGTGATTGTTTTAGAAAAGCAAATAGCATGGTTTCTTTCAGAAAGTGATAGCTGAACTAAAGAAATTTGAAATGAATCTCTTCTTATACTATTTCTTATTCTTGGTTTTATTTTGATTCAAAGTATTACTTGCATATGGTTACATATATAGATATATATACAGATATATAAAGAGAAATTTTTTAAAAAAGAAATGTTTGAAATAAAAAATAATTGGCCAGAAATATTATACAGGGAGTAAGGCGTTTGCCTTGCATGTGGCCCATGTGGGTTTGATCCCCAGTACTGCATTTAGTCCCCCAGGCCCCAAAAAGTGAATCCTGAGCACAGAGCCAGGGGTACCCAGAGTGTAACCTTACCTTACTACCACCAAATGAATAAAATAAAATAAAGAAACTATTATTTTTCTAACCTCCATCTAAGCTACAATTCCAGAAACACCTTTAAGTAAGTTTATGGTTTTTGCTTCTGTGAATTATCACTGAATGAAACTACATGTTGTAGAACAACAAGGTGAAAAGATTCTGGATCTTTTAAGATCATGAAGCCACCATATCATTCCTGCATTCTTCTTTCATGTGAGAAAAGAATATTATTACCAATCCCAAAGTAATATATGATCCAGTAGTATAGCCCCAAGCAGCTCAAATAAAAATATTCTTATTTTTATTTGATATTCCTAAATTTAATTTTTTCTCTTCTCTAGAGTAATTGCTAAAAATCATGCTACAGTTTAGTTTCCTTTCTATTTTACTTGTGACTTTCTTAAATATTTCTTGTTTGTTTCTCCCCTTCTAATTCTATTCTTTATTTAAAGAAACAAAAAAACAAAAAAAGGAAATCTGCTGGTTTGAGCCCTATTATTCGAAGCATCAGGTTTAACCCATTGTGTCTCATCGTTATGATAGATTCCTTTCTTCTCTTTGAGCCATGCTTTAAAGGCATGGAGAAGCTTCTTGCATAACTATCATGCCAGAAGTCTATTCCCTGAACTTTTCATTTAGCTTTATAGCTTTTTTTATTGCCTCACTTTGTCATTTTCATGAATAGCACCCTTATTTTTCCAAAGTGAACCATAATTTCTAAGTAAAAGTACCTGTAATCTATTTATTCGTAATATCAAAAGTGTTGTGATGCTGTGTTTAGATGTATTGATCTTTTTGTATTCATTCATCACAACACTGCATGGGATTTTTTCAATGACAAAGCTTGCCATTCTTTTCAGTACTTTCTCTAGTTGTTTTTCGTTTCCTTCCCTCTGTTCTATCATTCTGGTATACTTACCTGTTAAGGTTAAAAACTAAATGGAGAGGCCAGAGAGGTAGTACAGAAGTTAGAGGCGCTTTCTCGTGCAGACTCAAGGACAGCAGTGAATACTGCTGGGTGAGGCCATGAACTTAGTTCCCATAGAGTTTCTCCTCTAGAATTCGCATAGTTTTGTTGGTGGTGACGGTTCTTTCCTTGTTGTACTGACTACTTTAGAGTCCTGAGCCAACATTTTCTCCATAAAAAAATAGGTCATTCTATGGATTTCTATTTTTCTTCCATCTTTCAGACATTGCTTGAAATACTTCATCACAGAATTCATGCCTCTCTTTTTATTTCTATTCTATTTCATGTTTCCTATTATTTTGTTGTTTTATTTTTCAGAATTTTGTATTCCTGCCATCATCTCGCCAGCCCTCTTAAAGTTTACCTTGGGTGACACAGCTGAAATAAAATTGCTGCACCAATTGCTCAGCAATTCTAGTTTTAAATATTTGAATATGTTGTACAACTTAAGTAACACTAAAACACAAGCTTAAGTTTTAAAGTATTTTACCACTATAAAATAGTTTATGAAGGACAAAATAAGCCTGAGTTTTTCTTTCTTAAAAAAGATGAATAGAGTGCTATTCTTCTTCTTCTTCTGTTGTTATTTTTCATTTTCATGTAGAATGAAGCTCTTGAACTTATGTAGCTTTAAAAACATTTTTTTTTATTTAGTTGATATCTTAAAAGCTTTCCTGTACAAAATCTTAAATGATTTTCCACAGAAAATTTCCCCGTGTCCTTGGACCAACTTCTGATTCTTTTAAGACACACTACCTACTGTGATAGTAACGTATTACTATAAGAGTTGTAACAGCAGGAGATAGCTTTTTTCTTCCTCTGGATAGATAGAAAGGATATGCGCCTATGCTTTGTATGAGAATTTCCTTGACATCAAACTTTATACTCTTGGCAATATAACTGCTAAGTAACATTTCTTCCTTTTTATAGGCTTTAATGAACTCAAGGATGTGTAAGAAAATATATTTATTTTATTTATAATGCTCTATATGACTAGTTGCTTATAGACCAAAATATATTTTTTCAATAAATATTTGTTGCCAGCACTGTATTTTACCAGGATTTTCACAGTAAATAATATATCATTCCTTGGAGGAGCTATTGTGCCTAACAAAGGGACTCAGATAAGTAAATAGAAAACCTCAAAAGAAAATGTGACCAACACCATTTTGGAGAAACCATATGAACATATAAAGGGATGAATAAACCCCATAGAGGATGGTAAGGAGTTTAGGCTGAGAGACATTAGGCTAATAAAGTAACTCCTGAATTAATACTCAAAGGATGAACACCAGAGAAAGGATTGAAGTGCATATGATATAAGCAAAAATCCAGGAATTGAACAATACGTATGAAAATGGCAGAAGTGTCATTAACCACAAAGGTGACAAGAATCATAGCTGGAGAAGGAAGCAAAACTAGGGTCAAAGGTATTTTCAGTATAAGGTATCAAAGAATGTGGACTTTGACAGAAATATAAAGAACCCTTCTCCACAGATAAGCACATCCTTCATGATCTCTTCAAGCATGTTCTGATTTTATTTGTTAAAAACGAAGTAAAAATGTACCAAATTTTCATGAGTAGTAGACTGTGTGCAAGATGTAATATACTTGACAGGAAGAAAGTATAGGCATTCAGCTTCATGAATCACTGTTAAATAAGGTCATAACATACTACTCTATTCTGATGAGGAGGAAATGTATAGAAGGAGCAATGAGATACAACAGATAAAACTGAAAAGTTATGTCATATCTTAATACCATTGGAAGGTTTTTGACTTTATGCTGATGATTTTTTTGAGCAAGAAAGAAACCTAATTTAGCTTCATTTCACCCAAAATGTATATACTTCTACTCTATTCTAATGCACAAGTCAGAAAATATATCATTTGGCTTTTTTGACTTTGTTTCTCTTCTAATTAATGCTTCTGTTTCCCTAAATGAGCAACCTCAGCTTGTTTTAACTAATATTGGAGACTGCCACCAACATACTTTGACTTTTTTGATCAATTAGTTTTTTTATTGAGATATCATAGTTTACAATACTATCAAAGCCATTGTGTTACAGCTACTCTATGGAAACTACCACACCAGCTCTTCTACCAGCATGTCAAGATCCCTCTACCATTATACCATTCAATGTCCTTCCCCCTTCTACCTCTTCTAGAATCCTCAGTTCCCAGTTGTATTGATCATGTCTCAGAGTCGCTTTGCATTGGGTTTCATCTAATCCCTTTTGTTTGTTTGTTTGTTTATACTCCATACGAGTAAGACCATCTGGTTTTTATCTTCTACTTTCTGTCTCACTTCATTTCCTATTACTTGTATCACTTGTCATCCCGTTGTTCATTGATTTGCTCGAGCGGGCACCAGTAACATCTCCATTTGTCCCTGTTGCGTGCTTGTGTATCATTTCCTATAACACCCTTCAATTCCATCCAAATTGCAGCAAAGTGCAAAACATCACATTTTCTCTTACCTGGGTAGTATTTCATTATGTATAGTGGAATTTCTTTATTATTCTGCCATTGGGCATTTGGATTGTTACCAGATCTTGCTTTGGTGTAAATAGTATCACAATGAACATCTTATATAGATGCATATTTTTTTCAAAATAATGTTTTTTGTTCTTAGGGTAGACACCCAGGAATGGAACTGCTAAACCATATGGAAGCTCTAATCTTAATGATTTTTAAAGTCTCCAGACCATTTTTAAAGTGGCCGAAGTATACAACAATCCCCACCATCAGTTAATAATAGATCCATTTTCACACTTCCCCACCAGCACTTAATGTTTTTGGTCTTTTTCCTATAAACCATTCTCACAGGTGTGAAGTGATATCTCATTACCGTTTTGAGTTGAGTTTCTCTAATAATTAGTGATGATGAACATTTTTTTCAGGTGCCTGTGAGCCATCTCTATGCCATTTTTTTGAGTCAATGTTTGTTCATATCCTCTCCCCATTTTGTTTGTTTTTTTTCTTGTTGCTTGCTGCTGCTGATGCTACTGCTGTTTAGCTTTAAGAACATTTTTATATATCTTGGAAATTAGTCCTTTGCTGATGTGTGGTGTATGAAAATTTTCTCCCAATCAGTAGGGTATCAATTTATTTTTGGCCTCGTTTCTTTTGAAGTGCAGAAATGTTCCAGTTGTATATAGTCCAATTTGCTTATTTATGCCTTTGTTTTCTCTGCCAGTAAGTCTGTATCATAAAAGATTCTTCTAAGGTCAAGATCTTGGAGAGTCTTACCTATGTTTCTCTCAACATATTTTATAAGAAAAGTTTTGATATCATTATCTTAAATTCATCTTAATGACTTGTGACGAGGATGAGACAGGCATATATATTTCTCTTTTTTGGGGGGAGGGGAGGTATAATGTTAGCCAGTTTTTCCAGCAGCTTTTATTAAAGAAGGCCTCCTTGCTCCACTTAATCCAAGTCTCTTTATCATAAATTAACTGTTCATACATTTGAGAGTTTACATCTGGAGTCTCAATTCTATTCCATTGATCTGAGTGTCTGTCTTTGTTCAAGTACCATGCAGTTTTTTTTCCACAATAACTTTGTAGTAAAGATTAAAGTCTGGGAAAGTAATGCCTCTTATTTTATTTTTTTTCTCAAAATTTTTTTGTCTACTCTGGAAGTTTTATGGTCCCATGTGAATTTTAGTAATATTTGTTCAATGTTCTTATAGTATGCAATGGGAATTTTAATGGGGATCATATAACATCTATAAATTACTTTGGGTACGATGGTCATTTTAGTGATGTTGATCCTTCCAATATATGAGAAATAATATGTTTATATTTCCTCATATCGTCTTTCATTTCTTTCTAAAGTGCATAAAAAACCAGGGTAAGATAGGTTCAGGAACAAGTTCTTCAAAATCTTCAAAAAGGAACCTATAACCATCCTCCTTGATCTCTTTCAAAAAAGTGTAGAAAATGGGAATCCCCCCAATAGTCTCTATAACACTAATACCACCTGGTACAAAAAAAGAAAAGGAAATTTCAGACCAATATCTTTAATGAACATAGATGCATACATTCTCAATAAAATCCTAGCAAATTAAATGCAGCAATATATTAAACATACTAAATACCTAGATCATGTACAATCCATCCCAGAAATGCAAGAATAGTTCAATATTAGCAAATCAATTAATGTGCTATACCACATTAATAAGAAGAAATACAAAATCCATATGATCATCTCTACAGAAGTAAAGATAACATTCAACAAGATTCAGGACCTATTTATGATGAAAATCCTCAACTAAGTGAGACTTGAAAGAACTTACCACAACATCATAAATGGCAGATACAACAAACCTACAGCTAGCGTCTTTCTCAATAAGGAAAATTTTAAAGTCTTTCCTCTAAGTTCAGGTATAAGAGAACAATACCCACTTTTACCATTATTACTCAGAATAGTACAGGAAGGGCTAACCACTACAATTAGACTAGGAACAGAAATTAAAGTAATCCAAATTGATAAACAAGTTAAGCTATCACTATTTATAGATGACATGATATTATACATAGAATTTCCTAAAGACTTCTAGAAACCATAACCCTATATAGTAAAGAAGCAGTCAACAAAAGCGGTGCACAGAAATGTATAGCATTTTTATATATAAACAATAACATAAAAGGGAAAGAAATAAAAATAAAACTGCCTGTTTATGATCACGTCAAAAAACCTCAGTTTCCTAGGAATCAATCTGCAAAGGAGGTTAAAGACCTAATTTGGTGAAAATTATAATTCACTTAAGAATTTATTCACCTTTTTGTCAAGGAGCTCACAGTCTAAAGTTCCAACTGAAAATAGCTTTCATATCCCACCACATTTTTCTCTTTTATTATTTAATGATGGGAAATCAACAGGTCCCAAATATGTTATTTTCATGGTTGTTTCTATATTCATCCCTACTTTTCTCTGGGTTTCTCACTAAGTAACCAAATAAAATTAAAGACCACGGCTTAAGTCAACCTATTTTTCTTTTCCCACAAATATTATCATGACATCACTTTATCTTCTAAGAACCCAGAAAAACCTTTTCTTTGGGACTTCTTTCTTATGAACTAAGAATAAAATAAAATAATTATGAAGAAGTATACTTTCTTCATTAGCAGGGAGGACGAGGATTCTTGAACAAGTAAAATACAAAAGTTTGCACAGTTTCCTCGTAAAGGAAAGAATTTGTAAGGGGTGCTTACAAATAAAATAGGACCAAGTTATTTATCTCCTGGTAAGTTTCCCTGGGCTGGAGCAATAGTGCAGTGCATAGGGCGTTCGCCTTTCACACGGCCAACCTGGGTTCTATAACTATGCCCCTCTCGGATAGTCCAGAAGCTACCGAGAGTATCTCACCTGCAGGGCAGAGCCTGGCAAGCTACCCGTGGTGTATTTGATATGCCATGACAGTAACAAGGAGTCTCACAATGAATTTGTTACTGGTTCCCGCTCGAGCAAATCGAAGAACAACGGGATGACAGTGACAGTGAAAGTTTCCCTGAGTAATACAAGTGTAAATAGACAACGTACTTTCAAATTTACCAATAAAATTATACTTGCATTGTCATTTGGGTATAAAATCGACATATGAAACAAGGATGGAGATCACATATCCTCCCCAGAGGGGAGCAAAACATGACACTTGCCATAACCATGCTGCCAGACCCCGCGCCAGGTTGTTTCACTCGGGGCACCCTGAGGGGGATAGGTGAGACCCCTCCCCACCCCAAAGGACCCAGCCCTGGCAGCTGAAAACCTCCAGAACTCAACCGCTGCCATGCTCCCAGCCACTCTCCACATGCTCGAGGCCAAGTCTCACCCACAAGTGAACCTATTCCTGGACCATGCGGCCATGACACTTTGTACCACACACCCTACCCACACTCCAAGAGTACTGTTCCACATTTGATGGGGTTCAAAGTAGTAACCAATCAATCTTAGAGGGAAATGGGTTTTTTAACAGATATATGTACATATATGTGCCCAAGGTTCAACCTTTAACAACATGTTAGTGATCTCTATGCCCCTTAGGTGAAATACAACTATCTTCACATCCTTTCCTCTAAGGATACTTTTTTGTAGCATTTCAGTGATTTTTCATAACAATACAAAATATATTATTTTGGTTCTGCTTTGGGGCAGGGATTGGGGTTCAGGATGCAAACATCTGAAATATGTTCCCACCAGGTGGTGGGAAGGTGTAATGATTGTGGGATTGGTGTTTGAATATTAAATGTAATCAAATATTGTGAACTACTTTATAAAATAAAAAAAATTAAGAAAGGATGCCTGTCCAGATAAATCCGGAGCTGCTGAGCGTGAAGCGGACCCTCTGCGCCTAAAGACTTTGATTCCAGAGATCTAACACATTCGGGCATCCAGCGCAGTATCTAATAGCAATGCACTGGGACTGCGAACTGGGCTACAACTCTGTACTGCCAGGGCGTGGATTTTTTTCCTCCCCACCCTGTCTTCCTGCACGGAAAACGGCGGGTTGGCGGCAACCGCATGGCAGGTACCATCTTCTATGACTTCAAACCCAGAGGTATTCGGTTTTTACTTTTGGGGCTCCCAGGAACTCATGGGAAGGGGGCGTAACCGGCACGCCCTCGGCCCAGATAAATCCAGAGCCGCTGAGCGTGAAGCGGACCCTCTGCACCTAAAGAATTTGATTCCAGAGACTTCTTACAGCAATGCACTGGGACTGTGAGCTGGGCTATGTAATTTCTGGCAGAAATTTCCCTGGACTTTATACAGAAATCCAAAACTTAATATTTATAATTGTCAGCAATGTGAAACAGTTCCTTTTGAACAGGTCTGACTTGGGGGTGAAACTCCAAATAATAACAGTAAGTTTTTGCTGAAATATTGAAGGTTATTAATGTAGCAGCCACCTCTCTGGACTGTGAACTAAGCAAAAGCCCCACGCTGGCCCAACGCGGCGTGGCGTACACCATATTATGAGGCGCGGGAAGGGAGATGAGGGGGGAAAAAAAAAAGGGAAAAGGAAAAAGAAAAAAAAAAGATGTACTTGTAGCAGAGGGGCTACATATCTCTTCATTTCCAGCAATGGAAAACTAATTATCAAATGCTTCCTTGGTAGTAGGTCTGTCTCTCTTGGGTGGAAACTCCAACAACTATAGTGACTTTTGTGTTGAATTATGGAATGTAATCAAGGTAAAGAGAAAATGAAGTGAAATTCATTAGTTATACAGTAGGGGGTAAGGGGTGGGGGCGGGGGTATACTGGGGTTTTTGGTGGTGGAATATGGGCACTGATGAAGGGATGGGTGTTTGAATATTGTATAACTGAGACATAAACCTGAAAACTTTGTAACTTTCCACATGGTGATTTAATAAAAAGTTAAAAAAAAAAAAAAAAAGAAAGGATGCCTGTTAAAGGTCCTTGCTTTCTGCTATAATCACCCGTATTTGTCGGCAACTGTCATAGGAAGTTTATCTCATCTGAATTATTTAATCAATGAAATTTTTTATGTTCTCTCTCTCCTCTCCCCCTCTCTCCCTCTCTCCCCCCTCTCTTTCTCTCTCTCTTACCACACACACACATACACACACACACACACACACTCACACACACACACACATACACACACACTTGGCTGATCTTAAATTCACATTCCCAACACTTTAACAATAAACCTTTGCTTCATATCTACATTCTCAATATATTCTACTCAGAAAACTAGGCCATTTTTAAATCCTGGCACTCATACAACTATGACAATAAGGTAGATGAAATGTGTTTTATCAGGTAGGAAAAAATAGCAGGAAGGAAAGGGCTGTTGTTTGGGATAGTGTCCTTAAAAAGTCTGGTTTGGGAGCCAACACTGGCTGTTGCACTTAGCTGCCTCGTTCCTTGGGAACCAGCTGTATGACGCTGCAGATAAAAGCCTGTAGACCTCTGGAATATAAGCAAGTCTCACCTCATTATACAAATAGAAGCAACTCGACTATGCACGCCCCCAAACTGAGCTCAGTGTTCTGCTGCATTTCAAAAATATCCATCTGTTCCAAGAGAAGAAACAGGAAGTTTTGTTAATTATCTCTTACAACCCACTAGTTTCAGAAAAATCACTGCAGCCATATTTGCTGAATAAATTTAACAAGTTACAAGATACAGCACAGTAGATAAACCTTATATTACTCCAAATCTGTCAGTTGGCCCAGTGCTGCCTCTAAGCCTCTTCCCAAGTCTTCAGAACTTTATAAATGTCATTATTTTCTCTACAACTTTTTTGATCATGATAATAATTTTGTAAAGCTCTAGATTTATGTGAAACGTGCATTTAAGACATATTATCTGATTTATTTGCTTTTAGCACAATTATGTTTCAGGATTCTATTAAAGTATTTTCACAAATTTTCACACTTTGACAAAATTAGTTTATGGGAAATATTTTGTTGCTGGTTATTAACTAATTTAAATAGGCATCTCTAAAATGTCTTCCTATTTCAATTACATTTTCTTAACCAAGACTCCATGCCAGAGTGCTCTAATGGTATTAAGGATGCACATGCCCAGTTGGACTCCTGCCATCATTCTATAAATCAGTGCCAATTATGGCAATAAAGGAGCCTGGGCAATGATTGATTTCTTAGTTATGCAGTCAGCTGTTCTTTGACACTTTGTTTTCCTTCAAATAATTTGACTACAGCCTTGTTTCTCAAAACTATGATGGCTTACATTTTCCCCAAAGAGACATTGGTTCACATCTGTTGGTGAAAAATATAATCTGGAAATTCAATAGAAACCTCACTAATTCCACCTAACTGTTAATGAAAACCCAATTTTTTTAAGATTCTAGACTGTACAAGATTTTTAAAAAGAAAAATAACTTTTTTCAACTCACAAAAGTATTCATTTTAACAAAAAAATCTCTGTTGAAGTGCTCAAAGTCTATGAAACACATAATAAACATAAAAGTGTAACAAATAGGGCTGGAGCAATAGCACAGCAGGTAGGGCATTTGCCTTGCACGCGACCAACCTGGGTTTGATTCCCAGCATCCCATATGGTCCCCTGAGCACCTCCAGTAGTAATTCCTGAGTGCAGAGCCAGGAATAAACCCTGCGTATCGCCAGGTGTGACCCAAAAAGAAAAAATAAATGTAACAAGTATTTAGCATAATCATGACTAACTTACTAATATTACTTCATTAACAAACAAGAAATAATGTTATATTATTTTTGAAACAATAAAACTTTATATTATACATTTTTAAAATTCCTTCCCCATCTCACCCTACTCCCAAACTATATATATATATATATATATATATATATATATATATATATTTGTTCGGGACTTACTCCTGGCTCTGTACTCGGGATTAACTCTTGGTGGGTTTGAAGGACCATATGATGTGCCAGGGATCAAAACTGCATCTACAGCATGCAAGGCAAGAATCTTATAAACTCTACTATCTCCCTAACACCTAACTTTTAATTTTAGTTTTACCTCTAATAGAATTATTTGTCAAAACTTAATACACTTTTGATTAAATATCATGAATCATAGGTGGATATTTGATATTTACTCAGATTAACTACTGGACCTAGTTAAGGGGAAAATGTGATAGAGTAGATGGATCACAGACCTTAACTTCAAAGTTGAGTTCAAATCCCAGTTCTGCTGCTTACTAGTTCCAACGATGTTATCTATTCATTCATCAAAAAAATATGTGATGCTCAGGGCTACACTAGGTGGTGACAAGAGTGAGAATCTTACTTTGTGAACTTGACTTTTCTAGGTAAAGAGCAGAGTAAGCAGAAAAAAAAAATCATTTCAGACAATGTTGTCTTGAAAGAGTTGAGTGGAGTGAGAGAGTGTAAGGTGGCAAAAGAAGACCTCCAGGTGCAGATGAAAGCCCAGTTGAGGTTGAATGACGCTGAGGCTCAATTATACAAAGACTGGATGAAACAAAAGGAGCAGCACAGTAGCCTCAAGTTGTAACAAAGGCGGTATGTTTTAGAAAAAAAAAATCAAAATCAGACCACGGTACACTTGCTCTGAGTGACGTAACTTAGTATGTGAATGTGAATAGCAATGCCAGTTTTTCAGGGTCATCTGCAATACTGGAGTAAAACATTTATTCTCAGGCACTGATAATAATAATAAATAAATATTATTAATGTTTATAATAATTTGGGGGCACTAAAATTCTCTAATTCAATATCACAAACCCCCCAAAAGTATACTCAAACTTATAACTTCTAAATAATGCCAGCAAGCTCTGTCATGTAAAGAGTCCAAGATAAGTTTTACTATCTTCTTGCAGATGCCAACATTCATATTTAATTTTAATGCCCATGAATAAAACTTTTACTTTGAAATACCTGTGACTATATGTCTGCCATGTTCAAAACATTTTAAGAAAAACTAGAAATGCAATGTGCATTAAAAACTGATATTCATAAAATCAAAATATGTCCACTTGAGTCAGCTATGAATATGCATATTTTCTACATTATAAATACACATGCTCAAATATATAGATTATATCAGGATAGTTGTATCTCTGTAACTTGAATTAAGTGTTCATTAAACACTCTAGAAAGTAGCAGTCTAAACCTGTTAATTGTACTAAACATAATAAGATTCATAAGCATCCCTCTTAACATTTAACATTAAATCACCCCTGGGTGATAACCAACTCAATCATACTGCTTCATAATCATCGCTCTAATATTTACTAAGGCCTAAGCTACTTAATTCTTCCAAATAATAAAAATGTGTGCACACAAAGAAAGCTACTTTCAAATGCAATTCAAATCACATAGAAAAAACCTTGGAGCTGTAGAAGAGAAAAAACAAATGCCTTCCAATTCAATACAAAATATTACTAATTAAAATAAACCACCTTCTTTATTATTTTAAAGTGTTAGTTGACTAAGGTCAAAATGAAAACCTGCAGAACCTTCTCTTTTTGTGTTCTTTGAGATACAAAAACTGAAGAAAAAATTAATTATCTCACTTCCACTTAAACATCTTTATCTTAAAATTTTTTGAAAATCAAAAAATAAATTGTGAAACAAATAAACCAAAATAGCATTACAATGCAGATATATAAGCTATATATATCAACTAATGTTATGGATCATGATCATATACACCCCTGAGATGAAGTATTGAGAATTACACTTTATATCTGTTATTTTTCTTCACCAAACTCATCAACCCAAATAATGAGAAATACAAAAAAGAAAATCAAAGACATCTTACAAAATGCCTGACCAACACATTTCTAAACTGACAACTATCAAAACTAAGAAAAGTCAAAAGCATTTACAGGGAAGAAATGTTTAAGGTGACATAATAACAAAATAAAATGTAATATCCTGAAACTAAACAAGGATATTGGTTTAAAAAAAACTAGGGACCTTTGATTAAAATATGGACTTCTATTCATAAAAAGAAAACATAGTATGTTTTTAAGTCTCTCAAATTCTTGAAATAAGACTAAGTTAAACAGGACTAGCATATTGTTTTTACTATTGATATTTTTCTTATTCTAAGGGCTACTGGTTCACTCAAAGTAAAAAATACTATAGTAAAGGTAGCATTAGAGGAAACCACCAAAGCTATCAATGTTGAATCCTCATAAGGAATTTTAATTTTTAATTAATTTATTTTTATATATTTTAAATTGAATCTAGTTACAAATTTGTTCATAATTTGGTTTCAGTCATATAATGTTCCAACACCCATCCCTTCCCACCAACCAATGGTCCCAGTTTCCCTCCTGCCCCCCCAATGGTAGGCATCTCTCTCTCTCTCTCTCTCTCTCTCTCTCTCTCTCTTTCCTTTTCCTTTTGGGTCATAAGGTATATAAGGTATTTTTAAGGTCTACTGGATTAAGCCAAATGGTAATATTAATAAGTGATCCAGTTAGAGATGCAAGAAAAATAAGCTCAGGAATTCCAACTACTGCCTAGAAATTATCTTCCTTCTGTGAAGCTCTTCCTGGTGTGAATCCAACTGGAAAAATTATATGAAATATTGGCAGATTTATATTTAGCACAGAACCCATTTGGAGTAGGTAATAATTAGAGTGATTTCATATTACAGCTCTCTCTCTAAACATAAAGCATGACGCTTGAATTTCCACCATTAGAAATGCATTCATTTTTCTATTTCGCTTTTTTTGTTTGTCAAGTACTAACTTGCAAACAACGCTCTAAGATACAGTATAAAGCATTTTTGACTAATCTTAACTGAGAGTAAAGAAGTGAACACTCTGAAAGAGAAATGAGGCCATAAAAGAAGTAAGTGGGCACCCAAAATAAACACTACTCTACTTGAGAGCTTTACTGAGTCAATTCTGATAGGGTTTTTCCCTAAGAAGCTACTCTCTTCTTTCCTTCATGTCATATTAGTGCCCTTGGACCTCTAGAAAACTACCAAAATATAGTTCAAGTATTATAGTATGTTTTGTAATTGCACTGTGGTGCAGAAGGTAGAATATAATTATTTCTCTAAACTGGTTCTTCCCAATTGGACAATGTTTATTTCTACTTGATAAATCTACAGCTCCTTGATTTCTGCTGTATGATGCTAGAAGAAATATACCTAGAGAGGCCTTTAAGTCAAACTTTAGTCCTAGTATATTATGGGCTCCCACATCCAACATGTTATAATGGTGGGTTCCCATATAGGAGGAAGATTTAATACATGTCCTTATATTTACTGATTTCAGTGCCAGTTTAAAGATGTGTGAAAATTACTGGGAACCAATTTACAGCAGCTGAAGCAAATTAGGGCTTAAGGGTTCATTTAAAACCTAAATAAATAAATAAATAAAAGTAAGGAAGTAATGAAACAACCAGCTCCAGGCAAACCATATGTGCCATCCCAAATCTTTATTAACAGAAGTATAGCTACATTTTATATTGAGTCCCTGCAGCAAAGATCCTAATAGTAATATGCACAGATTGTAACTCTTCATTCTCAAGGTGAACTACAAAAAAACACTTGTACAGTGATTTAGAGATTATTTCGATAGTGATGTGATGTGCACATGTTTGAAAGACAAACATTACTTGTTGCACTATATATTTTGAAGTTTAGAGAAAGGGTTATTAATTTTTCCAATATTTGAAAATTTAATGACAGTGAACATTCATAATAGTTGACATACATTCTTATGTGTATATATAAAGAGAAAAAGTCTACACTGATAAGTTTAGCAAGATTAAAAACAAATAACTAAGCAGGAAATATTTACAAGTCAAAATCCACCTTCTTTCTAAAGTAGTGGTTTCCAGAAGGCAAGAGGGAAGGATTGTGGGTAATTAAAGTAAAAAAAAAATGAAAAAACAAAAACAAAAAAAAAAAATGGGGCCAGAGCGATAGCACAGCGGGGAGGGCGTTTGCCTTGCACGCAGCCAACCCGGATTCGATCCCCAGCATCCCATATGGTCCCCCAGGCACCGCCAGGAGTAATTTCTGAGTGCAAAGCCAGGAGTAACCCCTGAGCATTGCTGGGTGTGACCCAAAAAGCAAAAAAAAAAAAAACAAAAACAAAAAAAGTAAAAAAATGTCAATTATAGGGCCAGAGCGATAGTACAGCAGGTAGGTGTTTGCTCTGCCCAAAGCTGACCTCGGTTTGATCCCAGGCATCCCATATGGTCCCTCAAGCACTGCCAGGAGTAATTCCTGACTATAAGGCCAGGAATAAGTCCTGAATGAACATCACTGGGTTTGTGTGGCCCAAAAATACAAAGGAAAGGGGGTCAATTCTATCATGCAGAATGAGTGGCGTATATACTGTACTGTATACAAATCTTGATTTATAATGACACATACCTAAAACCTGTCTATGATGTATTCTAATGTTATCTTAAAATTCTTTTTAAGTATAATGATTTATGATAATATTAATATTAATGTCTTAGACATACCGTGCTACTACACCACAGTCATCACCAAAGTCCCATTTCCATCAAACATTGTCTTTAGGTTCCTTCCTGTCCATTCCCCTTAGAACAGCAAGTCTTAGCTCTGTAGGCAGAATCCCAAGGTTTCTTATCATCGGCCACTATGTTATTCCCTTACTCTCTTCTTTTATATTCTACTATTAAGTGAGGTTGGAGTGATAGCACAGCAGGTAGAGCATCTGCCTTGCATGCGACCGACCTAGGTTTGATCCCTCTCAGAGAGCCCGGCAAGCTATGGAGACTACCCTGCCTGTTCGGCAGAGCCTGGTAAGCTACCTGTGGCTTATTCGATATGCCAAAAACAGTAACAACAAGTCTCACAATGGATACATTACTGGTGCCCGCTTGAGCAAATCAATGAACAACAGGAACAACAGTGCTTTATTAAGTGAGAGCATCTGTATTTGTCCTTCTACTGAATCACTTTACTTTGCATGGTACTCTCTATTTCCATCCAAGTTGTAGCCAACTGAAAGATTTTCTTATAACTGAGCAGTATTCCACTGTGTGTGTATCAATACACCACTATTTCCTTATCCATTCATCTATTTTTGGGTACTTGGTCTGTTTCTAGGTTTGACTAAATGGTACTAGAATAAACATCTGACTGTATGAATAATTTTAGAATTAATATTTTAGTGTTCTCAGATAGATACAAAGAAATGAAATTGCTGGTCCATATGGATTTTCTATTTTTAATAGTTTGAGAAGTTCCCATACTGTTTTCCATTGAGACTGAAGCATACAGTAGTCCCACCAACAGTGAATGAGGGTACTCTTGTACAGCAACCCCACAGCACTGGCTGTTTCAGGCTATGTGAAGTAGGACATTCTCAAAAGTATGGGTTGATATCTAATTATCATTTTTTTCATTTCCCTGATAATCAGTGATGATTAATAACTATTCATATGCTTGTTGGTCATCTATATCTCTTCTTTGGGGAGGCATTTGTTCACAATTGTTTGTTTTTTGTGTTCCTGAGTTTTGTGTGCTCTTTATGCTCTTGAATATAATCTCTTTTTCAAATATAGGGTATGCAATTATTTCCTCCCATTAATGGGTATCTTTTTATTTTAGCTATGTATTCTTTCACATGCATGAGTTTTATAGTTTAAGTTCCATTCATTTATTTTTCGCTTTTGTCTCATTTTCCATTGATGTTGAATCCCTAAAAAAGGCCTCTGAGTCATTATCATGAGTGTTCTGTCAATGTTCTCTTGTATGAATTTTATAAATATGGGTTTAGTATCAGATATTTGATCCATTTTGAATTAACTTTCATGTGTGATGGGATATAAGGGCCCAGATTCATGGTGTGTTTTTTTTTAATTTATTTATTTATTTTTGGCCAAACCTGGCAGTATTCAAGGTTCACTCCTGGTTCTTTACTCAGGAGTGACTCCTGGTGATACTTGAAGAACCATAAGCACTGTCAGGGATCAAATCCTTGTTTATCACATGCAAGGCAAGTGCCTTACTCACTGTACTAACTCTCTTTTAAATTTTATTTTGTTTTTTGGCAGACTTATTATTTTGCATTTGGCAAGCAGATTTTCCCAGTACCATCTATTAAATAGGCTTTCCCTGGTCCACCTCATGCACCTACCTTTCTGTTGTAAATTAACTGCTCATACATTAGCAGATGTATGTCTATGATCTCAATTCCATGCCATTGGCCTGAGTGTCTTCCTTTTCAATAAAAATAAATCTTACATTACTTTCTTGTAATATTAGCAATCTCTTATTTGGAATCATAACTTTCATATATCATACAAAACTTTGGTCAACAAGATAGATATTTATATATCATAGATATGATAGATGTATGATATGAAACCTTGGTTGACAAATAAGATCCAAAGAAATTTTCTGCTCAGATATCAGAAGTGACCTTTCAAATCATGTACCTGTTTTTATCAGCATACAACAGAGACATGCCTTAAAGAATAGCTTGATCTCACCACATTCTAATAAGACTGTCTCCCGACCCTAACCAAACTCATAAAGCTAATATGTCCACTTCAAACCTTCTCTGACAGGTTCTTCATCCCTTAATGCTCATACTAGACTAATAGTTTAAAGAAAAAACAAATTAAATAAAACCTGGGGATTTAATTATTCCACCAATTTTGAAGTGTATTGTTGGTATTCTTAATCATTACCTATGATTTATAATGAAACATTAATTTATCTCTGAGTTTGGTCCTAAGATTTGATTTATAAATAGAAATTAATTGTTCTTTCATTGCTCCAACTGTTAATGATCAAGAGTGCTCTTAAGTTTTTGAAGATATGAGCACAAAATCCACCAATCACTAATCAGCCATATACATCTCTCTGGAACACTCCATTACCAAGCAATAAAAAATGATGGTCCTTTTGAGTACAGCATCAGTATTTATATACTGTAGATAGTTTTACAATCCACCATGTTATTATGTTTATTCCTAGCTGTTATAGCAAAGTTTCCTAGTTAGTGATAACATACTATATATAGGAAAACATTCACAGTAAACTGACTAGAAATAATTTATACACTATCATCATGAGACTGACAGTCTGATATTAATTCCTATTAATTAAAATATTAAATGATCCTTTGTATATTGCTTCATCCAAGATTAAAATGCATTGAGGTTGACTAATTCAAATGTTAGACTGCTTCAGAATTATGCTAGTATCTTTTTCCTGAATCCTGTTGATTCAGCACGAATGACCATATCCACACAGTGACCAAGCTCATTGAGGTTTAGCGAGAGCTCAAGATGCCGCTCTGTCTAACGCTCATTGATTTAAAAAAGGCCTTTGATTCTGTTGAGACTGAAGTGGTCATTGAAGCCCTAGCCAAACATGGTGTTCAAACTCAATACATCAGGATCCTCCGAGAGCTGTATTACGGATTCACCACCAGGATCTCACCATTCTACAAAGAAGTGATCATCGACATAAAGAGAGGGGTTTGGTAGGGCAACACAATTTCACCAAAACTCTTCAGTGCCACCCTCGAGAACATCATGCAACGACTGGAATGGAAAGGAATGGGAGTGAAGATAGATGGTAGGCAATTATACCACCTCCGCTTCACTGATGACATCATTCTCATAACACCAAATATTGTGGCACAAATGCTGGCCGACTTCGACCATGAGTGTGGAAAGGTCGGACTGCAGCTAAATCTCACAAAGACAATGTTCATGAGAAACAGACTAGTTTCTGATGTTCCATTTGCCCTCAACGAAACAAACATCTCTGAATGCAGCAGTTGTATGTACCTAGGTCAAGAACTCAATATGACAAAAGACCTGGCACCTGAACTGTGCAGGATAAGAGAGCAGTGTGGACCACCTTCAAGAACGTCGAACAAGCGGTTAAGAGGACAAAGAACTCCAGTTCTGGGCACATCTTTTCTTCCTGCACTAACATACGCTTCAGAGGCTTGGGCCCTACGAAAGTAGGATGAGAATACTATTCAGGTATCCTAAAGAGGAATCGAAAGAGCTATGCTTAGAGTATCACATTTCACTCAAGTGAGAGAAGGAATCCAGAGTTCTGACCTGTCTACAATCAAGAAACAGGGATGCTGTCTCATTTGCTAAGGCATTGAAAATCAGATAGGCCGGACACATAATGCAATTTAGAGACAACCGCTGGAGTAGAGCTGTTACCGACTGGATTCCACCAGACGTCAAAAGAACACCACCTATGAGATGGTCAGACTTCTTCCTCAAAACCCTGAATAAACGGTTTGGGGCTCTTCATGTTCCTGGAGTGAGCAGACACCATTGGGCCACAGTAGCATGCGACAGGGACAGAATGAAGACAAATCAACGAACAACAGGATGACAAGTGATACAAGTGATACAAGTGATCTTTTTCCTATTTAATATGTTGGACCTTCATGTGTGGTCTAGAGTATTTTATATTATTAAATGTAAAATGGTACTATATATAAATTATGATCACCATGCACATTTTGAGCTATGGGTATAGTAATCACATAATTGCTTAGTCCTCATCTAATTTCCTTAGTAGATGTAGGATAACATAGCTTCAGGTAGTTTAAGTTTATTGGGTTACTCCCGTTACAGTGCTCCCACTCCTCTGTGTTTATTTGTAACTTCTTTCTTAGTTGTCTGTTGACTTGCAAATACTGTTTTTCTCTTCTCCTTGAGTCCTTTGCATAGTTTATTCAGAGCAATGTCCTTTCTGTATGGACACAGGAAGACTTAGCAAATGCTATGCTTTTCTAACCTGGGAGTCATTTGACTCTACATGATATTTTCCTCCTGGGCATCTATTCTCTCGACCTAAGCCTCAGCTGCCCTTACTTCCTAGCACCCCCAAAAGCAGGGTCCCGACAAGGAATGAGACAGACCCAGGGCAAGACGTGAGTTGTGTGCTACCCTGGCATCGAGATGGGCCTGGCCAAAGTGCCTAATGCTTAACTATAAGTTAAGAACTTGATCATGGGCAAATGTTGTCATGATCCAAACAGTGATAACTAGATTTGGACCCTGCTAGGGTTAGGAATGATTAATCTGGCCTGAGTGCTGTGGTCTGAGTCTGTGGCAAGATGTTGCCAGGAGAGCTGCCTTGCAAGCCTCAATGTATCTCTTGCTATGTCCATACAAAAATAACTAGTATTAAGATGTTAATAAGTGTTTGGACTAAGGAAAGGAAAAAACCTTAAGAGTCAGGAAGGGCTTTCTTATGTTGATTTTGCTATCTGGCTGGATGTAGCCTAGAGGGCAAGGTGGGAGAGACAAGTTGGAGGAGAGACTGAGAGAAGCCAGAGAGGCTGGAACAGATCGAGAGAGAGGACGGAGCCGGGAGTGCGGGAGATGAGAAAGATAGAAGATTGAATAAACGGTAACTAATCAGCAACCAGCTTGGTCCTCGTTCTTCCTTAGCCTGTCCTTGGCCAACGGCTGTCCCGATCCAGCCCATACACAGCAGTTCCAGAGCACCGAACACAGGCGGTGAGACACAGTCGCCCGGAGAGCCCTCGAGTGCAAGGCCCCTCGGCGTGCTTTAGTTTTTTACAGTAGGTCTGTTAAAAGTTTTCTCAACTTGGGGCTGGACTGATAGAACAGTGGTTAGGGCATTTGCCTTGCACGCGTCCAACCTGGGTTCGATTCCCAGCATCCCATATGGTCCCCTGAGCACTGCCAGAGTGGTTCCTGAGTGCAGAACCAGGAGTAACCCCCGTGCATTGGCGGGTGTGACCCCAAAAGCAAAAAAATAAATAAAAAATAAATAAAAATAAATAAAAGTCTTCTCAACTTAGAAATAAAGCTCCTGGAAGAGAGTAACAGAACTCCCAGACCCCAAACCAGGCTGTTTTCATCCGGGCAACTGGGAGAGAGTGAGTTGAGTATTCCTCCCCACCCCAACAGAGCCCTGGCAGCCGAAAATCTACAGAAGCCAATCACCGCCATGCTCACAGCTGCTCTCCACAGGCTCAGATGAGCTTCACCCATGAGTGAGTCTGTAGAAAGACCCAGGTATGCGGGACACATGACTGAAATCTTCAAGCTTGCTTAAAGCAGGAATGGGCCTTCTCCCCACATCTCCCAAGTTTGCCAGCATATCAATAGCTTGCCAGTCACACCCAAAAACTGCCCCTGGTGCCATATAACCTCATCAATGACCAAGATCCAAAGACTCAGAAATAAAGCTCTCGGAAGAGAGCAACATAGGCCATGAGTGAACCTGCTCTATAATCCTATTCTAAACTTTATAGTTCCTGGACCTCTCATACCCTGGATGTACCAAGAATAGCACACAGCATTTGATTGGGTCTAATAAACATGTCTGTAATCTCTTATAAAAGGGCTTAATGGCTCCAGGATGAAATGCAACAATATTCACACAATTTTCTCTTATGGTGGTGGGAACGTGCAACGGTGGTGGGATTGGTGTTTGAATAGCAAATGTAATGAATTATTGATAACAACTTTATAAAAACAAAATAAAATTTAAAAGAAAATAAAATGAAGTAAAATATGCAAAAAAAAAGGCTTCCCAAGTTCATTTATCTCAATGTGTGTGATACACACTATTTTCTGTCAATGGTAGTACCTATCTGAAGTTTCAATACACCAATTTATGAAAAGCATGGAGGGTGTGATTTTGAATCCTTTATAATTTCTGAATTTACTAATTAAATTGCCTCAATCTTCTCAAAGGCACTTTTTATCACTTAGAATATTAAAATCAACCATCTTTGGAGAACAAAGTCAGTCAGAAAAACTCTAAAAGCATGAAAAAGCGTTTCCTCTGCTCAAATGACTTAAAAGGAACTCAAAGGAAATTCACCAAATTTAAATAAAAATCCATTATCCGTTAGAAAATAAGTTTGAAAATTAAAGCCACAGCAACCTGAAAGCAAGCCTATGGTAAAAGGTAGACCCATCTGCAAGGAACGAATTCTCCTACTCTTACTACTCCTTCACAATACCACTAAATCTGTGTAGATGCGTATTAAATTTCTTATCCGATATGGTCAGTAAATGGGATGTTTTAATTAATGCTTTGGATCAAGAAGACAAGACTTAAACATTTTCAAAAACATGTATGTGGCCTGCATGGTCTACTGTATTTTATATGATTCCCCACAAAATGTGATGAGAATTAAGTAATTAGTACTGAACTCCCATCTTTATCTTTTAACATGCTTTATCACTTAACATTTAATATATATGCATATATTCTCTATACAAATGACTACTTCCAAGATCATTTAAATATGACACACACAAATTTGGAGAGGCCAGTGAGATAGCGCAATGGGCTAAAGCACATGCTTTGCAGGCAGGCAACTCAGACTGCACAATTCTCCAACTCTTGTCAGTACCAACTCTCAAGCACTAAGCCAGGAGTACTCTCAACACCACCAAGTATGACCTCAAAACAAAAATATATATAATGAATATAACTTAATCTCTTTGAAGATTCAAAACACATTTAAGATTTTTGTTGGACTCAGAGAAGCGATCACCAACTACATTGTAGTCGAAGGCCATGTGGGGGAAGGGAGTTGCGGGCTGAATGAGGGCTAGAGACTGAGCACAGCGGCCACTCAACACCTTTATTGCAAACCACAACAGCTAATTAGAGAGAGAGAACAGAAGGGAATGCCCTGCCACAGTGGCAGGGTGGGGTGGGGGGAGATGGGATTGGGGAGGATGGGAGGGAGGCTGGGCTTACTGGTGGTGGAGAATGGGCACTGGTGAAGGCATGGGTTCCCGAACTTTGTATGAGGGAAGTATAAGCACAAAAGTGTATAAATCTGTAACTGTACCCTCACGGTGATTCTCTAATTAAATATAAATAAATTTAAAAAATAAAAAAAAAAGATTTTTGTTGGATACACCATAGCCATGCCTCCAGACTCTGCCCCTCCCTGCCCCAACAGAACCAGACCCAGCAACCAAAAACCTCCAAAACTCAACTGCCGCCATATCCATGGCCTCTCTCCACACGATTGGATGAGCTTCACCCATGAGTAAATCTATTCCTGGATTTCATACTTTACACCACCAATATACCAAGAGTAGCACACCACATTTATTAGGAAGGCAACCAATTTTAGGGGGTAATACAGATACATATAAAAACACACAAGGCTCAATCTTTAATAACATGTTAATAATCTCTTATAGAAGGGCTAAGTGGCTCCTGGGTGAAATACAACAATTTTCACACACTTTCCTCTGCACTGTAGCACTATAGCACTATCGTCCCATTGTTCATGGATTTGCTTGAGTGGGCACCAGTAACATCTCCATTGTGAGACTTATTGTTACTGTTTTTGGCATATCGAATATGCCCCGGGTAGCTTGCCAGGCTGCCATGCAGGCAAATACTCTTGGTAGCTTGCCAGGCTCTCTGAGAGGGACAGAGGAATCAAAGCCGAGTTGGCTGCGTGCAGGGCAAACGCCCTAACCACCGTGCTATCGCTCCAGCCCCTACTAAAAGTAGCGGGTAAAACCCACTACACTTTCCTCTAAGAAACCTTTTTGTCTCATTTTTAGTGGATTATTCATAACAAAAAATACAAAGTAAATTACTTCAGTTCTGCTTGGGGGACAGGATTTGGGGTTTGGGATGGAAATATGTTGGTGGGAAGGTGTAAGGAAATGTGATTGGTGTTCTACTATGAAATATAATCAATTACTGTGAACAACTTTATAAAATAAAGATAAATTGTAAAAAATTAAGGTAACACTGCACTATAGCACTGTCATCCCATTGTTCACCGATTTGCTCGAGCAGGCACCAGTAATGCCTCCATTTGTGAGACTTGTTGTTACTGTTTTTGGCATATCGAATACACCATGGGTAGCTTGCCAGGCTCTGCCATGCATGTGGGATACTCTCAGTAGCTTGCCAGGCTCTCTGGAAGGGACAGAGGACTCAAACCTGGGTTGGTGCCTGCAAGGCAAATGCCCTACCCCTGTGCTATCGCTCCAGCCCACTTCAGTATCAAGATTCAATATTATAAAGATGTCAATAGTTTCTAAATGAATCTATAAATTGAATGCAAGCATGAAAAAAATTCGTGGCACATTATGTCCCAGCTTAACACGCAGTTCTCCAGAGAACTATACCTTTTAATACTTAATAAGGAGTGATCTGAATAGCCACTAACATCATCCATAGAAAAAGATTGATTCATTCATTTTTACAATTTCTCAGACAAAGGAAAATCCTAAAATATGTCTTGGTCATCATATTTCCATCACGAGGTCAAATACTTCCCAATTTCTCAAGGCATAAGTTAGATGTTTAGAGACAATGTTTAATGATTGAAGTTTTCTTGAGCCACAGCATCACTGTATCACTGTAATCCCGTTGATCATTGATTTGCTCAAATGGGCACCAGTAATGTCTCCATTGTGAAACCTGTTGATACTGTTTTTGGCATATCGAATATGCCATGGGTAGCTTGCTAGGCTCTGCCGGGCGGGTGAGATACTTTCAGTAACTTGCCAGGCTCTCCAAGAGGGGTGGAGAAATCAAACCCATGCTGGCTGCATGCAAGGCAAATGCCCTACCTGCCGTGCTATCACTCCAGCCACAGCATAGATTCTCTAACAGCAATCTTCTAGTCCCAGCTATTAGGTGAGAGATTCAAAAAGCAAGACTTAATTGGCTTCCTTAGCTCTTCATTGCATTTGGATAGCTGCCTATTCTGCCAAACTAACCTTGATTTCTCTTACCCTAAACCTGAATCTCTGTAGATGTCTGATCCCAAGTCAAATACAAATAATTTCTTTGTTATCTTTATTTTTGTGCATTGCTATTCAATTTTTAAATGGGAAAATTTATAAGGCAAAAAAAATAATATTCAGTTTATGCATAGTCTCAGTTTAAGTTAATCTGGGTTTTTTTTGCCTTTAACACACTTTATTTCAATTGATACAGCTACACAGATAGAAAATCTCCCTCATAACATAATCTAGTTAAAATAGGGATAAATAAAACCTTCACAGTTGATAGACACTTCCCCTAAAGATCTCCTATTTCACATGCTTCCAAAACAGTAAAATACACAACTGACTTTAAGAGGTGGAGTCAATCTGTGGAAACACATATCATCAAATTTATTAGTTGTCTAGAAGATGCAAAGAAAGTAAGTTAACTTTAAGGTTTGCTTATAAAACCTGAATCTTAGAATATATTTCAAACTGTCAAGGGCTCATGATATTTGGAAAAGAAGAAGAAGAATTTAGATAAACAAGAAAGTGTATTGGTTTGATACAGCTGCAGTAACATAATACCACAACCTGGGTAGCTGAACAGAAATTTATTTTTTCATAATTTTGGAGGGTGAGTCTAAGATCAACCAAAGTTCATGTCAAATTTGGTTATTTGTGATTTAAAAAAAAACCCAACTAATAGCTTTGCTTCTTAGTTGTCAATACTATTCAAAAATCAGGCCATTGGTAAGTCAGTATCAAGTAACTTTTGTTTTGTTGCCTGAATTCTTCTAGCTTTCATTAAGGTTTAATGACATCAACCTTCGCCACTTTTCAAATGCAATATATAGCAAATAACCAAACCTATACAAGTATAATATTGCCGTTTATAGTCAAAATGCCTTGACTTAATCAAAAATTTGTCCAGAGCATCCATGAAATTAGACTAATTATTAGTAATGGGTGGCCTTTTCTCAGAGGCAATATGTTTTTTTAATTTTTATTAGTGAATCACTGTGAGGTACAGTTACAAACTTATGAACTTTCATGTTTGCATTTCATTTGCATCCCTCCACCAGTGCCCATTCTCCTCCATCAATGTTCCCAGTATCCCTCCCACCACCCGCACCCCAGCACCCAACACCCCACCCTGCCTTGCAGCAGGGCATTCCCTTGTGTTCTCTCTCCTGTTGGATGTTGTAGTTTGCAATAGAGTATGAGTGGCCATCATGTTCGGTCTGTAGTCTACCTTCGGCATGCAGTTTTCAATAAGAGTATGTCCTCCCAACATTCCCTACTAGGTGTTCCCTTCTCTATCTCAGCTGTCTTTTCCCCCAGCATGTGAGGCCAGTTTCCAAGCTGTGGGGCACATCTCCTGGTTCTTATCTCTACTACTCTTGGGTGCTAGTCTCCCATTCTGCTACTTTATATTCCACAGATGAGTGCAATCTTTCTATGTCTGTCTCTTTCTTTCTGACTCATTTCACTACCACATTCCATGTTGCTCCACTTATATGCAAATTTCATGACTTCATCTTTTCTAACAGCTGCATAGTATTCCATTGTGTAGATGTTCCAAAGTTTTTTTTAACCATTCATCTGTTTTTGGGCACTCCGGTTTTTTCCAGATTTTGGCTATTGTAAATAGTGCTGCAATGAACATACAAGTGCAGATGTCATTTCTACTTTATGCCTCTTCGGGATATATTCCCAGGAGTAGTATTGCTGGGTCAAATGGGAGCTCAATTTCTAATTTTTTGAGAATCGTCCATATTGTTTTTCCAAAAGGGCTGAACCAGTTGGAATTCCCACCGGCAGTGAAGGAGAGTCCATTTCTACCCACATCCTCGCCAACACTGGTTGCTTTTGTTCTTTTGGATGTGGGTCACTCTCTGTGGTGTGAGAGGGTATCTCATGTTGTTTTGATCTGCAACTCCCTTATAATTAGTGATGTAGAGCATTTTCTCATGTGCCTCTGAGCCATTTGGATTTCTTCTTTGAGAAAGTTTCTGTTCATTTCATCACCCCATTTTTTGATCGGGTTGGCAGTTTTTCTTGTGGAGTTCAACCAGGGCCTTGTATATCTTTGATATCAACTCCTTATCAGATGGGCATTGGGTAAATATCCTCTCCCATTCTGTAGACTATCTTTGTACTTTGGCCACTGTTTCTTTGAGGTGCAGAGGCTTCTTAGTTTAAGATAGTCCCATTTATTTATCTCTGTTTTCACTTGCTTGGCCAGTGGCGTGTCATCTTTGAAGATACCATTGGCTTCAATGTTTTTTGAACATTGAAGGGTTTTGCCAAAAACAAAAAAACAAGGGTTTTTCCGGCCTTGTATTCAATGTACCTTATGGATTCTGGTCTTATATTGAGGTATTTAATCCATTTTGATCTGACTTTTGTACATGGTGATAGGTGGAGATCTAAGCCCATTTTTTTTTGCATGTAGCTGTCCAGTTTTGCCAGCACAACTTGTTAAAAATGCTTTCCTTGCTCCACTTCATATTTCTTGATCCCTTAGCAAAGATTAGGTGATCATATATTTGGGGTGGTGTGTCAGAATATTCAACCCTGTTCCATTGATCTGCGGTTCTGCCTTTGTTCCAGTACCATGCTGTTTTAATTGTTACCGCTTTGTAGTAGAGTTTGAAGTTGAGGAGTTTAATTCCTCCCATTTTCTTTTTCCCAAGAATTTCTTTAGCTATTCGTGGGGTCTTGTTGTTCCATATGAATTTCAGGAGTGTTTTCTCCATTTCTTTGAAGAATGTCATGGGTATCCTTATAAAGATCTCACTGAATTTGTACAATGCTTTGGGGAGTATTGCCAGTTTGACAATATTAATTCTTCCAATCCATGAGCAGGGGATATCTTTCCATTTCTACAGAGGCAATATTTGGGTTAGCAACAATCAATATCATGATCTGGAAACCTCACCGGTGCCATGAAATTTACACTAAGATTGTGACATTCAATGATCCTGAGGACTCGTATGAGTCTCTTCCTTTACCTTTGTTCCAGAAGAACATTTCTCTGGAAAATAACAAAAGGATGTCTGTAATCAAGGCATCCTTCCGGAGAAGTTTATCTTCATTCAAAGTAAGTGATAAACAAACAGGCATGACTGAGGTCCTTCCAGGCTACCAACTGGCTGTTGGTAATTCTGTGTTGTAGGTTTGCCGGTAGTTAAATCCAGTTTTTAAAATGTCATCTTCAAGCACCAAACCTTAGTAGGAAAATTAAGGAACACACAAAGGGAAATATCACTATAGTACAGGTCATCTCTGTTTGTGTCTTAAAGACTCTTATTAAGAGACTTGGAGAGTCTTGGTCTGCATCAAATTGCAGAGTGGTTTGAATATAATACAGATGCCATGGAAAGCAAGAAAAACATTTTTTCAAATTGAAAAACATGTAATGGTTGCCTAGTATTGAGATAAAAACTTGGCTGATAAAGTATCCCAAATTGACTTACAAAACTCTTGAAAACAAACAACTTTTCATTACACATCTCATTTCTCATTTCGAAGCTTTGCCAGTGAGCATTCTTTCTTTGGAAAGCAAGTCTGATAAAGAAAGCCTTTACTGCTCCTTTTCATAAATCTATTGTTTGTGTCTCTAAGTTCAATTAAAAGTCAAAATTAGCAAGAAAATGAGAAGATTCCAAAGATTGCCCAGGGATTATTAATTAGTAAAATGAGAGTGTTGCCTATTTTCCATGGAACCTTTTTCTTCTAAGTGAAGCAAGTCTGGCATTGCCAGCAAACATCAATGCCATGCAGCGAGAATAGATAAATTTAGAGCAAATGATTTCCTAGTTAAATAGGGACCAACAGTGAGTTTATAATAAAACAATTTGCACACAGTTTGGAAGATGACAATGGAAATTGTTCTTATGCTGAAAACAAATCTCTCCCAATGTGTGTTTGTAGCAGACAGGGCATGTCCAAATATAGCCATGCCCACTTTCATACAGTGCCAAAAAGGTCATTAAGTATTTGTAACCCTTGCCCAACTTACCCAAGAGAATAATATGCCAGGAGGCATGATTGCATGCAAGAGTTGTCAACCACTTAGTCTGATCTGAAAAGGCAGTGCTCAATATCAGAATTTGGAAACAAAAAGTAAAGAATGAAATGTACTTTTATCTTCTGCTGGTGGTTGATATACCTGTTATCAAGAACTTTTGAAGATGTTTCAATCCTGCCAGAGCACAATGAAACCACCTGAGAACTTTAATAGACTTATATCTTGGATCTACCAAAAATTTTCATTTGAATTACTTGAAGTGAGGCCAGACATTGGAAATTTTAAAAGCTTCCTGGGGAGCCTTAAAAAAATACAAGGTTTAAGATAACTTTTCAAAAAATGAAATAAAATAAGGAAAATTTTTTAGGATTTTGCTTTTTTATAGCTGAAGAATTAGATCTCTCTTAATGATTTCTATCATATTTTACTAGAACCTTGACAATCACCCCATTCACAACAGAAAATGTGGAATGATAGAATATTTACATTTAAATGAATTCAAGAGATCATTTAGTTCAGAGATCCTTCAACCAGGAGTTTGGATGTTGCTGGAAATTCTTTGGAAGGTATGTAAACCTCGTCAAACTGAGAACATGTACTTTTTTTGAAGAAAAAAATTCATATATTTTATCAATTTCTAAAAAGGCTTATGACAGGCATCTCCTCGGACCCTGAGCCACCCCACCTACTGAGAACCATCCCATCTGCCCCTGAGCCACCCTCCAGCGTTGCTCCCTGTTTTCTCCCTCTCTCAAGTTTCTGTGCCCAACAACTGGCACCCCACCTACATCAAGGTAGTGGGCATGGCCTCCACAGAAGTGGGTGTGACCAATTTGGGGGTGGCTACATTTATTTTCCCCTTTTCTGGCACTCAAAAATCACATCTTCATTTCCATCACCTAATTCTATAGAGATTATCCTGGCCAGCTCAAACACATTAGGACAATAATCCAGTAGCATATTCCAATTTCTCCATAATACTGGTGTCATTAGAAGTGCTACAAGTCCAATATAAAAGAACACATTCTCCGAAGCTTTACTACAGACCTCACCTAAGCCACTGAGGAGCACCTGAGAGGAAGAGGGCAATACTGATAGTGAACTGGAAGGTTCCACCGCCACACTACTACAAAAACGTGAAGAAACAATGAAAATCTCCACCACAAGGAGATGATGAAAAGGGCCCAGACGCATCAACAAGCATTACCCACAAATATAATCTCTCTGATAAAGAATTCAGAGATGAAATATTGAAGATGCTCAATGAACTCAAAGAAATGGCTCAACAGATATCCAGGAAATTAAAGAAAGACATAAAAGAAACAATAGAATGGACAGCTGAGAAAATAAAGAAATGAGAGCAGAAATTTAAAAAAGCTACAAAATGAAGTGTCACGAATTAAGGATTCTGTAGATTAAATTAAAAACTCAATGGGTGCCCTCAATAGTAATATGGCTACAACCCAAGACAGAATCAGTGAGCTTGAAGATGAGCTGAAGGAGGCTTATAGGCAACAACAAGCAATGGGGAAATACCTCAAAATAGCTCTTACATGAATCAGAGACCTAGGGGATGACTTCAAGAGGAACAATATTAGAATCATCGGAGTACCAGAAGGACAGGGAGACAACCCCAATGAAAAAGCCACAGTTAAAAATATCGTTGCTGAAAAGTTACCAGAGCTGGATAATGCAGGCATTCATATCCAAGGAGCCCGAAGAGTGCCAGCTACAAGAGACCATAGTAAAAAGACTCCAAGACATATCATAGTCAGAATGATGGATGCCAAGATAGAAACACAATATGGCAAGCAGCAAGGTCAAAGAAGGAAATCACATACAAAGGAGCACCCCTTAGATTTACAGCAGACCTATCAGAGGAAACCCTCCAAGCCCAAGGACAAAGGGGGGATATAGTGAAAAAACTCAATGAAATGAATACCTCACCAAGAATACTTTATCCGGCTAAACTCTCACTCAAACTTGAAGGAACGATACACTGTTTCATGAATAAACAAGAGCTCAGGGACTTCATAGACTCAAAACCAAATTTAAAAGAAATACTAAAGGGGCTACTGTAAGACAAGAAAAAACCCTACAAACACAACAAACCCCTACAGAAAGATGACACAAAACCCATGAGAATAATGTCCCTCAATGTCAGTGGCCTAAATGCACTAACAAAGAGACACAGAGTGGCAAAATACATTCGGAAACTAAATCCAACATCCTGCTGCCTACAAGAAACACATTTGAACAGTCAGAGCAAACACAGACTCAAAGTCAAAGGATGGAAAACAATCCTGCGAGCAAACAACTCTCTCAAAAATACTGGGGTGGCCATACTAGTATACAACAACGTAGATTTCAGGTTGAAAAAGATTAGAAGGGACAGTGAAGACCAATTTTTACTAGCCAAGGGATATGTACAACAGGAAGAAATCACATTCCTAAACGTGTATGTACCTAATGAGGGACTAGCTAAATGCTTAAAACAACTGCTAACAGATTTTAACAAGGACACTGCTGACAACACAATAGCAGCTGGAGACTTCAACACAGCCCTATCACCTCTAGATAGAGCTACAAGGAAACACTGGCTTTGAAGGAAGAGATAGAAGAGAGAGGGCTAATAGGTCTATACAGGGCTTTGCGTCCCCAAAAGAAAGAATACACATTTTTTCCCAAGTGCACACGGAACATTTTCCAAAATAGACCATGTACTGGGTCACAAAACATACCTCAATAGAATCAGGAATATAGAAAGTGTAGCAACTACCTTTGCACACCACGATGCACTGAAGATAGAAGTCAACCACGCAGACTGCTTGTGAAAATGCCGAATGGCTCAGCTCTTTTGGAAAATAGTATGGACGCTTTTCAAAAAATTAGACCCAGCAATACCACTTCTGGGAATATATCCTGTAGATTCAAAAAAGTATAGTAGAAATGACATCTCCACTTACATGTTTATTGCAGCACTGTTTACAATAGACAGAATCTGGGAAAAAACCGAATGTCCGAGAACAGATGACTAGTTAAAGAAACTTTGGTTCATCTACACAATGGAATACTATGCAGCTGTTAGAAAAGATGAAGTCATGAAATTTGCATATAGGTGGAGCAACATGGAAAGTGTCATGTTAAGTGAAATGAGTCAGAAAGAGAAGGATAGAGATAGAGATAGAAAGATTGCACTCATTTGTGGAATGTAAAGAAGCAGAATGGGAGACTAACACCCAAGAACAACAGAGATAAGTACCAGGAGGATTACTTCACAGCTTAGAAGCTGCCCTCACATGCTGGGGGAAAAGGAAGCTCAGTAAAGGGTGCTAGGAGGGCCCGCTCGGGATGGGAGAGGTGGGCTGAAAGTAGACTATAGACTGAACATGATGGCCTCTTAATACCTCTACTGCAAACCACAACACCCAATAGGAGAGAGAGAGGGGGGAATGCCCTGCCACAGAGGCAGGGTGAGGTGGGGGGAGTAACAGCCTGCGGGTGGTAGAAGGGATTCATGGACCATTGGTGGTGGAAGATGGGCACTGGTGGAGGGATGGGTACTCGATCATTGTATGATTGAAACGAAAGCACAAGTATTTCTAAGTCTGTAACGGTATCCCCATAGTAATTCACAAAAATATTTTTTAATTATAAAATAAAAAGGCTTATGAACCCAGAAAAGATAAGGGCCATTTATGTGGTCAAAATTCCTCAATTCAATGCACAATGAAGTAAGTACTGACTGACATGGAAAACAGAAGATAATATGTTCCTCATCATCCCCTTCAGGGTAGCTCAAGGCTAAAATAATGATGTGCCATATGGTTTTGCACAAACTGACTAAAATCACAAATAAAACAAAAGTAAATGAACACCCAAATAGGCTGAAATTTTGTTTTCAGCCACAGGTCTAAAGTATCCAGAAGCACAGAAGTCTAATGTTTATCAAGAAACCTTTCTTGAATTTCACAGAGTATAGTTCCTTGACTAAAGACTATTGTTTCAAGGATATATCAGATTAAATACTAAGTCAGGAAGTGAGCAAATGTTAGTCAAGCTCAAGCAGAGATTATCTAATGCTCCCATTGTCATGTTGTAACCTCAGTTTGATTTCTTTCAATTTTGTATCATGTTTAATTTACAATGTCCCATAACTGCAATTACATGTAGTTCCTATGTATATTCATTGATGATGATATCATTGTGCATCCATAGTTATTCATGAAAAAAATATTCTCTTGAAGAGATCACAAATATGTCTATAGATCACTTACTTAGCAGAGTACAACTTTGGATGGCAGAAATCTGAAAGAGAGAGCTCTTTCTGTTACAAAACACAGTTCTGAAGAGAGTTAGCTCACTTAAAGCTACCATAAAATAACTTTAGCAAAACTTTACATAACAAGTTTGTAGCCTGACTGTTCCTGAAGCCATTGGGAATTAGTCTAATAGCAATTTCTCCACTTTTCTGATTCTGAAAAATGCTAGCATAATTTGTTTTATGGAATTTCCTTTAAAAGTATATATCCACTGTCAGATACACCCTTATAAAGCTGTTCATGACTGGGTTTCAGTCATACAGTGTTCCAACACCCATCCTTCCACCAGTGTACATTTTCCGGAACCAGTGTCCCTAATTTCCCTCCCATCATCCACCGTGCCACTCCCCCCCAATTTAAAGTCAGGAAGTATAATATTCCCACATATTATTTTTTTTATTGAATAGCCATGTGGAAAGTTACAAAGTTCCCAGGCTTATGTCTCAGTTATACAATATTCAAACACCCATCCCTTCACCAGTGCCCATATTCTACCACCAAAAACCCCAGTATACCTCCAGCCCCTGCCCCCCCACCCCCAACTGTATAACTGATGAATTTCACTTCATTTTCTCTTTACCTTGATTACATTCCATATTTCAACACAAAAATCACTATTGTTGTTGGAGTTTTCCCCCAAGAAAGACAGCCCTACTACCAAGGAAGCATTTGATAATTAGTTTTTCATTGCTGAGAATGAAGAGATATGTATCCCCACTGCTCCAACTACATAACTGTTTTTCTTTTTTCCTTTTTCCTTTTCCTTTTTTTCCCCCTCATCCCCCTTCCCACGCCACATAGTATGGTGGACGCCACACCGCGTTTCTCCCCGAAAATGGGAAACAACCGGGAAAGAGGAATATTTCCTCTTCTTGGCCGGCCTAGGGCTGTTGCTTAGTTCACAGTCCAGAGAAATGGCTGCTACTTTGATTACCTTCAATATTTCAACAAAAAACTCACTGTTATTATTTGGAGTTTCCCGCAAAGTCAGACCTGCTAAAAAGGAACTGTTTCACATTGCTGACAATTAAGAGATGTTAAGTCAAAACCGTTGCTGCGTCCACGTGGTTTTGAATTTCTGTATAAAGTCCAGGGAAAATTCTGCCAGAAATTGCATAGCCCAGCTCACAGTCCCAGTGCATTGTTGTAAGAAGCTGCGCTGGATGCCAAAATGTGTTAGAAGGTCTCTGGAACCAAAGTCTTTAGGCGCAGATGGTCCGTTTCACTCTCAGCAGCTCTGGATTTATCTGCCCCCATATTATTTTTATTTCAAAATTGTTTTGGCTATTTGGGGAGTTTTATAATTCTATACAAATTTTAACAGAGTTGTAACTAAGTTCTTCAAGAATATCATTGAAATTTTGATGGGAATTGCATGGAAATTTCATATACTTGGAGTAGGATAGTCAACCTACAATAATGTTAGTTCTACAACAGCGTTAGTTCTTCAAACCCATGATCATGGAGCATTTTTCCATTTCCTTACATCCTCTTTCATTTTGTTCAATAATGACCTTTGTACTTTTCAATATAAGTATTTTACATCCTTTGTTATGTTGATTCTTAGGTATTTCATGGTTTGATCACTATTTTAAATAGGATTGTCTTTTCATTTTTATCTCCTCTATAGTTCACTTTTTGCACATAGAAGTACAACAAATTTTTAGTGTATTTATTTTGAAGCCTGCTACTCTGCTCTATTAGTTTATTGTTTCTTTTTAAATTTATTTATGTTTTAATTAGTGAGTCACAGTGAGGGTACAGTTACAGATTCACACATTTTCATGCTTGTTTTTCCCTAATGCACTGTTCGAGAGCCCATCCCTCCACCAGTGTCCATTCTCCACCACCAATGAACCCAGTATCCCTCCAACCCCCCGATCCCATCCCCCACCCCACCCCACCTCTGTGTCAGGGCATTCCAGTTTGTTCTCTCTCTCTCCTTTTGGGTGTTGTGGTTTGCAGTAGAGGTATTGAGTGGCCATCATGTTCAGTCTCTAGTCTACTTTCAGTTTCTAGTCTACTTTCTCCCTCCCCGCGTGGGATTTCCAATCACATTTTACTTGGTGTTCGCTTCTCTATCTGGAATGACTTCCCCCAGCATGTGAGGCCAGCCTCCAAGTTATGGAGCCAACCTCCTGGTATTATATACTACTACTCTCGGGTATTAGTCTCCTACTCTGTTATTTTATATTCCACAGATGAGTGCAATCTTACTATGTCTGTCCCTCTCTTTCTGGCTCATTTCGCTTAGCATGATACTTTCCATGTTAATCCACTTATATGCAAAGTTCATGACTTCATCTTTTTTAACAGCTGCGTAGTATTCCATTGTATAGATGTACCAAAGTTTCTTTAACCAGTCATCTGTTCTCGGGCACTCGGGTTTTTTCAAGATTCTGGGTATTGTAAACAGTGCTTCAATGAACATATAAGTGCAGAAGTCATTTCGACTATACTTTTTTGTTTCTCTGGGATATATTCCCAGAAGTGGTATTGCTGTAGCTTATTATTTCTAAGAGGTTTTAGTGGAGTCTTTAGGATCTTTCATATGTATATTATGTCATAGGAAAATAGTGATAGTTTAACTTCTTTTCTAATCGGTATATATTTCTTGCTTACTTTCTTCAGCCTCTATGGAAAATGATAAAAGAACTCTCATATGACGCAGGGAAAAAAAGTATATATATATACATATAATTTTAAAAACTAGAACCAACATATCAAATGAAAATAAAATAAAATGTTCATTATTGATTAGCAAAAAATTTCAAATTAAGATCACAGTGAAACATTATCTCATTCTGTGAGAATGGCTTGCATCAAAAGTACCACTAGTAGGTATTTATTAATAATTAATTTTAATTTTTAGGAGAGATGTATAGAAAATAATTTTCATGCTCTGTTAGTTGGGATGCAAATTGATGCAAGCATTTTGGAAATGTTTCCTTAAGAACCTAAACGTAAGGCCAGAGCCATGGTACAGTAGGGAGGGTGCTTGCCTTGCCAATGGTTGACCTAAGTATAATCCCCAACGTCCCATATGGTCCCCTGAGCACCACCAGAATTTTAATTTCTGATAGCAGAGTCTCTGCTATCAGAAATAGAGCAGAGAGTCTCTTGCCTGCATGCCTGGCTGTCTTCCCCGGGGCCCCTCAGAGGGGATGGGCTCCAGCTTCCCTCCCTGCCCCGAGCACAGCTCCCGGTGGCCAAAGACCACCGGAACCTGGCCGCAGCCATGCTCAAGGCCCCTCTCTACATGTTCAGACAGGCCTCACGCATGAAGGTACCAGTAGAGGAACCCAGGTTTGTGTAATCCCATCAATGGCAACATCCAGAGACTTAAAAGCAAGCTCCCAGAAGCGATATCTTATAACCTATTTTTCCCTCTGGGAGAAACTCACAAGCTACTGAGAGTTTCCTGCCCACATGGGACAGCTTTGAAAGCTTCCCGTGGTGTATCTATATGCCAAAGCTAGTAACCAGCTGAATCTCATTCCCCTGATCCTGAAGCCTTTAGAGGCTTCTAAAATCTCAGGGATAGGACAAATGTAGAGGTTACTGAGACGGCTCGAGCCACTCGACAATCAACGGGATTTCGTGATCGTGATCGTGATCGTGATAGCAGAATAAGGAGTTACCCCTGAGCATTGCCAGGCATGCCTCCCACCACCAATTAGAAAGAACCTGAAAAAAAGTACATATATATATATACATACACACATATATATGTATATATACATACTTACATATATGTGTGTATATATAAGTGTGTATGTATATATGAGGTTATTCTTTACTCAGTACCCAAAGATAAAGAAATCTGACATGTTATACTGGTTTAAATGAGTAAATCTCACCAGTTGGAGTCCATCTGATTACCATAGAAATTATGATACTAGTATAACTGTTGTGCAGTAAAATAAGCAAAAGTTTTTTATTTAATGCTCAGTTCTGCTATTTATTAGCTGTAAAACGCTAGCCAAGGTATTTAAACTCTGAGTATCAGTTTCACTTCTGTAAAATAGGATAAATTGCACCTCCAGCAGAGAGTTGGTGTGTTGATGTGAAATAACTTAGCACAGTGCTTCAAATATTATAAGTATCCAGGTGGGATTCACCTTTATTTTTCAACCTCTAAAACTGTGATTTACACAAGACCAAGTTACTTTTCAGAACTTTTCCTATTTCTTTACTTCACCTTAGTGCCATTAAACAAAAATAGGTCCTTTTAAAAATTTCTACATCATGGCAGATTCACTTAAATGGTCTTTGATTTCTTAGTTTTTTTAATTGACTTTACCTATAATTATTTGACGCTTTTAAAACATAGAGCAGAAAACATTGCATTAATGAATTAAAGATCTTGGATACTTTGTCCCCATGTCCTTTGAATTCTTAATTCAATTACAATAATACCTGAAAAATTAACATCATGAATGAAAAGAACAGGGGGAGAAAAAAAGACAAACTGAAGGGAAAATTAGAAATTTAGGGGGAAAAAAAGCTATATTTGGCACTGATTCACAATTCTAAGGAGAAGATTATTTGCCAAAAAATTCCTAGTTTTTTCATTCATTCACTAAATCCTCTCTGAACAACAACTTAATATACAGCAAGATCTCCATTAGGCTATGCTAGGAAAGGGGTATCTGAAAACTATTCTTTAAGACAGCATTTGTGAGATCTGAGAAATAGTATAGGGATTAAGATGCTTGCACACAGGACACCTTGGCTCTAAGACCAGTACTACATATGGTTCTTGGGTAACTGCCAGGAGTGATCCCTTTAGCATAGAGACATGCATGGAACCTGAGCACCACTGGGTGTGATTCATTAAGAAAGAAAGAAAGAAAGAAAGAAAGAGAAAGAAAGAAATAAAGAAAGAAAGAAAGAAAGAAAGAAAGAAAGAAAGAAAGAAAGAAAGAAAGAAAGAAAGAAAGAAAGAAAGAAAGAAAGAAAGAAAGAAAGAAAGAAAGAAAGAAAGGAGGGAGGGAGGGAGGGAGGGAGGGAGGGAGGGAGGGAGGGAGGGAGGGAGAGAGGGAGGGCTCATAATACAACATTTAGATCTTTAAGGAGTTTTTTGTTTGTTTGTTTTAATTACAGAGAAACTTGCAACTATTCAGTAAATGTAAAAACACATATGTGACCTTAGTGAATGTTATAATAATTAAATTCTATGCTTAGGAAAGAGTATTGAAATTCCCAGGAAAGTTGGCCTTAAACTAAAACTGAGATGATTGGAAATATCAATCTATAGGATATAATTTCTGGAGCATTAGAGAAAATAATTTAACAAATATTTCAATGATCAAAAACTTAAATCTATGAAGCAAAAAGTTAGAAAAAGTTTTCAATGCTGGTAGGATAAAATCCTAGAACTGAGAATTATTTAAGGAACATTATTAAAAAAAAAAAGCTAATTCCTATTATGTAATATTGGAGTTTGGGAATCCTAAAAACCAAAAAGAGCAAAAGATCTTAAATTTTGTGCCAACGTCATCTAGCTCTTGGCTATTTTTGAATCCTAATAATCATATTTCATAACATAAGGGAAAATAATTAACAGAAGAAACAAAATTCTTCAGATGTTCCCTACGAACTAAAAGAAAGTCTAAAAAGCAAAAGAAAATCCAAAGGTTCATTTTAGATTTCTCTCTGCTTCTTTTACTTAAGCCATTTTCTAATTTCAAATGAACCCAATATCATACATAAAGCAAGATACAAACCTATGTTGAAATTTGGTGATTCCAGGTTTTACACTGCACAGCATTCAGCTGTTAAAATTGCATGGACAGACTTGAGTAATAATACAGACAGGAGGGTGCTTGCCTTGCACACAGTCAATCCAGATTCAATTGTTGGTACAGCATATGATCCCCCAGTCCCCATCAGGACTGATTCCTGAACACAGAGCTGAACACAGAGCCAGGAGTAAGCCCCAAGAACCCACCAGGTATGGTCCCCCAAAAATAAAAAATCAAAACACATGAACATAACTCATTTCTAATTGATTCATACTTTTTTCAGCAGCACTCTCAAAATCATTTGCCTAAACACAGTAATTTTTGTTCTAATTTTATTGTTCTATTTGACAAAAAGAGAAATTTATTGTTGACTGAACGGGTTCATTTCAACTTTAATCAGAAGGCTACATGAATGACTTTTGTGTTTGCAGAGAAGGTACTAAATACTGTCATTTTTCTCTCATCTCAAGATGCCAAGAGACACTGGTGCCCCTACTCAGTCTCCCTTGAACTTTATGTAAACAGCATTAAGCCAAGATAAATCAACTAATCCTAGCTCAAAGATCAAGGGTTGTATCATTGCTCTTGTAATGCAAGGTTGTCCTGGCCATGATACATAGAAGGACAAATTCAATAATATTGTATAAATACCTGCTTGTTTCTTGGGAGTGACAAAAATCAGAGAAGCAGACAAAAATAATAAAAGCAAAAGTAAAGCAAGCGTGACTAAACAGAAATAGTTCATAGTAAGGAAAGGGAGGGAGAAGAAAATAAATAAAAAATGAAGACTCCATGCTAATAGAATAAAAAGAATAGCTGGTATGGAAATCATGATACTTCCATTTGTATTAAACTCTTCTGCCTTTTCCTTCTATTTAAACCACCATTGGCACCTTCACAAAAGTTGCTATCTCTTCCCAAAGTTGAGTGCAATCTATCTTAAGGCATCTTACTGGTTAATACATCTTTACAATAAACTCCCTGTAAAGTCTAAAGAACTGAAGAAATAAATTGAAGTGGCTTTTACTAGTGGCTGGGGGTACAGATTGACAGCTTTGGAAATGAATGGCTTCTTTTTCTTCCAAGAATAGATACAGCCCGATAAACAGAGGTGTAAGATTCCGCAACTACTTCAATACACTTTCACCGTGACAAAGTAATGGCTGCAAGAAAGAGCAAGCCAGTTACCTTTTCCAGTCAGTTCTCTGCTCAAGAATTGCTGCTCAGCACCAAGATGATAGGAGCCTTTTCCTTACTACCAACAGAGGCACAACTCACTTACTTCACTTAGAACAGATACTAATAACTTTGGACTATCCTCAACTCTATTGGATTCAAAATGCTGAGCTTAAAGTGAAAACTAACTTGAATTTCCCAATACAATTTCCTACAGCCATCTAGTCCTCTAAAAGTTCCCAGCACTAAATCAGGTAATGCAGCATAGTAGCTATTTTATCTGGTTCTCCCAAAGATATTTGAAATGAGTACTCTGCCATCCATGAAATCAAATGAATCTCAGGGACATTTCTATTTATGCAATGTGAAGGAGATCTTTTCGAAAGAAAAAAGGAAAAGCATAAAAAACGATGGAATGTTTCCAAAAGCACAACTAACATGCATTTGCCTTTGAGAAAGAAAAGCTTCAAACATGAAAAATTGAGAGACATAAGTTAAAGTGGTGTCTTAACATCATTTATTTATGCACTGAACTTAAGAATCACTGTAGCTTTCTTCATCACAGACCTTTATAACTGCAGAGACCAGTATAACATTGCTATCAGATTATAGTCGGTAGATGTTAGAACACATATGCTTTGTTTATCTTGTACTTTCCTAAACAATCATGCACAGCTTTCTTTTGTTCCCAGAGTCATTCAAGCATATAATAAGAGTTCCAGCAAGTTGAAACCTCTTGTATCTGGTTATTTTCAGGGCCTTGTAAACCTGCTGCTGCCAAGTCAGTAGTTTTCTTATGCTGTCAGCATGGATTTTTAAAAATGCCATCGTTACAATTATTAGTAGTAAAAAGCTTCTATATCTCCAGTCTTTTCCATTAACCCTCGTTAAGGTTTGCATGTACTTTTAGCACAATTTTAAACATCCCTAATGCTCAAGGTAAAATGTACTCTATTTCAGTCAGCGGTTCTCACTTATTTTTCCCTTAGCAATTACAGCGACTCACCCTGGGTTTTTCCTCTCCTTGCATCCCATAGCATATCACCAACCACTACACTAACTGGTCCTCAACAGGTTTTCTATGTGTTTCAAACATTGTTTTATCTTTGCTTGTCCCTTAGTTCACCTTTCCTTCTCCCTTTCTGCCTTTCTTCTTTCCTTACCACGCTTTTTACTACATACATGCTGAATCAAATACAAGGGGGAATTGTGTGACTGAAAAGACACTAAAACAAATCATGGATTCTAGTGTTTATTCTGTCACCTATCTATCAAGAGTGTAACCTTGAATAGGGGAGCAGGGTCATCACTTATAACTTTTTTATTATGGAAGTTGGCTACAGCATAAGATGTCACGTAGCTCTGAAATTCTAGTTTCATTTTTGTCCCAGAAATTCAGAGCAGATAAATCAATAATACATATATATTAGATGCATACATATGATATGGATCTCAAATTTCATTTAGGATTTAGGATACTTTCCTTGAATATAGTCTGTTGTCTCCATAACAATATTTCCTATCTTTTTTATTCTACTCCCTTCGGTTTCACTCACATATACATACCAATAAAATAGTACACCAAAATTCAACTAAAAGTCAATCAAAAATAATCAATAAAAACCTACTGTTGTCAAAGTTACCAAATCACTTTAACAGTTAAATCTAGTTACTAAACCCTCACTAATCTCTATTAATTTTTATTTTTACTGATTTCTCCTTCTCGCTCCTAGTGTTGAATACCCACTGCACTGCTCTAAGTTGCTGGTCCTCTTCTCTTCTTATGATCATTTTCATAAGATTTCATCCAGTCCCATGACATTCAATACCAAATATGTGCATCATTCCCCCCCCAAAAAAAAGTAGAACACTAATCAAGAACTCTTTACTAAACTTCACATTTATTTATTTCTATGGCTGAAACACCCCTACAATAAGAATTTGTAATATTCTTGTCCCAATCTCATTTGTATCACTTGTCGTCTCATTGATCTTCGATTTGCTCAAGCGGGTGCCAGTAACATTGCCATTTGTCACTGTCGCGTGCTAGTGCAGCCCAATGATATCTGCTTGCTCCAGGAACAGGAAGAGCCTCAAATCATTCATTCAGGGATTTGACAAAGAAATCTGATTATCTAGTTGGTAGGTGGCCATGAGGTCTTCTGACGTCCCGTGGTATCCAGTCGGTTAGAGCTCTAGTCCAACGGTCGTCTCTGAATCACATTACATGACCAGCCCATCTGATTTTTGATGCTTGGCAAACAAGACAGCATCCCTGATTCTTGACTGTCGACGGAAGTCAGAACTCCGGGTTCCTTCTCTCACTTGAGTGAGATGTGATATTCCTAGCATTCCTCTTTGGGATACCCAAATAGCGTTCTCATCCTGTTTGTGTAGGGCCCAGGTCTCTGAGGCATATGTTAGTGAAGGAAGAATGGTGGAATCAAAAAGATGTGCCCAAAGTTGGAGGTTCTTCGTTCTCTTAACCACTTCTTCAATGCTCTTGAAGGCATTCCGTGCTGCTCTCTTCCTCCTGCGCAGTTCTGGCACCAAGTCGTTCTTCATGTTGATTTCTCAACTCAGGTACACATAGCTGCTGCATTTGGAGATGTTCGTTCCATTGAGAGCAAACGGAGCTTCAGGGACCAGTTGGTTTTTCATGAACATCGTCTTGTTGAGATTCGACTGCAATCTGACCATTCCACACTTGTGGTTGAAGTCAGACAGCATTTGTGCCGCTTGGCTAATGTTTGGTGTTATGAGAACGATGTCATGAGCAAAGTGGAGGTGATGTAGTTGCCTACCATCTATCTTCACTCCCATTCCTTCCCATTCCAGTCATCGCATGATGTTCTCAAGGGTGGCACTGAAGAGTTTCGGTGAAATGGTATCACCCTGTGGCAGCCCTCTTTACATCAATGATCACTACTTTGTAGAATGGTGAGATCCTGGTAGTGAATCCACAATACAGCTTGTGGAGGATTTTGATATACTGAGTTTGAACACCCTGTTTGGCCAGGGCTTCGATGACCACCTCAGTCTCAACAGAATCAAAGGTCTTCTTTAAGTTGATGAATGTTAGACAGAGCGGCATCTTGAACTCTCGCAAAACTTCAATGAGTTTGGTCACTGTGTGGATATGGTCTATTGTGCTGAATCCCCTTTGGAATCTGGCTTGCTAGCATGGTTGTCCTTCATCTAGTGTTCTGACTATTCTATTCAGGATGACACCAGTGAACAAATTGTAGACGACAGATAGCAGGCAGATTGGGCGATAGTTGCCGATGTCGTGGATGTCTCCCTTCTTGTACAACAGAACGGTCTACTGGTTTTCCACTGAGACGGAACTTTGCATTCAGACAGGTAGCATGTGAAGAGTCGAGCCAGTGTATTGATGAGTACTGGCGGCAGATTGTTCAGGTGTTCGGGTCTGACCTTGTCCGGACCAGGTGCTGTACGCATCTTTACCAACGAAATGGCATGTCGAATTTCAGAAGGGAGGACATAGGGAATGACATATCCATCCTGCAGAATTTGGTATGTGGGCAGGTGGATATGGCTGTCAAAGAGATCTGAGTAGAAAGTCATGAATAATCCTCTCCATTGCCTTTCTGGAAGATGTGATAGATCCATCGAGATGTCAGAGGGCAGTCATCTTGGTCTTGTAGTTGGTGAAGGACAGGCAAGCATTGCGAATACTTTTCCCGGCTTCTGCTGCACTGGCCAACACTGCTGCTCTTCTCTCTTTGAGGTCTTCCTTTATCGCATCTCTGCACAGCTTTGTGAGCTCGGACATTAGCTTGTGATTGCCTGAGGCTCGCGCCAAACCACGTTGATGAATGAGCTCGAGAGTTTCCGAAGACAGGCGTCTGTTTGTGGCTTTCTCACTCTCGGCATTCTTTGCACATTCATGGAGGTGTTGAACCAGTCGATCGTATTCCTCATCGATGTTGTCAAGGATGGCATCTTCCCACGTTGCTGTAATAGTGCCAAAGAGCTCCTACTTGGTGGTCATTCTGGGAGTTGCCTTGTTAGACTTAAATTTTGCGGACTTTTCTCCCCGTTCTGTGAAGTAGAATTTTGCATGAAGGAGACAGTGGTTCGATCCCATTTGGAATTTTGAGACAACAGTGACATCGGTCAGGCAAAACCTTCTATTGAATATGATGTGGTCAATTTCATTGTGGAACTGTCCACCGGGAGACTTCCATGTCCAGCTTTTAGATTCGACCTCCTGGAACTGTGAGTTACCATGGATGGTCTTGGTCGACATGATGAATTCAGACAGTCTCTCACCCTGATCGTTCCATTCTAGGCCATGTGTCCCAATGTGGAGTTCTTCAGGCGATCCACTACCCAGCCACCATCACACTCCAGGCCACTCTCCGGACACTTGAGCCGAACCTCACACACGAGTGAAGCCCTCCAAAACCAGGTAAACAGAACTTTGCGACCTTGAACTAGATTCAAGGAGACCTGGAAACAAGATCCTCTGTCTGCCTCCTCCAATCTTTGGCATCTGAGGGAGGGGTCAAACCCAGACACCCCACCCTGCCCAAGCCAGATAAATACCTCACTGGCCCACCCCCACTACATCCACTACCCAGCCACCGCCACACTCCAGGCCGCTTTCCGGACCGCTCGGCCACTTCACGGCCACGCGACACATCATAAGACACTTAATACCCATTATTCCCGCACCATATTTGATAGGTTTAAATTTGGTGTGAACCATGGTAACAACTCTAAGGGCAATTGGAGGCTGCCCTAAAAGCCTTCTCCCTCTCGGAGAGCCAGGCAAGCTACCGAGAGTATCCCGCCCACACGGCAGAGCTAGCAAGCTACTCGTGGCGTATTCGATATGCCAACAACAGTAACAACAATTGGCCTCATTCACCTGTCACCGAAAGAGCCCCCAATACGGCAGCGCTAAGAAAGATGAGCAAGGAGAGGCTGAAAAAATCTCGGGGATGAACTAGACTGCCAAAACGAAGAAAGACTAAAAAGATTGTCTGTACTTTCAATACACATATGCTGGCATCAGAAGCATCCATCGAGGACCTGATGGTGCAAGCACAGAAGATCAAGTATGACATCATCGGTCTGACCAAAACGAGGAGACATCAATCACATCACGCCATTTTCTACACTGGAGAAGAATTGTTCCTCGGAACATGTGACAACAGAGGCGTTGGTGGAGTTGTTGTCCTTGTCAACACGAACTTGGCCATGAGCATCAATTCATTCAAGTGCCTAACAACCCGAATTGGACAATTACGCTTGAATAGATGTGGCTCACTGCCTGCAGTTTCTATCTTTGTCATCTATGCACCAACTTCCAATTACAATAAAGAAGAAATTGAGAGGTTCTACATGGAACTGGAGATGTTCTATAAAGAAGACTACACCTTCTACAAGATCATTGTTGGTGATTTTAATGACAAGATAGGTCCGAGAAGGTCCCAATTTCATACAACCAATTAAATAAATTCCATTTTTTGTTTCTCTGTCAAATAAATCATTGTGACATTCATTTCTTACATATTATGTACATTCCCTTAGGATTTAGTTCAGATTAACTATATACCTGAATCTACTTTTGGCCTGTACTCTGTGGCATTTCTTTTAGCTTTCTAACATGTTTCTCTTATCCCCTTAGATTCAGTCTTCAATGTAGTAGCCCAAGTAGTCTTTTTTTTTTCTTTTTGGATCACACCCGGCAATGCTCAGGGGTTACTCCTGGCTCTGCACTCAGGAATTACTCCTGGCAGTGCTTGAGGGACCATATGGGAATCGAACCTGGGTCGGCCACATGCAAGGCACACGCCCTACCCACTGTGCTATCGCTCCAGCCCCCCAAGTAATCTTTTAACAACTTTCTAAAACCTCCATTTGGATGACTAAATTTTTGTAGATAAGACCTATGTATAAAATCATGGGCTTAGTTAACACTCACCCTAATTTATCCTGCTGTCTCTTCTTGTCATTTAATGCCTTGGTTACTAGGGTCCTTGGAGTTCTATTTTCTACATTGTGAAGACTATAGACCTTCAAACCACCAGATTCCTCAGAATAAATTATAACCTTGAAATGAAGGTACCTAAAGAGCTGTATTCAACCTGGGTGACATAGAATTAAAGTATAAAACAGATAATATATTTATGCTTGAAAATTACCAAACAGGGCAGCAATTAGTAACACTTATTGAACTGTGTGCCAGACATGATTTTAAGGTTTTTACAAACATACTCATTTTTTCCTAGCAGCAACCCATAATTTCTAACCTCACATACCTTTACCCATTATTTGATGTCATCCATCAGGAAAACACTCAGAAAATAACAAAAATGCAAACGGGTCAGATGAGCAGTTACCAGATTCAAGAAGTAGACCATAATCCTAAACATTTCTTTTCTTTTTTAAAATTTATTTTTATGTATTTGTGTATTGGCTTTTGTGTCATACCCAGGAATGCTCAGGAGTTGTTACTCCTGGCTCTGCAGTAATTATTTCTGATGACGCTGACAGGACAATATGGGATGCTGAGGATCAGGCCTAAGTCAGCCATGTGCAAGACAAATACCTTACTGACTTTATTATCTCTCCAGCCTCTCTTTAGCATCTCTGCAGGCAAATTTTATCTATGTAGAGATAGCTGTCATATCTCTATAAAGGAAAAATACTTGTTGATACACTTGTTGGAAAAAATAGTTGATACACTGAAGGTCACATATCAAGGGTAATTAGATTTCTCCAAGGTGAATCATAGAAATGGCTTGGTTAGAAATATTATAGAATTTTCACTCTCTAGCCATAAATCACTTAATAAATCTAATACACCTGTCAAATACACTGAACACGTGCCGAAGCATATTTACTTATAGTTTCATTATTTTATCTATCTTACTTATGAGTATTTTACGAAATTGATTAGATTACAAAAATTTGCTAGTGGACCATGCTCATCTCAGTATCATTAAAGGTAACTTTTTATTTCTTTACATACTCATTCCCATAACCAAAAGAAAAAAGATATATAATTTCAAATAACTTCAAAGAAGTTACCCTCTACTTGCTTCCAATCATGTCAACCTTCTCAATGTTGAAAACATTTTTTTCTCCCAGATAGTTTCATCACCTCATTCAGCATATTTTTTTTGTCTGTTTAAATTGTAGTTTCAGTAGTAAAAGCAAATAAGAGTAAATAAGCATAGACATAATGTCTCAATAAGAGAATTGAGTATTTAAAAATAGGAGCCTAACACATTAAAAAGGTTTCATGTAAGAGACCAATGTCCATAAAAAGACTAGATTTTTTAAAATCATGCATTTTTGGAATATTAAGTTCTACACATAGATTTAAATGAATAAATTAGAATTAAATGTGTCAAAGTAACTAATTTTTATAAGTATTAAGTGAGAAAAACAATTTTTTTTAATTTATTTATTTTTAATTAGAGAATCACCGTGAGGGTACAGTTACAGATTTATACACTTTTGTGCTTATACTTCCCTCATACAAAGTTTGGGAACCCATCCCTTCACCAGTGCCCATTCTCCACCACCCGTAAACCCAGTGTCCCTCCCACCCTCCCCAATCCCATCTCCCCCCCACCCCACCCTGCCACTGTGGCAAGGCATTCCCTTCTGTTTTCTCTCTCTAATTAGCTGTTGTGGTTTGCAATAAAGGTGTTGAGTGGCCGCTGTGCTCAGTCTCTAGCCCTCATTCAGCCCGCAACTCCCTTCCCCCACATGGCCTTCGACTACAATGTAGTTGGTGATCGCTTCTCTGAGTTGACCTTTCCCCGGAACGTGAGGCCAGCCTCGAAGCCATGGAGTCAACCTCCTGGTACTTATTTCTACAGTTCTTGGGTGTTAGTCTCCCACTCTGTTATTCTATATACCATAGATGAGTGCAATCTTTCTATGTCTGTCTCTCTCTTTCTGACTCATTTCACTCAGCATGAAACTTTTCATGCCCATCCACTTGACTACAAAATTCTTGACCTCCTTTTTTCTAACAGCTGCATAGTATTCCATTGTATAGATGTACCAAAGTTTCCTCAACCAGTCATCCGTTCTGGGGCATTCGGGTTTTTTCCAGATTCTGGCTATTGTAAACAGTGCTGCGATGAACATACATGTGCAGATGTTGTTTCGATTGTACTTTTTTGCCTCTCTGGGATATATTCCCAGCAGTGGTATTGCTGGGTCAAATGGGAATTCAATATCTAATTTTTTGAGAGTCGTCCAAATTGTTTTCCAGAAGGGCTGAACCAGTCGGCATTCCCACCAGCAGTGAAGAAGGGTCCCTTTCTCCCCACATCCTCTCCAACAGCGGTTGCTTTTGTTCTTTTGGATGTGTGCTAGTCTCTGTGGTGTGAGGTGGTATCTCAAAGTTGTTTTGATCTGCATCTCTCTGATGATTAGTGATGCAGAGCACTTGAGAAAAACAAATTTTCAAAAGATATATGCACTAATTATGTGACAAATTTCTAAAAATGACTGTGTGCTCCCTATAAACTAAGAATATTTAACAAAAAATTGAAAAGCACATTCTTAGAGGTTAGGCCCCAAATCCAAACAGTGGTTGCATTGGTAGAGAGTTTAGTTTGAGAAGTACATAAAGTGAACTTCAGCTTTCAGCTTAATCACATTTGTATTCAGAGTAATCACGTAAATGTTATTTCTTTCTTTAAAGAAAAATATTTGAAGCCAACATTTTCCATTGTAAATTTTGTTAACTTGAGGTCATAGTATACATAATATATTCCTATACTTTAATGGTCTTGTTTTCTGTAACATCCTCCAAATTATATGAGAGAAGAAATAAGAAGGATAGCACACTGAAAATATCATTCACTCTAGACAGGCATGCAAAAGATCAGAGATCAAACCTGAGACAGAAAAGCAAGTGCTACAGGAGGATCAGAGTAGGGACGGCTATGACATTACATCGGAGAGAAGCCGGTGGATAGGAGTGTTCCTGGAAATTTCCCTAAAACTGCTCAGGAGGGGCCAGAGAGACAGTAGATCAGGTAGGCTATTCACCTTACACACTGTCAACCCAGCTTTGGTGCCCCAAGAATGACAGAAATAATCCTAGAGCTAGGAGTGATTCCTGAGACTGCAAGTGCAGAAAAAAATATATATTAATTAATTAGTAAAAATTTTTTGAGTGATAGTACAGTGGGTAGGGAGTTTGCCTTGCACAAGATGGTTGGCCTTCATTTCCAGCATCCCATATAGTCCCCTGAGCACCGCCAGGAGTAATTCCCAATTTCCTGAGCCAGGAGTAATCCCTGCACATCACCTGGTGTGATCCAAAAAGCAAGAAAAAAATTATTTTTTGATTTTGGGGTTACATCTGACAGTTCTCAGGGCTTTCTACTGGCTCTATGCTGAGGGATCACTCCTGCTGGGCTCAGAGGACTATATGGGGTGATGGCGATAGAACCTGGATCAGCCATGTGCATGGCAAGTGCCCTACCTGTTGTACTATTGCTCCTGTCCCACAAATTTATTTTTTAAATGCTCGAAGAATATATACTTTCTGCAAATTGGGAGGAACCAGTTGGGTAGGGAGATGCATGCCGAAAGTAGATAATAGACCAAACATGATGACCCCTCAGTGTCTGTGTTGCAAGTTATAATGCCCAAAAGTAGAGAGAGAGTATGGGGAATTTTGTCTGCCATGGAGGCAAGGGGAGGGTGGGAAAGGGGGGGTATACCCGGGATATTGGTGGTAGGGAAAGTGCACTGGTAGAGGGATGAGTGTTTGAGCATTGTGAGATTGTAACCAAACATGAAAGCTTTTAACTATCTCACGGTGATTCAATAAAATTTAAAAAATAATAATAATAAAATAAGATAATAGAAAATTAATATTTATGATCTATAGGTAGGCGAGAGTCTGGCAAGCTACCTGTGCCATACTCGATATCCTGAAAACAGTAACAATGACGGTCCTCATTCCCCTGATCCTGGAAGAGCCCCCAATACACCATCGGACTACACTAGCACATGACAGGGATGAATGGAGACGTTACTTGGTGCCCTCTCGAGCAAATCAATAAACAACCAGGGTGACAGTGATACAGTGACAGTGAATTGGTAAATTAAACTAAATTGAAATGCTCAAGAACCCAGCCTGGAAAAACACTAAAAGTCAGACCATGTCGCTCCTCAAAAAACTAGAAATCGAGCTCCCATTTGACCCAGCAATACCACTTCTGGAAATATACTCTGAAGAGGCAAAAAGATATAGCCAATATGACATCTGCACATGTATGTTCATCGCAGCACTATTTACGATAGCCAAAATCTGGAAAAAAACCCGAGTGCCCAAGAACAGATGACTGGCTAAAGAAATTTTGGTACATCTACACAATTGAATACTACGCAGCTGTCAGAAAAGATGAAGTCATGAACTTTGCATACAAGTGGATCAACATGGAAAGTATCATGCTAAGTGAAATGAGTCAGAAAGAGAGGGACAGACATAGAAGAATTGCACTCATCTGCGGAATATAAAACAACAGAATGGAGGCCTAACAACCAAGAATAACAGAAATAAGTACCAGATTTGCTCCATGGCTTGGAGACCAGCCTCACATGCTGGGGGAAAGGGCAGCTCAGATAGAGAAGGAAATACCAAGCAAAAATGTGGTGGGAGGACCCGTTCGGGATGGGAGAGGCGTGCATGGAGCAGACTATAGACCAAACACATTGGCCACCCAAGACCTCCATTACTAACCACAATGCCCAAAGGGAGAGAGGGAACAGAGGGGAATGCTCTGCCAATAAGGCGGAGTGGGGAGGGGAATGGGGGGGGTGGGAGTGGGTGGCAGGGATGATGGGGTTAACAGTGGAGAACGGGTACTGGTGGAGGGATAGATACTCAAGCTGTATATGACCGAAACACAAGCACGAGAATATGTAAACCTGTATCTGTACCCCCACAGTGATTCATTAATAAAAAAATTTAAAAATAAAAATAAATAAATAAATAAAAGTCAGACCATGTAAAGTGGGTGAAAAGGGTATTCTAGGAAGAAAAAACAGCAGAGGAAAAACCAAAAATGCAGGAAAAGAACACGGAGTGTTTCACAGAGACAAAGCCTCAAGAAATAATCTTGAATTTAAAATTAAATGCTGTTGTTTACTACTTAGCGACCTTGGAAAAGTACTTAATCACTCCTAAAGCGGTTTCTTCAACTTGATCATGGCGTGGGTTTGTATTTATGCAGACTAGAGAAAATGTATCCAAACATACCTGACACATAGCAATAGAGTAATTGGTGATAAATGAAGAACAAGATTAGTGGTTATTATGTGAGATGGAAATTTGGGTTCTCTGATTTCCTGAGTTAGTGATTCTTACAATATGCTGCTGATGTTGCAGGTCAGCATTATCCTAATTTCATGTGGCCTAAAATTTAACATTAAAAAAGAAAGAGAGCCCGCTGAAGTCCTGGACAAAGTAATGGAACTTAATTTCTACAACATGTCTCTTCTCAATTTCACAACAGCCCAGATGCTGACTTTTACTCATACAGTTAACTATTCTTTGAGTACATTTTTGATTATCACCTTGAAACAATCACAGCTAAAACTTTTGGTAAATTGGTCTCCCACATATTAAGTCAGCTGGTGGCTAAAATTTGGAAAATACCAAATTAGTCTCAGACAGCAAATTAAACTAGGAAAGTTGCATGCTTAGTACGCTGAAGTAACTGTCCTTTATTTACAAACAAGCAAACAAAAAGCTAAGTACACAAGACATTGGTCACCTCGTTATTAGTTAATAAAACATTCCTACATTTTGTTGATAAACATCATTTTCATAATATGCAGTCTGTTATAAAGGCAAGTTGAAATAGCATTAAAAACAAACTTCCTGAGACTTCAGTGTTGTGTTATGTGGATGGTATATATTACTCTGAAAGTCCTCAGGCTCTTTCATCACATCTAGTATCAGTAAAGGGAGGCTACATCCCCATGATTCCCGGGCACAACACCTCTCCCCAGAACAGATTGATGTTCCCTTGCCACTCTACAGAGTCAGCTGCAATATGATCTAAGCCCAAATTTAGGCAATTGAATGATTTTTTTTCAGTGAGGTTTTAGCAACCATTACCACTATCCCAGGAAGTTGTCGTTTTCTTGGAGATTAATTGCCATAGGAAAGTATGTTTTCTCTTTCAGCACATTATTTCCAAATCTCTCTGCTCTGCATGGAAGGAAAGAAGCATATGTTGCTTCTCAACACCACTCACTTCAAACAACCAAGAATCATGGGGTTGCTTAGGTCATACGAGCAATGGAAACAAACCATCCAGAAATTTTTTTTGTCTGATGAACTCAGCTGGAAATGCCACAAACTTGCAAATATACTGTTATTGACCACCATTAACCCACTATCACTGCCCCCAAGCCTTCAGATCAATCACGGGACTCCCAGTACTATTATCATTTTGCCTTCCATTATACGGAAAAAATAAATGTCTGTAAGTTTATCAGGTTAGTAAGATTGACTGAAAATACTAACTTTGTCCCATTGCTTTTATTTTGCATTGGTGTTAACACAAAAGTGTTAACTTGAAATGAACTAAGATGAGTCTCAACCATTGAGGAAAATATACAAAAAAACTACAGTCAGGAGTGGTTCTAGTGATTGCATCTGGATCTTGAAAGTCTAACAAAAGTTAACAAAAGTCTAACAAGCACTGTAGCACTGTCGTCCCATTGTTCATAGATTTGCTCGAGCGGGCACCAGTAACGTCTCGATTGTGAGACTTGTTGTTACTATTTTTTGGCGTATCTAATATGCCACGGGTAGCTTGCCAGGCTCTACCTTGCAGGCGGGATACTCTTAGTAGCTTGCCGGGCTCTACGAGAGGGACAGAGGATTCGAACTCGGGTCAGCCGCATGCAAGGCAAACGTCCTACTGGCTGTGCTATCGTTCCACCCAAGTCTAACAAAAGTTAACAAAAATAAAACACTATAGCTGAACGAATAAAAGAAAGAAAAAACTCTATTTTCATAAAGAGACGTTTAGGACTGCCCACAGGAGAAGTTAACAGAGAGTTCTGAGGAGATGGCTTGAACACTTCCCTGTCCTCCTCATGCAAACGGGTTTCTACACTATGCCGCAGGGAGGCCAACCTGTAAAATTTTGGTGGAAACTTTACCTTAAAGTAATAGCTAAAAGGTAACAAAGCATTTATCTTTTGAAAGGCAGAAGGCAATTCTCAACGTCCTGAATGAATCGCAAAAATATATTTTGAACTTTGAGATGATTACCCAAGGCAGGAACCATTGTAGCTGTGAGGGAACAATTCATCATAAGATATCTTGGCTAGCCGCACATTGGATCTGGGCTTACAGCTGGGGCAGTCAGCCTGTCCTGCAGATGGTCTTAAGAGAACGGAATGTCACTGGGCCGGAGCTTGAGAGCTTTTTTCAGTTTAAAAAAAGGGGGGGGAGGAGGAAAGGGTTGATTAAGGAGAAGGCTCAAAGGGTTGGAAAGCAAGTCTTGCATGTGCCCAGAAGCACATGGTCTCTCAGCACTGCCCGGGGGTGGCCCTGGTGGTCCCAGTACCGTCAGAGCTAAGCCTCATCACCAGGCCCCAGCATCAAAGAACCAAGCGGCATCACTGGGCCAAATAACCAGGACTGGTACTGCTGAACAGTATGACTCCCTGACACTCCCTGACACACTTAAACACACACACACACATACAAATATAGGCAAGGGTTTCTTTCTTTTTTTTTTATAATTTATTTATTTTTAATTAGAGAATCACCGTGAGGGTACAGTTACAGATTTATACACTTTTGTGCTTATACTTCCCTCATACAAAGTTCGGGAACCCATCCCTTCACCAGTGCCCATTCTCCACCACCCGTAAAACCGGCGTCCCTCCCACCCTCCCCAATCCCATCTCCCCCCCACCCCACCCTGCCACTGTGGCAGGGCATTCCCTTCTGTTCTCTCTCTCTAATTAGCTGTTGTGGTTTGCAATAAAGGTGTTGAGTGGCCGCTGTGCTCAGTCTCTAGCCCTCATTCAGCCCGCAACTCCCTTCCCCCACATGGCCTTCAACTACAATGTAGTTGGTGATCGCTTCTCTGAGTTGCCCTTTCCCTGGAACGTGAGGCCAGCCACGAAGCCATGGGGTCAACCTCCTGGTACTTATTTCTACGGTTCTTGGGTATTAGTCTCCCACTCTGATATTCTATATACCATAGATGAGTGCAGTCTTTCTATGTCTGTCTCTCTCTTTCTGACTCATTTCACTCAGCATGAAACTTTTCATGCCCATCCACTTAACTACAAAATTCTTGACTTCCTTTTTTCTAACAGCTGCATAGTATTCCATTGTATAGATGTACCAAAGTTTCCTCAACCAGTCATCCGTTTTGGGGCATTCGGGTTTTTTCCAGATTCTGGCTATTGTAAACAGTGCTGCGATGAACATACATGTGCAGATGTTGTTTCAATTGTACTTTTTTGCCTCTCTGGGATATATTCCCAGCAGTGGTATTGCTGGGTCAAATGGGAGCTCAACCTCTAGTTTTCTGAGAATCGTCCATACTGTTTTCCAAAAGGGCTGAACTAGCCGGCATTCCCACAGACTCCCAGCCACGCCTCCCGAAGCTGAAGGGTTTCTTTCTTATTCAGCAATACATATATAAACCTCTGAAGTGTTTCTTCTTTGCCCATTTTTTTCTTTTTAATTGAATCACTGTGAGATACAGTTGCAAAGCTGTTCATGATCAGGTTTTGGCCATACAATGTTCTATCACCCATCCCTTCATCAGTGTACATTTCCCTCAACTAATGTCCCCAGCTTCCCTCCTGCCACCCCGCCCCCCCCCCACCTCCAGCCTATCTCTGTGGCAGGACTTTGCTTCTTTCTATCCCCCTATTTTTGGATGTTATGGTTTGCAGTGCAGATACTGAGAGATTATCATGTCTGGTCCTTTACCTACACTCAGCGTGTTCTTATTCAGAGTAATCATTTCTAACTATGATTGCCATAGTGGTCCCTTCTTTATCCCAACTGCCTTCTCCCACAGTATTTGAGGCAAGGTGCCAATCAAGGACCAATTCTCCTGGCCCTTGTTTCTACTATCTTTGGGAATTAGTCTTATACTATGAGGCGGGCGGGGGGGGGGGAATTGTGGTGGAGATGGGGAGGTTACATCCCACAAATTAATGCAGTCATTCTATGTCTGTCCCTCTCCTTCTGAATTATTTCATTCATCATGATACTCTCTATGTCCATCCATTTATAAGTAAATTTCACGACTTCATTTCTCCTAAGAGCGGCATAGAATACCATTGTGTAGATGTCCCATAGTTTCTTTAACCAGTCATCTGTTCTTGTCTTTTGCCTAATTTTGTTTCACATGGTCAAAAAAAATCAAAATAGAAAATAAGCCAAAAATCAGCAACCTCTTTAATCTGATATCCTACTACAGGGACCAGTAACTAAATATGCACCTATAATTAAGCCTCTTTGACACCAGGTAATTGAAAAGAAGAAAATATAAGAAAAGCATACTGAGTCCGAGAAGAAAAATTCAGTGTTTAGAATGCCTGCCTTGGGGGACAGAGGCACAGTACAGTGTGTAGGCACACAGCTGGGTTTGATCCCCAGCATCCCATATAGTTCTCCAAGCCCACTAGAAGTGATCTCTGAGCATGGAACCAATAGTAACTCCTGAGCACTGCTAGGGGCTTCCCCCCGCCCCCAAAGAATGCCTGCCTTATGGACATGAGTTCCACTCCAGGTACTGTCACATGCACTGAGCACAATCCAAGCACAATCCTAGCAGTTCTGCTGTCTCTGCTCCCTGGAGCCACAAGCAATTTCCAGCTGCACCATAGCCAGCTGTGTGTGAGAGCACAAGGGTGTAGGCTTCAGCCAGCAGCACAACTAAAAGATGTGCAAGCAACTCGGTCAGGAGGTGTGGCTTCTGTTGCAAAGATACAAGCACCACAGTGAGCCCTGGTGAGCATTGCAACCGGAACATGAAGCCTCAGCTGCAGAGTTTGCCCCTGGAGGACACATGAGCAGACACTACACCCTGAGGTGCAATCTCCATGAGCACCCCTGTTAAATGTGAGTACCTGGTTGGGAGACAGTACAGCAGTTAGGGCTCATATGTATATAGCACCCCCCACTAGGGTTCATTTAATCCCTGGCACCACATTGCCTCCTAGGTCTCCTAACACCAAAGATCCTAAATAGCACCCATCTTCAGGTCCTTGTATTGAACTACCAGATCATTTGATCAAGTGTCACCAGGAGGGAGTCCAGGGCCCCTGAGCACCACTTGGAGAATCAAATAAAAGTGAGAGTACCAAGTCAGTTATATATGTAATGTCCAAACATTCATCACAATAATAATAATGATGATGATGATGATGATGATGATGATGATGATGATGATGATGATGATGATGATGATGGCAAGGAGAAGTGGAGATAGAATTTTTTAATTAAAGAAAAACTCTGTGCCCTCCCTTATTAGTTTGGGGTGGTACCTTATTGGTGGTACGTGGAACTGAGGGTGGGATTTGTTTGGGAGACACAGCCATCAAAGCTTACTTCTGAATCTATGGTCAGGAATACTGCTGGCAGCCCTCCAATATCCATAGGCAGTGCCAGAAATTGAACCAGGGTTGGCCTAAGACCAGTTTCTCACCTCCTTTACTGTCTCTCTGGCCTTCTGCCCCTCTTTCTTTCCTAAAAGCAAGAAGTGAATTTGTAAAGTGGTCTCCACTTCTCCCCACTTCACAACTAGGAAGGACCAACATCTCTGAAGACAAACCCCTCTGAGCCCAGAAATGGTACCTTAAGATTCCATAAAATAAACTTTATTTAATAGCCCTTCCATTGGTTTACATTCATTAACCTTCCCATTATGTCATCCTAGAAACTCAAACTCTTCTTCTTTGATCTTTGCTACTTATTCTAAAACAAATTATATTATTCTTTCAAAATGCTACATAAGCCCAAATTCTTAATACTTCTTTGAGTTTCTCAGCACTCAGTACTCCCATGTGTATTCTTTTTTTTTTTTCTTTTTGGGTCACACCCAGCGATGCTCAGGAGTTACTCCTGGCTCTGCACTCAGGAATTACTCCTGGCGGTGCTTGGGGGACCATATGGGATGCCGGGGATCGAACCTGGGTCGGCCGCGTGCAAGACAAACGCCCTACCCGCTGTGCTATCGCTCCGGCCCCCCATGTGTATTCTTGATGCACATGCTAACACGCTCAGTGATGTCTTTGTTGGTCTAAGTTATAAAGTCCCAGACAATGAACCTAAAGTGGAGAGAGGAATGAATGTGAACTGTCCATCTGCTCTAAAAAGAAATATTGACCATCTCTGAGATCATTAGCCTGGTATCTTTTATCACTGTAAGACCTCCTAGCATTGCAATAAGATAAACAAAGATAGGAAAGGCTTATATTTCGTTTCATTTTCTTATTTGGAGAAATTCTGAAATTTCAGGAATCTTTTCTCTTTCCTTAAGAGAAACAAAAAGCCCAGTAGGTACAAGTGCATCTAATTATGCTTTGAAGGTAACATTTTGGAGTTCATTGCCAAAGACAGAGTAGGCAACACAGAGAAATCTATGGAACTTCGATTAGTCATCACAGTTTTTCATCTTATTTTTTTGATTAACTTTTTTCATGCATAGCTGAAAAACACTAAACAGAATGAAAGGCAAGTTTCGTAATTAGACTAGATTGCCCAAGGCAGGAGAAAAGAAAGACAAAGCAAATCCTGAAACTCAGCTCCTAAGTAACATCCTCAGCATGATAGAGTTTCTTCATACATTTTTTTAATCAGGCTTTAAGGTTTTTGCACATGTACTTTGAAATCAGTGTTTTTGTTGAGAAAATATAGAAGTTTCCGTTTTCTCTTAAATGCACCTTTTCTTATATATTTCAAAACATATAGTATACAGATATATATGAAGTAAAATGGAAAGGAAAAGTATTGTGAGGAGAAAAATAAGTGCTAAAATATATATGAATGTAGTTCCTACAAAAACGCTGTTCTTTATTACATCTATTAAACTACCGTAGATCCAATCATACCCTCCTGAATAGCAAGACAAACAAAGCCAAAAAAGGTCTATGCTTCTTTTATGAACGCTTACATGCATCATATAGGAAATCATCTGATTTAAAACAAAATACACCTTCATTTGGCAATTTTTTATGTTAACTTTGTGGTGAAAAATCAAAAAATGAGGGAGCTGAAGAAATAATACAGGAGTTAAGGTGTTTGCTTTCATGCAGACTTGCCCAGTTGGAGGCTCAACACCACTTGGCCTTTGGAGCATCACAAGTTGCTACCCCAAAGGCCTCTAAGCACCAGAAGAATTGCTTAGTGAATCACCAGGAAGAGCCCACGGCCTCCTAAGTACCACTTGGTGCCCCAACATGAATAAACCAAACCTTATGTGGACTATGTATTAGGTAAACAAAAGTGGCCAAATTGATGAGGATCAATGTCAAATTGATGAGGATCAATGTTGTAACACAGTTCTCTGTATCTCTCACCAATAAAGTATATAAAAAACCAAGCATAGCACATTGATAACAAGTGCACACTATTATAGCTAATATAACTATATTGATATTCCATAATGACTCAACAGATTAGAAGCATTGACCAAAACTAACAAAACTCAATTTTGTAAAGATGCTGGTGTAGTTTCACATTAGGATCAAAAACTCAGGGACGAAATTTTTTAATGCTGGAAAATTGAGTCAGTTGATATTTGAAAAAACTTCAAGCACAGAATTAGAGAATGCTTATAGCTTAAATCAATATAACTCCTTTCTCCATTTTTTTTAAAAATTTAAAACCAGACAAGGTAGTAAAGACCTCTCAGGGTGGTTGGGCAGCTTAAGTGATAACATGAGTCATGAAACCAAGTCTCCCAGTAGTGTCTGTGGACCCCGGTTTTGTGAGCTACACCAAATGTCAGTTTCAGATCTTGGAGTATAATAACTCTACTCTGTAGTGTCAGACCAAGAGATTAATGCTATGATCACAGAGATAGGGTTTAGAATAAATGCTTCGATCACTATAAAGTTTAGGAGCCTCCTTTTTAAAGGAATGAAGGAAAGTCAGAAGCATTTATTGAGCATCTTCTTACATGTCTAGTCCTAGTCACTGGGAATACTCAGGGAAAGCCAATGTTTCTAACCTCAGGGAACTCTCCATTTGGAAGCCAATGATATACTAGATCATCTTGAGGGTGATTAGAAGGTTTGTAATTCAGCAAGTCAAAGAGAAACAGTTACCTCTCTCTCTGTCTCTCTGCCTCTCTCTGTCTCTCTCTGTCTCTCCCTATCTCTATCTCTGTCTCTGTCTCTCTCTATGTCTCTCTCTCTGTCTCTGTCTCTCTCCTCTCCACCTGACTGTGTTCAGGTCACACTTTTGGCTCTATGCCCAGGGATCTCTTGGACTTGGGGGAGGATATGAGGTCATATGTAGACAAGTGCCCTGTACTATCTCCCCAAGCCTTCCTCTATCATATGGGGGGAAGGGGTGGTGAGGGAAGGAATCAAGTACACCCTGAAGGGCTGAGGGCTTAATCCTGGCTCTGTTCAGGGCTCACTCCTGGTAGGCTCAGGATGTGAGCCTGAGTGCTAGGGATAGAATCCATATTGGCCATGTGAAAGGCAAGAGCCCTACCTGCTGGACTATAGCTTTGCCCCACCCTACCTTCTCTACTCTTTTAGAATATATGCTTGTTTTAGACATTTTGTGCCCTCCACAAAATCCTTCTTGGAGAGACCCAAGAATCAGAGTGAGGTGGAGGGGAAATTGTATGCTCATGCCATGATCCTCTCACAATTTACCTGTATCATAACAAATAAAATATAATTTCAAAATGCTAGATCTTTTAGTTTCTAAATCTTTTAGTTTTAGAATCTATTAACTTATTAACTAAGATTCAGCATCTTAGGATGTCTGGAAACTTACAGGATCCTTTATCTGATGATACCCTGATTTTTTACGTATTTGTTAACATTTTAGGGACAGTGATTATACTATAAAATGTATTTTTTATTTATGGTTCTTAATGGCTCAATCCACTGCTGCCTCACTTCTGCAGCTAAATAGAATCACGGTAAAAAGAATAATCCTGAGTTTTTTACCCAGAGTTGGATGTAAAAGCAAAATCTAAGGTTTGACACAAAAATGGAAGTAAAGCTGTGAAAATTCCATCTCCAAAATTAACAAATAGAGAAAAGCTGAAATGTGTGTACCCCAGGGCTCCATTTTGTCTTCAAGGATCTAACTTTTCACTCAGAAGTTTCCATCCCAGACCACTTCAGCAGTGCATTTCAATTCTATTATTTAAGGAATGGTTTGAAATATTCCCCAATTCTACCTAACACCTCCCAAAGCACAAATCCACAATGTGTAAGTGCACTGCACAGGTGAGAGTAGCGAGGCCAAGAGAAGAGATGACATTTGTTTGGCAACTTCCTCCAGGCTATGGAAGTTGAGACTGGAGAAACTAAAAAGAAAAGTGCTTCTTGACACGTGCAGTAAACTAAGCAGAATAACAAAGAACACAGTGCAGGCCAGGAACAAAGGACAAAGCGAGACAGGCATGCACACCTGAGTGCCCAAACTCCTCAGCATGGTCACCTTACCACTGTGCTCTTCAAGTCTGCGACCTAGACTTGTTGTGTCCCTTGTTGAGTGAATGCCAGCCCTAGACCAGCTCACTCCTTCAATCCCCCTCTCCAGCCTGGCCTAAATTCCTCAATTAAACAAGGTGAAAATTAATGAAGCTAATCTTAAACTGTCAAAGGCCTCACCACACCTTACCTGTTCCTAGGACTTCTGAATCCTGCTATCTCCATGGACTACAAGTTGTTATCTTAAAACCAGACTCAAAACTGTTTGGGCTATATAGTCCGCAATCTGCTTTTTCATTTAACTTCTAAACATTGGGATAAATAGGAACCTCATCAGTAAACATTGTAACGGTTGTCTTTGTAACTGTCATTTATATAAACATAGATACACCCCTCTCTAAATCATACTCCAATGTATCAGTGATTCAAATATAAACATATTTAGCAGGATTCTGTCATTTCCTCATATGTATATTCATTTGTGAATGACTCACTTTGTATATCTTTATAAACCTGAGAGACTGTCTTCTGAGTTATTCACAGACACTGGCAATGAGGCCAGCAGAGGTTAAGACTGACTCTGTGTATGCTGTGTATGCAGAGGCAGCATACACAGGGGGGGAGGGGGGAGAGAGGGAGAGGAAGGGGTGGGAGAGTGGTTGAAACTTATGGCTCTGGGATCCATTTAACCGGTCTTTGGGCATAAGAGATGTCACAGAGGTTCACTGAACTGAAATAATACCGTTCTCTTAGCTTGTTTCATACCACCTAATCCTCTATCTCTTTATTAAACATTATCTTTCCCATCTGCTCTAGTGAATGCTCCGCACCTTGTGGACCAACTCTGGGCCAGTCGGTTTTTATGGGCAATATGATCTCAGTTTTATGCATCTACTTAGGATGATCTCAAGGGCAAAGAGGATGAACAATCCATTAACTATAATAAGCAACGATACATCTCAAGGTAGCTCCACCATAGATTTGATTTCGAAAGAAAAGGCTGAATTAAAATACATCTGTCCAAAAATGTCTAACCTCCAATACAGAGAAACAGCACTTTCAGTTCTCCATGCTCTGCTGAGCAATGCTACTAGAAATCACATCTCAGTACCACTCAATCAGACTCTCCAGTCCTTAAATCTTATTTTAAGATCTGACACTATAGCAGGAAAAAATATCCTCTTGAAAGCCCTCTTCCTGATGCTCTGTGGGCGAAAGACGCAGAATGCACACGAGTACTCACTGTTTTAAAGGAAAATACAGTTACTGTTTGATTTAGAACTCTTACACTTTAGAATTGCACTCTAAATATAACATACATTGCTTAAATTTATAAAGCATCAATCATGAATCACAAATGCACAATTTGAGAAAGCCAATTCATATTGTGAGCTAATGTTAACTACAGACATTAAGAAATAATTGCTGTTATTTATTTCAATATTTAATTCAATGTAGAGTAATCTACTAGGACCTTATTTGCCTAGCACCTAATTTAAATGTGAGTGCTATTCTAACAGTCTTTGCTTACTTGATTCCCATAAGAATTCTTTATAAATACTCACCTCTCTTTGCACCACTATTTTATTGATGAGCCCCGTTGGTTGCGTTGGCTGACAAAGGGACTTGCTTTTTCTGTTGGTCAGAAATTTATGATTCTGTGATAATAGCAATTATGGTGGCATCTAATCATAATGAGTATATTTATGATGCAACATCTCTAGCCACATGTCTTTACAGCTTACTGATCTCATTGACGAGACCTGTCAGGCTGCCTCCTTGCCATGTGTACCTCAAGGTAATTAAAAACTAGCTTTTTTAGCAGTTTGAACTTTGTTTTGCAATGAATTGGAAATAACGCATGCAGCAAAAAAAAGAGAGAGAGAGAGAGAATGTTCCAGTCACCTGCTTGGTTTTATGCAGCAAGAGGTGTGAAAAACAGGTACAGGAGTTAATCGCATACCCAGAGTGCCGGCTTTCAAGCTCTTGCAGGTTTCTTTATTCATTACTTTGCTTAAGGAAAGAATGCTAAAGTGCAGAGCTATGTGTCATCTTCAGTTGCAGTTCAGGCTTTACTTAACAAGCCAAAGTCAAGATGAAGAACCAGACAGATGTGCAAATATGGGTTCAGACTGTCCAGAAGAACAAACAGGTCACCAGCAGTGGTGCCTTCTGAGAAGCAAAAGAGTGGGGATAAAGGAGTTATTCTTCATTGAGTTCTTTTGATTTCCACTTAAACAGACTACCTAATAATGTTCATATTATTTTAGCAAAATTAAAATTTATATGTAGTGTCTCCCTCCTCCAAGCACCGTGACAACTCACACAGTGGGACCTGAAAAGTTTGTCATGGTGGAGGTGTAGGGGCCCAGATTGCCTTCCTGAGGCTCAGCCTCCTCCTTTCCTTATGATCCCATGTGGCTACCATTTTTTCCTCTATCTCTCCCATTCTCCCCCCAGTTTCATCTTGCCAAAGCAAGTCTCCAAGAAATAATCAAGCTTATTGAATATAAATAAGTGGTAGGTTTTACTTTTCCATATAGGCATAAAAGAGCAATGTCAGATGAATAGGACTGTCCAAAACTGTAATGAGAATATTGGAAAGAAATTTCTGGGGAGTAGTCAACTGGTTAATGGAGACATCTGAATATTTTCTGGTAGAGAAAAAGAAAAGTTCTAGGGAGGGAAGAGAAATAAGGCTGAGTCCTTGAGCAGAAAGGTTTGCAAGTGTGGGAAGTTAGGTCAAACCAAGCATATCCACGGGCAGAAGGCACCTAGCTATACATCCTCCTAACTAGTGGTTTCGAGCCTTGAGCACTGTGACACAGGTAAAACACTGCCACTTATATCTTAGAATTGGCACCTCAATTTCACCTACCAAGATCCTGAGCTGAAGCTGTAACCATAGTATAGCGTGTAGGGGAACTTGCCTTACATGTGGGTAAGCCAGGTTCAAGTCCCAGCCCTGCATACGGTCTCCTGAAACCTGCTAGGAGTGATTCTTGAGCACAAAGCCAGGAGTAAGTTCTGACCATTTCCAGGTATGGCTCTAAAACAAAAACAAAGAAAAAGACGCTGTGCTGATTTTAAAAACATAACAATAATGCTCTGCAAGGTTCTTGGAAGAGTCTCCACAAGATGGTTCTAACCTTGGTGAGCTACCTGACTCGAATTCTTTCTGACTTCTCGATGTCCCAAGTTTCTCCTCCTGTTACACATACACACATTAGAACACAGCAAGACAAAGGATTGCTTACTTGAGAATTAAAATTTTTCACCTTTATTTGGATAGTAGGGCCAAACTCATTAATCTTCTCCTATTTGCTGTTTTCTGCAGTATAATTACATGGCACCAGCCAGTGAAATTGTTGGCTAGAGGTATGTGTTATGACTCTGCAGCTGCCCTTCCTGCCCATGTCACTCTGTGAAGAACTTGGCACAGGAACACTAATTCCCTTTACAGAATAGTCCATGTATCCTGTAATATGTATCCTTAAAACATCTACTCTACAGCATCAGTTTCTGAGTCCATATGGAAAGCTACTGGATTAAGATAAACATAGTTGATTTTTTCAAAATGAAAACATCTTTACTGATTCAGCTGGTTTTAAAATAATAGCTATTTTACAAAACTTGAACACTAGAGAATGGTACAATGTTACAAATAAAAGGCATCCTCATAATATAAGTGAGATTTCCTCTGTTACCGGTTTTGTATGTACACAGCTTTAAAAATATTTGTAATGCACAAACATTAAGAAAAGCATACTAGGATGAACCAAGAGCCGCGGCACGAGAAGCAGAGCCTCCCGCCTACTGACTGTGATCCTGAGGTCTCCTAACCCATTTTGGCACCAGAGCAGATTCTTGGAGCCATGCATTTTGACTGCGAACTGAACTACAACCTCGTGCAGCCCGGGGAGGGATTTTTTTCCCTCTCCACCCCATTTTTCTGAGCGAAAATGGCGGCAGCGGCAGCAACCACGCGGTGAGAGCCACCCTCTAAGACCCCTACACCAGGAGGTAGGACTTTCTTTAGTGACGTAGCCTGTAGGTGATCCTGGGAGGGGAGGTGTTCCCGGCGCGCCTTCCGCCCAGAGATGAACCAAGAGCCGCGGCACGAGAAGCAGAGCCTCCCGCCTACTGACTGTGATCCTGAGGTCTCCTAACCCATTTTGGCACCAGAGCAGATTCTTGGAGCCATGCATTTTGACTGCGAACTGAACTACAACCTCGTGCAGCCCGGGGAGGGATTTTTTTCCCTCTCCACCCCATTTTTCTGAGCGAAAATGGCGGCAGCGGCAGCAACCACGCGGTGAGAGCCACCCTCTAAGACCCCTACACCAGGAGGTAGGACTTTCTTTAGTGACGTAGCCTGTAGGTGATCCTGGGAGGGGAGGTGTTCCCGGCGCGCCTTCCGCCCAGAGATGAACCAAGAGCCGCGGCACGAGAAGCAGAGCCTCCCGCCTACTGACTGTGATCCTGAGGTCTCCTAACCCATTTTGGCACCAGAGCAGATTCTTGGAGCCATGCATTTTGACTGCGAACTGAACTACAACCTCGTGCAGCCCGGGGAGGGATTTTTTTCCCTCTCCACCCCATTTTTCTGAGCGAAAATGGCGGCAGCAGCAGCAACCACGCGGTGAGAGCCACCCTCTAAGACCCCTACACCAGGAGGTAGGACTTTCTTTAGTGACGTAGCCTGTAGGTGATCCTGGGAGGGGAGGTGTTCCCGGCGCGCCTTCCGCCCAGAGATGAACCAAGAGCCGCGGCACGAGAAGCAGAGCCTCCCGCCTACTGACTGTGATCCTGAGGTCTCCTAACCCATTTTGGCACCAGAGCAGATTCTTGGAGCCATGCATTTTGACTGCGAACTGAACTACAACCTCGTGCAGCCCGGGGAGGGATTTTTTTTCCCTCTCCACCCCATTTTTCTGAGCGAAAATGGCGGCAGCGGCAGCAACCACGCGGTGAGAGCCACCCTCTAAGACCCCTACACCAGGAGGTAGGACTTTCTTTAGTGACGTAGCCTGTAGGTGATCCTGGGAGGGGAGGTGTTCCCGGCGCGCCTTCCGCCCAGAGATGAACCAAGAGCCGCGGCACGAGAAGCAGAGCCTCCCGCCTACTGACTGTGATCCTGAGGTCTCCTAACCCATTTTGGCACCAGAGCAGATTCTTGGAGCCATGCATTTTGACTGCGAACTGAACTACAACCTCGTGCAGCCCGGGGAGGGATTTTTTTCCCTCTCCACCCCATTTTTCTGAGCGAAAATGGCGGCAGCGGCAGCAACCACGCGGTGAGAGCCACCCTCTAAGACCCCTACACCAGGAGGTAGGACTTTCTTTAGTGACGTAGCCTGTAGGTGATCCTGGGAGGGGAGGTGTTCCCGGCGCGCCTTCCGCCCAGAGATGAACCAAGAGCCGCGGCACGAGAAGCAGAGCCTCCCGCCTACTGACTGTGATCCTGAGGTCTCCTAACCCATTTTGGCACCAGAGCAGATTCTTGGAGCCATGCATTTTGACTGCGAACTGAACTACAACCTCGTGCAGCCCGGGGAGGGATTTTTTTCCCTCTCCACCCCATTTTTCTGAGCGAAAATGGCGGCAGCGGCAGCAACCACGCGGTGAGAGCCACCCTCTAAGACCCCTACACCAGGAGGTAGGACTTTCTTTAGTGACGTAGCCTGTAGGTGATCCTGGGAGGGGAGGTGTTCCCGGCGCGCCTTCCGCCCAGAGATGAACCAAGAGCCGCGGCACGAGAAGCAGAGCCTCCCGCCTACTGACTGTGATCCTGAGGTCTCCTAACCCATTTTGGCACCAGAGCAGATTCTTGGAGCCATGCATTTTGACTGCGAACTGAACTACAACCTCGTGCAGCCCGGGGAGGGATTTTTTTCCCTCTCCACCCCATTTTTCTGAGCGAAAATGGCGGCAGCGGCAGCAACCACGCGGTGAGAGCCACCCTCTAAGACCCCTACACCAGGAGGTAGGACTTTCTTTAGTGACGTAGCCTGTAGGTGATCCTGGGAGGGGAGGTGTTCCCGGCGCGCCTTCCGCCCAGAGATGAACCAAGAGCCGCGGCACGAGAAGCAGAGCCTCCCGCCTACTGACTGTGATCCTGAGGTCTCCTAACCCATTTTGGCACCAGAGCAGATTCTTGGAGCCATGCATTTTGACTGCGAACTGAACTACAACCTCGTGCAGCCCGGGGAGGGATTTTTTTCCCTCTCCACCCCATTTTTCTGAGCGAAAATGGCGGCAGCGGCAGCAACCACGCGGTGAGAGCCACCCTCTAAGACCCCTACACCAGGAGGTAGGACTTTCTTTAGTGACGTAGCCTGTAGGTGATCCTGGGAGGGGAGGTGTTCCCGGCGCGCCTTCCGCCCAGAGATGAACCAAGAGCCGCGGCACGAGAAGCAGAGCCTCCCGCCTACTGACTGTGATCCTGAGGTCTCCTAACCCATTTTGGCACCAGAGCAGATTCTTGGAGCCATGCATTTTGACTGCGAACTGAACTACAACCTCGTGCAGCCCGGGGAGGGATTTTTTTCCCTCTCCACCCCATTTTTCTGAGCGAAAATGGCGGCAGCGGCAGCAACCACGCGGTGAGAGCCACCCTCTAAGACCCCTACACCAGGAGGTAGGACTTTCTTTAGTGACGTAGCCTGTAGGTGATCCTGGGAGGGGAGGTGTTCCCGGCGCGCCTTCCGCCCAGAGATGAACCAAGAGCCGCGGCACGAGAAGCAGAGCCTCCCGCCTACTGACTGTGATCCTGAGGTCTCCTAACCCATTTTGGCACCAGAGCAGATTCTTGGAGCCATGCATTTTGACTGCGAACTGAACTACAACCTCGTGCAGCCCGGGGAGGGATTTTTTTCCCTCTCCACCCCATTTTTCTGAGCGAAAATGGCGGCAGCGGCAGCAACCACGCGGTGAGAGCCACCCTCTAAGACCCCTACACCAGGAGGTAGGACTTTCTTTAGTGACGTAGCCTGTAGGTGATCCTGGGAGGGGAGGTGTTCCCGGCGCGCCTTCCGCCCAGAGATGAACCAAGAGCCGCGGCACGAGAAGCAGAGCCTCCCGCCTACTGACTGTGATCCTGAGGTCTCCTAACCCATTTTGGCACCAGAGCAGATTCTTGGAGCCATGCATTTTGACTGCGAACTGAACTACAACCTCGTGCAGCCCGGGGAGGGATTTTTTTCCCTCTCCACCCCATTTTTCTGAGCGAAAATGGCGGCAGCGGCAGCAACCACGCGGTGAGAGCCACCCTCTAAGACCCCTACACCAGGAGGTAGGACTTTCTTTAGTGACGTAGCCTGTAGGTGATCCTGGGAGGGGAGGTGTTCCCGGCGCGCCTTCCGCCCAGAGATGAACCAAGAGCCGCGGCACGAGAAGCAGAGCCTCCCGCCTACTGACTGTGATCCTGAGGTCTCCTAACCCATTTTGGCACCAGAGCAGATTCTTGGAGCCATGCATTTTGACTGCGAACTGAACTACAACCTCGTGCAGCCCGGGGAGGGATTTTTTTCCCTCTCCACCCCATTTTTCTGAGCGAAAATGGCGGCAGCGGCAGCAACCACGCGGTGAGAGCCACCCTCTAAGACCCCTACACCAGGAGGTAGGACTTTCTTTAGTGACGTAGCCTGTAGGTGATCCTGGGAGGGGAGGTGTTCCCGGCGCGCCTTCCGCCCAGAGATGAACCAAGAGCCGCGGCACGAGAAGCAGAGCCTCCCGCCTACTGACTGTGATCCTGAGGTCTCCTAACCCATTTTGGCACCAGAGCAGATTCTTGGAGCCATGCATTTTGACTGCGAACTGAACTACAACCTCGTGCAGCCCGGGGAGGGATTTTTTTCCCTCTCCACCCCATTTTTCTGAGCGAAAATGGCGGCAGCGGCAGCAACCACGCGGTGAGAGCCACCCTCTAAGACCCCTACACCAGGAGGTAGGACTTTCTTTAGTGACGTAGCCTGTAGGTGATCCTGGGAGGGGAGGTGTTCCCGGCGCGCCTTCCGCCCAGAGATGAACCAAGAGCCGCGGCACGAGAAGCAGAGCCTCCCGCCTACTGACTGTGATCCTGAGGTCTCCTAACCCATTTTGGCACCAGAGCAGATTCTTGGAGCCATGCATTTTGACTGCGAACTGAACTACAACCTCGTGCAGCCCGGGGAGGGATTTTTTTCCCTCTCCACCCCATTTTTCTGAGCGAAAATGGCGGCAGCGGCAGCAACCACGCGGTGAGAGCCACCCTCTAAGACCCCTACACCAGGAGGTAGGACTTTCTTTAGTGACGTAGCCTGTAGGTGATCCTGGGAGGGGAGGTGTTCCCGGCGCGCCTTCCGCCCAGAGATGAACCAAGAGCCGCGGCACGAGAAGCAGAGCCTCCCGCCTACTGACTGTGATCCTGAGGTCTCCTAACCCATTTTGGCACCAGAGCAGATTCTTGGAGCCATGCATTTTGACTGCGAACTGAACTACAACCTCGTGCAGCCCGGGGAGGGATTTTTTTCCCTCTCCACCCCATTTTTCTGAGCGAAAATGGCGGCAGCGGCAGCAACCACGCGGTGAGAGCCACCCTCTAAGACCCCTACACCAGGAGGTAGGACTTTCTTTAGTGACGTAGCCTGTAGGTGATCCTGGGAGGGGAGGTGTTCCCGGCGCGCCTTCCGCCCAGAGATGAACCAAGAGCCGCGGCACGAGAAGCAGAGCCTCCCGCCTACTGACTGTGATCCTGAGGTCTCCTAACCCATTTTGGCAACAGAGCAGATTCTTGGAGCCATCCATTTTGACTGTGAACTGAGCTAAAATATTAGAAACCCAAAACCGCGCGGCCGCGATAGCGGCCGCGCGGACTCGAAATCTTCACCTTTACCAAGGAAGAGAAATTATTAGATGATGCTTATTCAGCAGGCCTGATTGTTGGGGAAAATTTCCAATCAACAGTAGTGAGTTCTGTATGGAAATATGAAATGTACTCAATATATAGAGAGAATAATGGGAATATCATCAGCTACTTAGATGGGGGGTGGGGTGGGAGGGGGGTGTATTGGGGTTTTTGGTGGTGGAACGGGTGCACTGGTGAAGGGATGGTGGTTTAATCAGTATTTGACTGTGACTTAAACCTGAAAGCTTTGTATTTTTTTTGTTTTCACGGTGGTTCAATAAAATATTTCTTTTAAAAAAAAAATAAAAAAAATAAAAATAAAAAAAAAAAAAAAAAAAAAAAAAAAAAAAAGAAAAGCATACTAGAAATTTGATATCACAACCCCAGGATTGCAAGGATAAAAGCTAAGTAAAAAAATATTTTTAATGCAAATCATCAACATGAATTTTACCATTTGTAATTTTTTAGTGTTTTAAATACAAATGTAATATTTTTTACTCATGGATGGACCACTAAAATTGTACAGTTTAATTATACAGTTCATATTTTATAAGTAGGCCCGGCATATGCATTTCATTGTTAAGAAAGCAGTGGAAAGTAACCCAATTGTTTTTATTTCATCTTAATTCATTTCTACGATGTATGTATCCTATAGCATTTTCTACCTCCATCTGACTGAAGAGGTAGGACACTCTTAAAGGAAAAAACAATTATGTTTTGCTCCTCTTTTGCTTTCCTCTGTCATCATTTTCAGCGCTGTCAGTTGACAAATACACACCAGTAACACACGTATAAAAAGATATGAGTTTTCTTGGTCATTCTTGTGCATAGAAGACCGTTCTTCCTCCATTCAAAGTAAGTTTCGGTTTGAACGGTAAGATTGGCCTCTTGGTACTCAGTCACAGCTAGAATTCTCTTCTCTTGTTCTCACTTGGAGTGTCCCTAAACTCTCACATATCCATTTAATATGGGTTAACTGAAATTCTGTGCTCCGGGGCGTGGAGAAATATATTGCCTGTATCTTCTCTGTTCACGAGCATTCTCCATTGTCTCATCAAATTTCACTTACAAAGCACATACTCCAAAATAAAATTCATAAGAATTCCAAGACAGCAACAGCTGAGTATTAAACCAAGTTCAGGAACCTTCTGAGAGGAAGCTTTGTGCAAATGCACAAAGGCCTGTGAAACTGGCCTTGGGTCTCAATAAATAGATTGACTATTTAAATAACCAAATGTGACTGAAAAGTTCCACAAGAAAGAGTGAGCCGTGGTTAAGGGAACTCAGAGCTTGGAAAGAAAAGGAGGTTCAGTGGAGAGCAGTGGCAACAGTTACGGAGAAAAAATAGCAATCATTTCAAATCTGCCCTACAGTTTATGACTGCTCGGTCAAACCTATTACACATGAGAAATTCATTCATTGTTAATGGTTACATAGTATACCATTGTATGACGGCTCCATAACTTATTTTTAAGAGCCCCATATTAACATTTAGGTTCTTTCCAATTTTTTAATAAGACTTCTATGAATATTCTTGAAAACTTGCCTCATTATTTCCAGAAGATAAATTTCTTCAACAGAAGTAGAACTGCTGAGTCAAATAACAGGCAAGTTTTAAATAATTTTTTATGCATTTCACCAGAGTGCCTGTCAAAAGGTTGTACCAGTTAATATCAGTATATGTAAACACCTGTATTCCCAGACTCAAAAGTTTACCATTTTTTTCATCTTTAACATCTAAAAGGTAAAAATATCATTGTGTATTTGTTGAATGGTGATTAAGAGCAAACTTTAAAAAAATTATATTAATCACTCACTGTAAATTACAAAGTTACAAAGTTATTCATGACTGTTTCAGGCATACAATGTTACAACACCAATCCCTTCACCAGTGTCCACTTTGCTCCACCAATGTCCCCAGTTTCCTTCCCACTCTCCATCCTGCCTCTATGACAGGCACTTTTTCATTTTCTTTTTATCCTCCCTTCCGCCTTTTTAAGGACTGTGGTTTATAGTACTATTACTGATAGGGTATCATGCACATAACTTTCCCTTCTTTCAGCACTTAGTACTGGTCCAGAGTGACCAATTTGATCTATCATTGTCATAGTTCCTAAGCTGTCATCCCTACCACCACCACACACGTCCAGTGGGAAGCCTCCTACTAAAGACAATTCTCCTGTTGAAAGAGCATACTTTTATATTTATTGTCAAATATCATTTGGGCTGGGGATTTCAGGGACCACACCCAACAGTGTTTAGAGAATACTCCTGGCTCTGTTCAGGGGTTGCTTCAGAGATACATGCAGTGCCAGGAATCTCACTAGGGTCAGTAGCATTGAAGACAAGCATTTAACATTTCATACATTCAAATTCTGCTCTAGGCCCTTCTCTTACACTCTATGGAAGATGAACAAAAATGAATGAATTAAAACAAAATGCTAGTATTTCCCGCCCAAATGACAGCAGCAGTTTTTAAGTGCTTATTACATATCAATCATTTCATACATATTATCTCTTTTAAATTTTCAAAATGTCATGAAATCTTAATAATCAGAAAGACTGACTATTGAGCTGGAGAAAGATCTCAATGGGCTGGAGCACATGTTTTTCATGCAGTGACACTGGATTAAATCTCGGGCAATACATAGTCCCCTGAACACTATTGGGAGTCTCTTGTGTATCACTTTCTGGTGTGGTCCAAAGTGAAAAATTTATGGATACCAAAAAACAAAAACAAAAACAAAATTAACTCAGGACTATAATTATCCCCATTTTACAGGAAATAAAATCAAGTTAGAAAGTTTGAAGAACAGTTAGGTAGCAAAACAAGGACTGTTAGAACATAGACTTCTCTGAAACCAAAACCCATGTTCTGAATATCTTTCTTCCTATGTTCCTAAACTCAATCTGATGTCTCTAATTTTCATATTAATATGGCTACTCTTCTCCATCTAATTAAATTAGAGCATAAAGTAATCCTTAACCATAAGAATGACATTGTCTACTACCTAGCAACTCCCGGTATGTTCACTAAAAGGAAGAATGTTACTTAAACTCTGGCCAGGAGCTGAAAGGCAACTAGGAAAGCTGAGTGTGCATCAGTCATCTTGAAGCCTCGTAAAAGAAGGGAAATTGTATTTGCAAGTCCAATTTCTGAATGTTTGAGGAAGCCTCGCAGGAACACTGCAGTGAGGAGTTAAAATGAGGACCCTGAAAGGAAACGTGGATAATATAGTGTGTGGGACGCTCCACTGCAGGCTATGTAAATACTTTATACACTAATTCAATTACATTTTTAGATTATGCAGGAAGACTGATTTAAGCAACAACCATACTGCTGCCCCATCACCCTTGCATACATGCAGGAGAAGAGTTAAGAGAGCCAAGTCGACCTTAACTCTGTATTTCTTGACTTTTATGGGCTTAACTTGGAACTTTAATGTTTTATTAATGTCGAGTTTTTGGAGTTGGTATTCAAAATGTTTCAAGCAGAGATATGATGGGTCTCAGAGATCTGGAATCTGTTCACACTGGCAAGTAGTAAAAAAAAAATAAGTCTACTATTTTAGACAGATTATCATGCTAAGAACTCAGTGAAATTATTTTGGCATAAATGATTAACCCTGAAAAAATGAAAATATTTAAATTTCAACTACTGTAATTGTTAAATTTATGGATAATGAATATAGTTTAAAGTTCTGAAAACCCCTACTCCAAAACATAGCTAAATACATTCATAAACTGATCATCTTCAGTGAATGAGCAAGAGAAACCATAAATAAAGAGATTTTCTCAAAACACAAAAGAAATGAGCTAACCAGGTAAAGGCCTCAAAAAATAGAGCCAAGGAATTCCAGGCGTCTCTTTCATATTATAGCTAGAACTGATTTAGGTAAAAAAAAAAAAATCCCTTCCAAATCCGGAAGGCCCTGATTATATGTGTAGTTTTCTAGAAGCAAATTAAAAAATTACTCAGGTTTGCAATTTCCATTAAAATAAAAACCTTCTCTATTAAACTATTTTTCTTCCTTTACAAAAGAGTTTGTTCTTTAGAAAAAGGTGAGATTTATGTAATATATTTTTGAGGGAGAATAAAAAAATTGTATCAACAATTAACTTCTTCTATTTGCATTAAATAAATGTATGTGATGATCTTATATTTTTCTTGAATATATCAATTAGAAATATAGTTCCCTTCTGAAGGACTAAGGATCAATGTGCTACAAAAAAATTTAATCCTATTACTACCATTAATGAATGTTAGCACTTTTTTTCAGTGTTAGTTCTGTCTTTGCCACCATTTATATGACTTGTTTTACCTCTTTCCTAGTTCATTTGCAATGCTCACAGGTTTTATTGGGGAGATTTTTATTTTTCCAGAAGCTGAAGATTTTGAGTAACATGTTTCCATATTCATAAATTTCTTGACTATGAAAAATAAAGTGGAGAGAGATTTAAGCTGGGAAAAACACTGCTTATAAAACAGTCACTCAGGAATAATCATCTCAACTAAAGCAACTGTTAGTGCAAAGACAAAAGGGGCCAAATTCTGTCGTTGGATGTGCACACACAGCTCCTATTAGCTTTTGAAAACAGCTACGTGAGAATAGCCAAGGACAGTGTTTAGCCCAATTTGGTCTAATTTATCCAGACCACTGCAGCCATAAAAGATAAAGACAGATTATAAGACATTTTGCATGTCAGGACAGCAACATGCTTTGTGTTTTTTAAGTCCCCAGAGTTTCCTTCATCAGGCCAAATGTCAGTGATCACATCTGAGAGTTTGAAAAGTATATAGATCAAATTTACTTGCACTGCTACTTGCTGTAGTTGGCAGCCGTAGCACAGAGGATGCCATTCTTTCTGTGTTGGAGGCTGAACTCGAGCAAATTTAATTTGCCAAAAAGAAACAGCATTAGTCATATGCAAATGAAATTAAATGCTAAGACAAAAATAAAAGGACATTGATTTCAAACAGATTTTTAAGACCAATCAAGAGATATTGAATTAATATGTTTCAGACAGTCTCAATGCCCTAGTTTACAAGATATATTACAAAGAGAGAATTTTTTTCATAGCTTGCTAAATTAAATTTCCTGCAGAAATGCTTATACCTATATACATCGTTGTCTACAATAGAAATTCACTCCAGAATGGGGTCATAAGTCACTGGACTGACTTGTGTAAGCGTGCTTAGAAGGTTGGTCAAAGATGTATCAATTCCCCTGTCAAATTGCTGGGCTCCGTGTGCTATAAATATCTTGAATATCAAATGGTCTATTTTTATCATACAATATTACATTCCCAATAATTGGACCACCAGTCCTTTTATTTATTTATTTGTGGTCCTTTTTATTTCTCTGTCTCGCTTTTTTCCTCTCCTTTGGATACTGGGAATCAAACCCAGGACCTTACACTACAAGTGGAATTGACCACAGAAGTTAACCCCCAGCCCTCTTTGTTTTCTTCCATTAAATATGATATTCCCTAAAAGAAAATAGTCTGGAAAACTCTTTTGTAAACCCACATCAAATAACACACTGCCAAGTGCAGACTCTTTTTCATTCTTCTGTTTTGTTTTGGGGCAACACCCAGCAGTGTTTAGGGATTACTCCTGGTGGTGGGGGGGCGGACTCAGAGATTACTCCTGTCAGAAAACAGGGTACCATATAGGTTTCTGGAATCAAACCCAGATTAGCTGCATGCAATTGAAGTACCCTACCTGCCGTACCATTTCTGTGGTCTACAAGTGTACCCCAACCTGGAATGTGTGTGAATTCCAAGCTGAGAATGTGCCCACTTTGTCATTGTAAGTTAATTTTATAAGGTTCTTCCCAAACTCCCCCAACTTGAGTAAATAAGACTGTGCCTGGTATTTGTCAAGGGGAAGAGTTTGGAACATTTGGTGATTCTTTTTAATGTTAGCATGGCCTTTTGTTCCTGCAGGAGTGTCACTTGGAGGGGTCCAACCTTTTGGGCAAGTGCTGGCAGCCTTCCTTTCTCCATCTCAAAGGATTTCGAGCCTTCATGCTCTTATGCTACTTTGGACTAGAGACTAAATGTCTTCTCTGGTCCACATCTGATTATGTTATTTCCAGAATAAGAAACTCAGTCTGGGGATGTGGGGCTACATGCAGGCTTCAGAACCACAGACAGGGAAGTAAGAAATATCCCATGCTCAGTCCAAGGACAGATGTACTGAAGTGTTTGATTGCAAAGTGTTTGATTGCTCCAATCCCACTCTAGTGAATTGATCCATCTCAGAACTCTGAAGTAGTGCCCTCAAGATCATCCAGTAGAAGTAAAACTAGATCTCAGGCAAATCCCTGAGTAAGGACTAAGAATATCTGGAATTTGTTTTGTTTTTCTTTTTAAATATTTTTAAAATTCTGTTATTTGGAATTAATGTCCTGCAAAATTTCTGGTCAATTTCTCACTACACACTGAAGTTAATAGAGACTATATATTTTTTTACAGCTTTGGATAGAAGATTCACAAATAAATGTCATTCATGAAGCACACACATACAGACACACATACACAAACAATTAGAGCAAGTTTCACTTTTATTTATTCAATACATATCATGTGCCAGATAATGCATTAGGTATTTGACACATGACTTTATGTATGTATGTAACATTTCTGGGAAATGTTTTTTTTTTCTCAGCTATGGAAGGTTTTTTTTAACAATTACAAGTTCTGTGAAGAGAAGATTTACCCAAATTTACATATCAAGTGATTCAAGGCAGATATGGCAAATTTCTTCTTCTTATATAGTTCGCCAGGTCTGAAAGTATTTGATTTAAGTGTAATAAGAATTCCATATTAAATTCTTATCAGGAAGCATAATGTTCTTACTTGAGTGTCTAATTTTTTTTTTACAGCATCAAAAAGACCCCTTCTCCAAATGTGAATTTGTCTTTTGTCTTATCTCAGTATCTTCAAGGCTACCATGCTTTCTTCTTTTTTTAAGGATAGAAGCTATGTGGATGTTTTGTTTATCTGTCTCAGTTTATTTCTTAAAAATGAAGAAATGAAGAAATACTCACAATATGTTCTATCCACAAAGAAAACTGAATTGAATTGGTAATAAATGGCCTTTCAAGCATTGTTTTCATTTGCTAGTGCAGCACCTAATGACTGACAATTTCCTCATCTTTATTCTCAAACAAGCTGGACGGCATTGGTGTTCTTTGCATTGAATAAAAGAAAGACAAAGTCAGGAATTTGCTTTATTTGATTGTCAAGCTGATTTTTCAAGATTGGCAATTTGTATTCACACCTTGGTGTTCTTTGCGAACTCATCAGGGACCTCAGTTTCACCAAACAGGGTGTATAATACAAAAGTAAAGAACCCATGACTGTTTCCATTATGTCACTAGATATGTCTCCAACATGCCATATAACAAATGAACTTTCCTGGCTGAACTTTGAAGATCAGTTGAATTTTTAGCATCATCCTTGAAACTTTCTCCTCAGTTTTATTGATATATAATTTCTCCTTGTTTTAAACCTTAAGGAAAAAAATGGGATCCAAAGGGATAATACATTGGGTAGGGCACTTGCTTTGCATGTGGCCAACCTAGGTTCAATCCCCAGCATCCCATATGGCCCCCGGCACTTCCAGGAGTAATTCCTAAGTGTAGAGCCAGGATAACCCTGAGCATCATTGGTTGTGCCCCACACACACACAAAAAGAAAAAAATTCAAAACTTTAAGAATAATTTTCTACCCTGGCTACCTCTGTAGGATGACATTTTCCAGAGTGGAAGTGGTGAAAGTCATCTCTCTTTTGGAGTCTCTCCTGAGTCCTTCAGAATTCAATACTACTTTTCAGAAAGAAAGAAAAAAATGGGGCTGGAGTGATAGCACAGCAGGTAGGGCATTTGCCTTGCACGTGGCAAATCCAGGTTTGATTCCCAGTGTCCCATATGGTCCCCCAAGCACCCCCAGGAGTAATTCCTGAGTGCATGAATCCAGAGTAACCTCTGTGCATCTCTGGATGTGACCCAAAAAGCAAAAATTTAAAAAAATGTATCATAAGGCCCTCACATGGGTCCATGTGAGAAAGAGATGGTACAGTTCACCTTAATGTTTCTTAATCTTTTTTATTGTTTGTTTTGGGGCCACAAACAGCAATGTTTATGGGTCACATCTGGCTCATTGTGTGCTCAGAGGTCACATCTAGCAATTCTCTAGTCCCCATTTCTTCTTTTATCTCCTCTTGTTTCTTCTTCTTCTCCTCCTCCTCCTCCTCTTCCTCCTCCTCCTTCATATTCTTCTTCTTCTTCTCCCTCTTCTTCTCCCTCTTCTTCTTCTTCTTCTTCTTCTTCTTCTTCTTCTTCTTCTTCTTCTTCTTCTTCTTCTTCTTCTTCTTCTTCTTCTTCTTCTTCTTCTTCTTCTTCTTCTTCTCTCCTCTCCTCCTCCTCCTCCTTCTTATTCCTTCTCCTCCTCCTGCTTCTCTTCCTCCTCCTCATCATCATCATGATCACCATGATCATCATTATTTCACCTTTTTATTTATCAAAATACAGAACAACAAAGAGAAACTCCAAGAAAACTGGAATCTGGCATGCCATATACATTATACTATTCTTGAAGCACACAATAGAGCCTAAGCTCCTGATACATATTAAAAGTTATGTATGAATGAATAATGAATAAATGAAAAGTTGTATATGAATAAGGTTATCTGAGAATTTTTATTTTCAAAAATGTCATGTTTCTCTGTTACGATAACAAAATTTGTGGTTAATATAACAGCAGAGACTGGAGAAAGAACTCAAGAGACTGAGTGCATGCTTTGTCTGGAAGAAGTTGAGGTTCTATCCCCAGAACTCTATGGTCCTTAGAGCACTTACAGGTATGACCCCAAAACTAACAAACTAGACATGCATATACATATATATGCACATCTTTATGTGGATATCTATATACATAAATACAGATGCCCATATACAAATATATATAAAAATAACAGTTGGTTCACATGCCTCTCCTCATATTCCCTGTAGCACAAAACATTTCTCTCTATGTTTCAGGGTCACAAAATCAGATTTTCCGCACTTTGAAAATATGACCACCCCAGTATCGTAGCTACTAAAGACCTCATCCTTCCCCCATTCAACATGGTGGTTTCAGATATAATGGGAAGGTTAAAAAAGAAAATCTGAAATTTTAGTAGAAAATTTATTCTGATATTTACATATCAAAGCATACATATGGGACACTTGTTCAGAAAAAATATATTGTGACAAAAACTAGTTATTGATATAAATTACTGAAATTGCTGTTTAGAATGTAGTTTTATCTATTTAACATAAGGATATGGTGATGAAGTATGTCATTAGGTGGGGGAGAGGGAGCTTTGGCTATGAATTTGGGGAAGCCAAAAAAACCAAGATATGGGGCAGGAAAGAGAACTCAGTAGACTGGGCAGAGTTCTGATTTTATACAAAAACCCTAGGATCAAGCCTGAACCCCACATGATGGCTTGAGCACTCTCAGAAGCAACCTCTGAGCACTTCATATGTTGTCCAAAAATGAACAAATAAAAAAGAGGTCTGAATGGTGTCAGCAGGAATTCAAAGATTTTTTTTCCTATAACAATATCCTATCAGTGGGGTCTTTTTTAATTTAATATTTTTCAGTACCAGGAACTAAGGATCCTAAGGATCTCACACACAAAAAAATGTAGACACACTGCCTTCTCCCCAGTCCTAAATAGGAATAACCTAGACCTGGGCCTGGGTTAACTATTCAGTTCCTCTGTCCTTTCCCTCTGTCTCTGTCTCTGTCTCTGTTTCTGTCTCTCTCTCTCTCTCTCTCTCTCTCTCTCTCTGTTTCTCTGTCTGTCTGTATGTCTGTCTGTCTCTCTCTCTCTCTCACACACACACACACACCACACACACACACACACACACACACACACACCCCTTCCACAAAAGAATGCCTAAGGCAGAGCAGCTTGAGAAACAGACTATAGAAAAAGCCTTGCAAATGAAAGAGAGGCACACCCCATCCTGGAATGGCCAACACCCCTCTGCTATGGGTGTGAAACTTTACTTTTTTTCTTTATTTTATGGTGTTCTCTGGGCTGGAGTGAAAACTCAGTGGGTAGGGCATTTGCCTTGCATGCGGCCGACCCGGATTCAATTCCTCCACCCCTCTCGGAGAGCCTGGAAAGCTACTGATAGCACACCGCCCGCACGGCAGAGCCTGGCAAGCTACCCGTGGCATATTCAATATGGCAAAAACAGTAACAACAAATCTCACAATGGTGGCGTTACTGGTGCCCACTCAAGCAAATCTATGAGCAATGGGATGACAAGTGATACAGTGATGGTGTACTCTATTCAGAGGTTACCTGAATCCCACCTGGGGTACATACTTCCTTTTTAATGCTGAGCACTCATTCAGGAGTTGCCTACACCCATTCTTCTGTGTGTTCTTCTTCCTTCACTGTAGGGAGCTCCTTCATCTCTCTGGATATTCTCCCTTGGACATGTTTCTTTTCCCTCATTTCTTATTAATAAAGTGTCTTTGCTTCACTGTGGTCTCCAGAAATTCTTTTCTACAAGAGAAGGCAATGAATCTGGGAGATCTAGGTGGAGGTCAAGACTAACTTCAATTTCCCTCAAAGAGCATAACCTCACCTTATCCGAAGAACCATGGCTACTGAAAACTCAGATGGTGGGGTCCAGGTCCCATGCTGTGTAGATCAAGTGGGTTTCAGGGAAAGTTTGATGTGCTGCCTTCTTGGTGCTGATAAGCCCAGTGTCCACACCATCTGGGATTTCACACAGACTTTCTTGAGGCCTGATCTTCCCAAACACTTCAGTGGCAAGGTCATGGTAAGGTAAACAGCAGTAGGACCACCTTCTCCATCTAACTATTTCCTTCTATTATTGGACTTTCTCACCCCAATCACATCAGAAGAAAGAATTTCTAAAGTGTCAATGCAAACATACTCTACCCTAATGACTTGTGACCATAAGAAATAATACACCTGTAAATAAATATGTTCTAATGCACAATATAAGGAATCCTTCAGATGCCCTTAAGGTTATTAAGCAGATATACTTAAAACATGGAAATTATCCTTGATTATCTGAGTAAATCCAATATAGTTAGGAGCTCTAAAAAATAATATGAGTATAGGGTTACAAGGAAAAATCAAGAAAAATTCACAGCATGAAAAGGACTTGACTAGGTATGGAAATAACCTAAGTGTCCAGCAAGTAAAAGGGAAAATTGAAAATATACACTCATACACATACACATCCTACATTTGTATTCATTCTTGAAGAAATATTTCTTGATAGAAACCCTATCTGCAGCATGCAGTAAAATGAATGAAACTGCAGAGCATTGTATTAAGTGAAATAAGACAGAAAAGACAAAAGCGAAATATGAGTTTTACTTTTATGTGGAAAACAAAAGAAAAAATTGTAGGCTGGGAAAACAGCTCAGTGGGTTGGAACATGTGCAGTGCTTGCAGGAGGCCTGGGTATCCTGGCATTGCCTGGTCTCCTGAGCTCTGCTTAGAACAAACGCCAAGCATAAGCAGGGAGCAACTCCTGAGTGCCAGCAGATGTGAGCCCTTCCTTCCATCAAAAACATTGCAAACTCTAGTTCCAAGGAAGAGAAAGTGAAAGGGGTGTTGCTAGCAAGTAAAAGAAATAGGAAGGGATCGATAAAAGAGTGAAAACTTTCAGCTCTGAAACAGAGTCAGGTCAAAGGACTGAACATAAAGCACAATGAATATGTTGGGCAGTACTGTGTCTGCATCGTGTAACTGCTGTTTGCTGAAAGAATAGAACATAAGGCGCTGAAGAGAGAGCATAGCAGGTAAGGCATTTGCCTTGCACACAGCCAACCTGGATGTGATCCCCAGCATCATATATGGTCTCCTGAGCACTGCCAGGGGTTAATGCCTGAGCACAGAGAATGGTGATGAATGTGTTAACTAACCTAATGGGGAGGGGAGTGTCCTCCTACAACATAACTGCATATTAGTTTATTACATTGTGTACTTTTAAGTTCTTTCAAGTAGGCATCTTTTCCCAAGTAGTTGGGAGAAGAATCATCATGGCTGCCAGTGCTGGTTTGAACTCTGTGGAGGCATGGGTAAAATAATGTGGCTAAAATTAGCAACAAGTTGCAACCCTTGGCTGAAAGGTAAAAAAGTGGCAGAAACCTGAGTCCTGTAAGTGCAAGGAACTGAATTTGGACCCTTTACAGAGGTTTGAGAGCAAAGTCCTTCCAGAATTTCTATATAAAACCAGCTGGGCTGACAGCTTGATTTCAAATTTGTGAACCCCAGTGAGTCTACCTGGACTTCTGATTTACAGAAACTGAGATAATAAATTTGCTTTGTTTTAAACCTCTAAGCTGTGGCAATTTTTACAGCAGCAGTAGATAGCTAATAAAAGGACAGTGGAGTATTTGCTTTCACATTATTAAACATAAATATTTATAAAGGGTTTAGATGTAAGAAAAATTTGGCTGGCGACTTTCTTAACCTTCAATAGATGAAGCAGTCTTTATGGTTGTATAACATACATGTGGGTGGTAAGAGTAGGAATGATAATCTGGGAGATGTTTATACTTAAAATTAACACTGAACATTAGCCAGGGAAGTTGGCTTGCTCAATCAACCGGCATCCAATGTTTACCTACTACCCACAAGGAATCATTCTGAACAGTGGAGAGATTAATCAGGCAGGGTCCTAATAATAGATTCTGTAATGTAATGGAAAAATAAAAGAAATGTGAGAAATACCATCATTTCATAGGCAAGCATGCCATGGTGAGACAGCAAGGAATTGAAGACAACTGCAGGGGATTGTTAAATCAATTTTAAAATCCTATTATTTCTCCTTATCATCACTAAAATCCTTACATTATTTTACTGAATCACATGAGGTAGACCATCACAAAGGTATTCATGATTAGGTTTCAGTCATCCAATATTCTATCACCCATCCCTCCACCAGTGTACATTTCCCACCACCAATGTCCCCAGTTTCCCTCCCACCTTCACCCTAATATTTGTCCGAGTACATCACTGTTACAGTGTATCAGGGACCAAAGAGATAGTGCAGGAGTTAAAGTGCATGCCTTGTTTGCAGTCCACTTCAATTCAATCATCCTATGCCCTGTCCCCACTCCGACCCCTACAACAGTGCTACATCCTCAGGCCTTTACACCCAATCCCAGGTACAGTTAGCAGATAATTATAGGAGGGGCCCAGAGCCTCCTGGCCACTGCTTTGGAGGGTCACTCCCACTCCTCCCACACACACACCCCTGCCAAAAACAAAACCCAAATCAAACTTCCTGCATCAAAGCCAGGTTCATCCAGGGTAGATTAATCTCACAACCTTTTAACCAGTTTTCCTACCAACTCTCCTACCCAATTCATTTATTCAGCAACCAGAATGCTATTTCTAAAATGTGACTGATTGTACCACTCTTCTGTATAATATTCTGTTCATAGTTGTTGGGTTTTTTTTTTTTGCTTTTTTGGTCACCCCCAGCATTGCTCAGGGGTTACTCCTGGCTTTGCACCCAAGAATTACTCCTGGTGTGCTTGGGGGACAATGGGATGCCAGGGATCGAACCCAGGTCGGCCACATGCAAGGCAAACGCCCTACCCACTGTGCTATCACTCTGACCCCAATGGAGTTATTTTTTGAACTCTAAATAAACCTGACAGTTCATGGCTGGGCCCCTACTCTGTCAGCTCTATTTATTTCAATGCACACAATAAACCATCTGCTCCGACTGCAATGAACTTCATGAAGTTGTCTGCACGTTCTTATTCTCTCTCCGTTGGACCTTGGTAGATACTGCTCCTGACTTCTGGAACTCAGTTTTAGCCCCATCCTAACTGATATAAGTTCTAATTGGCCCTGAGGGCTCAGTCTAGAAACAAGTCCTCTAGTCCCTCAATATAGGTCTGATAGACTATCACACAATTAATTTTTTTCCAATTTAATCCTACCCAACTACTTGATTTTCCTTTCCCCTACATCTTAATATCCTATCTATTTGTATCTCAAAAATTAGAACAATATGTATCCAGTAAAGATAGATAGACAATATTTGGTGATCTGGATAATACCAAATGAAGAGAAAACCAAAATAAGTTAAGAGTTAAGCATGTTAAAAGACTAGAGAATGTTAAAAATTGAAAACGGGTCATTGGATCTAAAAATTAAAAAATATTTGGTAGCCTTAACAAGAGCAGAGAGAATGAGCGAGAGAGAAAGAGGCAGGGGGCGGGGTTGGTGGGATCTGTTTTCAAAGTACTTTAGAAGTCAGGAAAATGCCTGGAAGCCCCTTCTGGTGAAACTTCGACCCATCAGAATAGCTTAAGACCCAGGATAAAAGAGGAAGTACACAAAAACTACAATCAGGGAACATAAAACCAAATATTGAGCACCTAGAAACATATCTCAAAAGCAGAGTTAAGAGAACCTAAAAGTCTGTGTGCAAGATTTTTATGTTTCTAGGCACCACGTTTGATCCCCAACACCACAAGGCTTTCCAGTAAGTATCAATGGGGGTGTCCTGGCTGCCCCACTACCAGAACCCTAGACCAGAGAGGTGAATTAGCAAGTCTGTGCAGCTGGGCTAAGTATCACAAAGAGTGGTTCTAGTCCCTCTGAGCACTGCGTGGCAGGCCCCCTTTCAAAGTAATCAAGAAAGGTATAGTTGGCTCTCCACTGAGAGGCACACTGCATGTGTGTGGCCTCTCCGTTGCTGGATAACCATGATTCCGGAGGCCAGCTAAACTACTTTTGGTACCAGCAGCTTCTTGCAGAAATGTCTCTAGACTGTGAACTAAGCCACTGCCCCATGATGCCCCAGGAAGGGAAAGGTTTTTCTCTCTCCGCTTTTCCTTTTTGTGGGGAAAGGTGTGGCGACTGCCATCTTATAAGGACCACTAAAGAGAAGTACGAGCGTGCAATGATGCAATTTCTGGCAGAAATTCCCCTGGACTTAGTTACGAAAATACTAAAATACAGAAATCCAAAACCTCATATCTCTTCATTCTCAGCAATGGAAAACAAATTATCAAATGTTTCCTTTTCAGCAGGTCTGATTTTGGGGGGGAAACTCCAAACAATAATAGTGAGTTTTTTGTGGAAATATTGGATGTAATCAAAGTAAAAAGAGAGTAAAGTGAAAATTATTGGCTACACAGGTGGGGGGTTGGGGGTGGGAGGGGAGGTATACTGGGGTTCTTGGTGGTGGAATATGTGCACTGGTGAAGGGATGGGTGTTCGATCATTGTATAACTGAGACTTAAGCCTGAATGCTTTGTAACTTTTCACATGGTGATTCAATATTAAAAAAAAAAGGTGTACTTAAGGATAGGAAATGCATAACAAGAAAGATGAGCCAGACAGTAGGAGGTGTGATCATGGTTGTGATCACAAGTATGATCATGGGTGGTAATAAAAATAAAAGAAATTAGGGAGGTTAGGGTAGGAGCACAGACCATCCGTGATCATGCCTATAGTCTGAAAAGATGCAACCAAATAGGGGGGGGGGGAAGAGTTGACATCAATAAGAGTGATCAGAATTGCCAGAGAGATAGTACAGCAGATAGGGCACTTGCCTTGCATGAGGCCAACCCAGGTTCTATCACTGACAACCCTTACGGTTCCCTGAACACAGCCAGAAGTGTGAGTCCTGAGTGCAGAGCAAGGAATAAGTTCTAAGCAACCTAGATGTAGGCCAAAAACCAACACCCCCCCCACACACACAAAAAAAGAAGAGAGATGAGAGAAGAGAAAGTTCAATCCACCAAATAAGTTAATCTTAGAACGTATAGAAAATCCCCTGCATTAAAATATATGTGGCTGGAGAGATAGTTAAGGGGCTTGTTTGCACGTACCCATCCTGGGTTTGATCCCTGGCATCCCTTATGGTCGCCTGAGCACTATAAGCATCACCAAGTGTGACCCAAAAACTAAAATATATATAAATATGTTTTTGTGTTGGGCTGGAGCAGTAGCACAGCAGTAGGGTGTTTGCCTTTCACACAACCGACCCGTGTTCAATTCCTCTGCCCCTCTTAGAGAGCCTGGCAAACTACCAAGAGTATCGCGCCTGCACGGCAGAGCCTGGCAAGCTACCCGTGGCGTACTGGATATGCCTAAAACAGTAACAATAAGTCTCACAATGAGAGACATTACTGGTGCCTGCTCAAACAAATCGATGACCAATGGGATTACAGTGACAGTGACAGTGATGTGTTTGTGCTTGCGTGCGTGCCTGCATGCTTGTGTGTGCGTGTGCGTGCTTCTGTAGGCAAATCTTCAGGTAGAAACAAGGAAAATCCAAAGGGACTGTTCACAATTGCCACGTCGTCTGTAAATTATGAAATAAGGCTAAAGTCGGAGGATGAAAGCAATGAGAAATTCTTCTCATGAGGTTAGCGTGAGGTTAGCGGTTTGGAATGCCTGCCTCAAGAGGACTTCTAGAGGAAGCCAACTAGAGACAAATGAGAGGATTGTCGGGCTTCATTAAGAAGCCAGCTGAAGTCAGATAAAAGAATGATGATATTTTCCTGAATTTTAATTTCCATACACATGCAGAAATTGTTGTCCTGCTTGCACATGTTTCTTCTTCCACAAGAGAATGAAATTGAGCTGAAAAAAGAGAGACCCAAGACAATCCTAGTAAAGGGATCTTACAGGTACCTGGGTTGATTTGAAAATATTAGAAAATCAGTCTTTATGTAAACACAATCATTGGCTTTTTTTTTTGGCTTATATGTTTCTACCTTTTCACACTTGGTTTTTAAAACTTGCAGGTTTGAGGAAAGGGGAAAGCAACATCAGCCAACTGGGCTTTGTGGATGACACAGCCCCATGCAATTAAGGCACCATTGTTAATTTTCAAATTGTCATAATCCATCAGAGAATTTAAGACAATTCAAAAAACAATTATGACTGAATGAAAAGTGAATTGGGCAATCAACTGAGATGAAATTCAGCCCAGAGAAACAAAACATTGAGAAAAAAACCTCCTAGAATGAGGGAAGAATGAAAGGCACACGGAAGTAACTGATTGTGCAGGGAAGGTCTTCAAAGGCCAAGGTTACTTGACAGGAAGGAGGTAGGGGGTTGTTTCACACTGAATGATATTTAGCTGTTTTGCTCAGTGCAGCAGATCTTATTTTTCATGTTCAAGTTGCATAATAAAAATTTTGAGGCTTACCCAGATGCATGTATATATGACTATATGTTGTTTACCTAGAACTATGGTATAGCAGCAAATAAACAAAACCAGTCCCATAGATACCATGGAACAGCTTGCAGCAAAATGGAATTTTGATTCTGTTCATTTTTAATTCTGTGAAGGGAAATTAATTTGTGGTGTATCTACATGAACTATTTTGTCCTAAATAAGCAAGTTCAAATCATCACATTCTGTTTTTTTTTAAACTTTGAAATAAATACAGATAAAAGAATCACCTTCATCATCAAACAACTTCAAAACACTGGAAAATTCTGTATAGAAGTCTGCACTGATATGTCCTAATTGAATTTTTAAAAATTCTTGCTCTGAAATCTTACATTCCACTCAAGCAAATAGGCCCATGTAGAGGAGTCAAATATTATTGCATTCCGAATCTTATAATTTTAAATTCTTCTTGCTAAACCTTTATTCTCCGCCAAGCCATTTCTTTCTGTTCCAATCTTTAGTCTATGCCTTTTTCAAAGACATTAACTCAGATTCATCTCCAGTCTGATGCTTTCCTTGGTAAATCACATTCCATCATGATCTTTTCATGCTCTGAATTCCCTCTGAACTCATTCATTCATTCACTCACTCATTCATGCATCATTATGCATCTACCATATGGGACCTTCATAGCATTGAGTTTAGTGTTCTCTGTGCAAAGTACATACATATTCTATCTCCTTAGGGTCCCGGACCTAGCTTAGGCACCATAAAATTTATATAAAGAAGTATATATAATTATCTGTTTCTTCTCAAAAGATTTAAAGCAACTGGCTGCTTAAAACAAATTATAGTAAAAAACATGGTCCACAAAATTAAAAGGAAAAAAATCAAGTGGTAAAGGAAAACTATCCTAAAGAAAAGGACAAAATTTTAACAAAAAAAAAAGTTAGCAACTGAAATAAAAGGGTGGGAGTAGGAGAGATTGGGTCACTGTCACTGTCATCCCGTAGCTCATCAATTTGCTCGAGGGGGCACCAGTAACATCTGATTGTAAGACTTATTGTTACTGTTTTTGGCATATTGAATACACCACGGGTAGCTTACCAGGCTCTGCTATGTGGGTGGAATACTGTCGGTAGCCTGCAGGGCTCTCTGAGAGGGACAGAGGAATTGTACACGGATCAACCACGTGCAAGGCGAACACCCTACCACTGTGCTATCACTCCAGCCCAGGAGAGATTGGGTAGATTATAAAACTCACATTCTCTAACAAAAGGAAAGCAACTAGTAGGAAAAGACTCTGGAACAAAGATGGCAAAAACACAGTGGTATTGGTACTACCAATGACAATCTCAGAATCTTTCTGGTGTTTAACTTGTTAATTCACCAGAAGTGCCATTCAGTATCAATTCTCCTTGGACCAGAGAGATAACTGGCAGTGTACATGCTTTTCAGAGGAAGCTTGGATAGACCCCTGGCATCTCATGGTTTCCCTGCCCACCCCACCCACCTCCAGCCCAATATCACAGGACTAATTCACACCCAAAATGATAAGTAAGTTTCACCTGGCTCATGTAAATGATACCTTTTCTTTGAGTAATTGTGTCACTTAAAACAATAATAAAGCAGGCTTGTCTTTGAAGAACATTTTAAAGTAAAACTGTGTGGGAACAATAGAATGTTTTACACTTAGTAACTTCAGTCTTGCTGAGTGCAGTAACTTCCCACAGGAGCACATTAGAAACCTCTGACTGATTGGCTTATATTATAGTCAGAGTACAAAGAGGGAAACCCCAGATAGCAAGAAATTTACCTTAAAGAGGAGAGACTGAAACTAAACCTTCCAAAAGGGGTCATGTTGAATGAGGGAACTAAAATTTTGAAAGCTGAACTGTTGAAGTTACTTTTTTTCTAATCATAAGCAAAATTACTGGATCTATACAATACTCCTGGTTAGTGAATTCTCTATTAAAAGAATAACTTCCCAATAATATTCATCCAAGTCATAAAGAATCCCACAGCTCTCTTTCACGTTTTAATACATTCAAAATCCAGTTTACTCAATTTTTCAACCATTTTAGCCACCAACTCAAGAAGTTGGGACTGCTTTGCTATCCTTCTAAGTTTCCAATGGTTTTACATCACCTGAAAACATTAGAGGTTCTTTGTAGGACTAAGTATTCCAACAGCAAAAATAATTTTAATAATCTAAGTAATCCACAAACAACAACTATTAGATTTCTTGTCAAATTCTTTCTGTTTTCACACCAAAAAAAAAAGCCAATTCTCATTTCCCTCCTGTTACGGGTAGAGATTGCACTATGCAAGAGCCTATATCTGTAGACCCCCTCAAATCAGTAAGTGCTCAAAATTGTGTGCAAAATATGAATAAAATATTGATTTCATTAAAAATGTTAAGGACTACTTAATTCAGAAACATTTTATATGTTTGCATATTTATTTCTGAATTTGCATATTTGTTTGCATATAACTTGTAAAGATGAATGTTAATTATACTTTAAAATCATTTATAAATTGTAACTAAGAATGTTGTATGAATTTTTAAAACTGCCAAATTCTCAAGTACCACTAATTATAAAGTGTCATGTAAAGTACACTGTAGCAGACCTCATATTGAAAAAATATTGAGATCTTGACAAATAGAAAAGCAGAATTATTAACTGTGCTTGCTGATTAAATGATACCTGAGGCAAGTGAAATTTAAGTGACACTCGGTGCTTTACCAAAGCATCCATTTACCTTCACTGAATTATGATGAGAAACTCCTTTTTCTATCTAGACAAATATTTTACCTGATGTCTTTGCATTAACCCACTTTCAAATCTGAGCTTCTGAGAATCATTTAATATTTTAGCTCTATGTATTCTGAAAATGACAAAGAATAAGCAAATAAGAATCATTATAAGCAGAAGGGCTACCTCAGCAGCACCCTATGTCAAATGAGGTGAGCTGAGAAGATTTGACTATGCACTAATTGGATTTGCAAAATGTTTCAGAGTAATTTAAAAAACATTTACACAAGGTCAGATCTGAACTGGTTTCCAAAAAGAACTGTAGAGAAGAATGAAATATCTAACTAATTATACTGGACATGTAGATCTAACACTCTATCTATTAAATTGGGCATGAAATTGGACCTTTTTTAAGTATAGTAGATCTTACGCTATAAATCCTTGGACAATTTTCTATATTTTTGGTAAAATGCTTAATTATCCTATGCACAATGTGCCACAAATCAGGGCTATTGTTCAGCTATAGTCGTCCTAAATTAGCAACTACTATAAGTCAATATCTTTTTCAAAAATGTAAAGAATTGTAGCTTATTGAAAATTGAATCAATTTCTGCTTCTTCTAGCATCTACATTCTAGCTAATAGCCAGGCGTTGTTACTAGTTTCCCTTCCTCCACCACTGTCATGCCCCTTGTCTCTATTAGTTTAGGGTTGATTTGTAAATGTCTTACTACAGGAAATAATTAATGCTAAATTATTCCATGTTGTTATACTATCAGTGTCCTATCTGTATCCATACTAATATAATTAGAGAGAAAGTCGACACTGAAATAACAAGTAGCTCTTAAAGTTCCATGCATGTTAAGTAGCATTTACTGTGCAGGCAGAATAGAACTTAGATCTCAAAAATAATTTGATATTAAAAGACAAAAGTAAACAAATTAGATTGTAAGTTTGTTTTTTCCCCCTGGGTATTAATCAACCCTAGTAAGTCTGTATTGTATTCTTCAAAGCTGTTCATCAGAATTTAGGTGTTAAAAGGAAAAAGGAAAAAAATTGTCTCCCTCTGGTGGGGGAATATAACAAGTTTTCTTTTTCTTTTCTCATAAATTTTTCTCCTAACAATGACATGATGTTCAAAATGATTATATTTAAATAAACATATTTATTTAACATTTTTATTTAACATTTTTTAAACATGGTCAACAACCAAACAGATCCAGTTTTAAAATGACATTTAATTCTTCCTCCTTTCTTCTGAAGAAAACAAGGAATAAAAGAAAGAAGATATAAAGCAAGCATCGAGAAATAGAAAAGCTCTGTAGTTACACACCATATCTAGCCTTTAAATTTCCTGGGTTGCGAAAGTTCACTCTGGACTCTGCAGTTTTAAACTCACACCCCTGAATAAGCAATTTAAGCCATAGGAAGACCCTCAAGGAACCCCACTCTTTACCAGATCATCTGTCAAGAATCCTTTGCCTTTTTCTTTTCTCTATGATTTCTATTTTCTCTCAAATACTTTCCCGTAGCTTGTATGATGGGCTGGAGCAATAGCACAGCGGTAGGGCATTCGCCTTTCACACGGCCAACCCGTGTTCAATTCCTCTGCCCCTCTCGGAGAGCCTGGCAAGCTACCCATGGCATATTGGATATGCCAAAAACAGTAACAATGAGTCTTACAATGAGAGACATTACTGGTGCCTGCTCAAACAAATCGATGAGCAACGGGGATGACAGTGACAGTGATAGTTTGCATGATATAACCTCTTGTTTATATGTTAATTTTTCCTATAAATCAGTCTCTTCAATAAGAATATGGGCCCTCAGTGGTGAGACCATGCCCTTTGTTTTAATCACCTTGAATTACAGAGTTATTCCTGATTGAGTTCCGGGGGTACAATGTTCCAGCAATAATCTCTTCACCAGTGTCGACTTCTCTCGTCCAGTGTCCCAAGTTTCCCTCATGCTCCCCAGCCTTCCTCCATGGCAGGCATTATTTTCTTTTCCCTCTTTTTAACACTTATTTATGCTACTTTTAATGATAGGGTGTTATTTATGTCACGTGACCTCCTCTCAGCACCTAGCCCTGGTCCAGATTAACCACTTCCCTCTACCTTTGTCTTAGCAAAGAGAGCATGCTTTATATTTCTCCAAGTCACCAGCGTTAGCATGGGCTTGAATATAAAGAAATTCTACCTCTTGTACTAAGTGGTGAATAAAAACTTGTCATAAATCAAAAATAAATACATCTGGCCCCTACTTTCATAAAACTATAATCCAATCAAATGAGGAATCAATACGGTATTCATTTTACCATAGAAACACTATTTAAGTAGTACCTACCAATAATTAAAGTATATATGATCCATATTGTACTTTAAATGAATTAAAATTTCCTTTAATTGAAAATAGATTCATCTCTAAAAGTTTTATAGGATTCTTTCATATTTTATTGTGGTAGGAAAAATATCAAACAGGATGAATGACTATATTCATCATTTAACAAACATTTATTAGGAACCTACTATGTGTCAGGCACTATGCCAAAACATGGAAAGTCAGATAATAAATGAATAAACAAAGTTTTAAAAGTCAAATTTAGTTTGTGACTTGAGCTATTAATGGGAGAAAAAAATAAGGCAACATAGGGTGGGTAATAGCAATTAGGGTTTGAACAAAAAATCGATTTTATACTTATGGAGTAATCAAGAATTTTTAGTAAAGGGAATTTTACAAAGGTGTGTGGGCATTAAGTAAGGCAATTAGAAACCATAGGGGTTGCCTTGAACACAGCCTAACCTGGTTCAATCCCCAGAACCCCATATAGTCCCCAAATTCTGTCCCTGAGCAAAGTCAAGAATAAACCCTGAGTACAGCCAAAAAAGAAAAAAAAAAAGATGGAAGGGAAGGAGAGAGAGGGAGTGTGGGAGAGGGGAGAACAAGAAAGAAAAGAAAGAAAGAAAGGAAGGAAGGAAGGAAGGAAGGAAGGAAGGAAGGAAGGAAGGAAGGAAGGAAGGAAGGAAGGAAGGAAGGAAGGAAGGAAGGAAGGAAGGAAGGAAGAAAAAAGAAAAGAAAGAAAGAAAGAAAGAAAGAAAGAGAGAGAGAGAAAGAAAGAAAGAAAGAGAGAGAGAGAGAGAGAGAAAGAAAGAAAGAAAGAAAGAAAGAAAGAAAGAAAGAAAGAAAGAAAGAAAGAAAGAAAGAAAGAAAGAAAGAAAGAAAGAAAGAAAGAAAGAAAGAAAGAGGAAAGAAAGAAAGAAAGAGAGAGAGAAAGGAAAGAAAGAGAGAGAAAGGAAAGAAAGAAAGAGAGAGAGAGAAAGAAAGAAAGAAAGAAAGAAAGAAAGAAAGAAAGAAAGAAAGAAAGAAAGAAAGAAAGAAAGAAAGAAAGAAAGAAAGAAAGAAAGAAAGAAAGAAAGAAAGAAAGAAAGAAAAAGAAAGAAAGAAAGGAGGGAGGAGGGAGGGAGGGAGAAAGGAAGGAAAGAAGGAAGGAAGGAAGGAAGGAAGGAAGGAAGGAAGGAAGGAAGGAAGGAAGGAAGGAAGGAAGGAAGGAAGGAAGGAAGGAAGGAAGGAAGGAAGAAAGGAAGGAAGGAAGGAAGGAAGGGAAACTGAGAAATAAAATTAAATATCAGAAAGGAAGGAAGCTGCACAATACGCTGGGACTAGAAAAAATGTGAAGAGCCAATAATATCCAGGGCATGAATTAACAAAGTACAGGAGCAATTAACAGCACCCACAGAGAACACTGAAGAAGGATCCCATAGTGAGAACTGTGACTTTTAGTAGCCAATACAGTACCAAGGACACACAGTTCAAGTCACCAGAGTAATAAAACACTGACCTCACTTTCCTCCTTCCTGCTAATACTTGTCAAGTCTCCCATTGGTCAAAGACTTGACCAGGAACCAGGACAACAGAGCCCACTGGCATTATCCCTAAAGATCATCTGCCTGGAGCAAGCAGACAGAGGCCGTGGGGGGATACACCGAGAACATTTTAGAGAGTCATCAGACATCCAAGTTGTAGTAGGTGGCACTAATGAGGTGACGACTAAAACCTACCTGAAGATTTGAGGGGTTTGTTCATATTTAAATAGACACTCAAGAAGTCCCATGGAACCCAGGAAATGTGGAACTTTGTGATCTTAGACTCTGGGCTCAACGGGACCAGGAGCAGAGATCCTCTGCCTGCTTCCCCCAATCTCTGGCGGCCCAGGGGTCACGCCCATAAGCCACCTCCTGCTGACACCAGATAATTTTCTCATCAGCCACCCTCCAGCACTCATGGCTGCTTCTCCTGGAAGGGAACATGAAATGAGGCGCCCATAACCACGCCACCAGACTCTGCATCAGGCTGTTTTCACTGGGGAATCCCCAGAGGTGGGCGGGTGAGAGCCGTCCCCACCCCAAGGGACCCAGCCCCAGCAGCTGACCCCCACAATCCAACTGCTGTCACACGCCAGGCTGCTTTCTACATGCTAAGGCTGAGCTTCACATATCAGTGAAGATATTCCAGGACACATCACAAGACACTCCCTATTCATTCTCCATAATTACCATACCATGTTTGATGGGATTCAGACAGTAGGCAACAAATCATAGAGGGAAATATATGTGTATGCCTATATACATATTTTCAGACATGTATACCAAAGCTCACATCACCCAAATTTTAACAACATGTTAGTGATGTCCTATAGAATATCTTAATGACTCCTGCCAAAATCGAACAATCTTCACACTATTTTCTGTATGAACATTCTTTTGTAAGCATGTTCAGCAGCTCTTCGTAACAAACAATACAAAATATATTATTTCGTTTGTGTTTTGGGACAAGGATTGGGGTATCGGATGGAAACATCCAAATTCAGTGGTAGGAAGGTATAATGGTAGTGGGATTGGTGCTTGAATATTAATTGTAATCAAATATTGTGAAGTAAGTTATTAAAAAATAAATAAGTAGCACTGAACTGCACTGTAGCACTGTCAACCCGTTGTTCATCAATTTGCTCCAGCAGGTGCCAGTAACATCTCCATCGGGAGACTTGTTGTTACTGTTTTTGGCATATCGAATACACCACAGGTAGCTTGCCAGGCTCTGCCGTGCAGGCAGGATACTCTTGGTAGCTTGCCGGGCTCTCCGAGAGGGATGGAGGAATCGAACCTGGATTGGCCACGGACAAGGCAAACTCCCTACCTGCTGTGCTATCACTCCAGTCCAAATAAATAAATAAATGAATAAATAAATAAGTAAAATAAAATAAATAAATGGACACTCAGGCAAAATAAAGGACTTGAGGCAAGAGAAGTAAGAGTGCTAAATCTAATGCTAACTACATCCATGTGTTATCTTAAACTAGTCACTTCACAATTTGGACTATGTTAATAAAATAAACAGACAGAATTAGAGAGTCTTAATTCCCAATCCAGCCTGAATGACTTAGGATTCTCTGAACCTCGTGACTCAACTTCCTCTTTTTAGCCTCATGATGGTTCAGTGCATGAGTATAAACTAAGTGTCTTAAACTACTGCCTGCTTAGGTTTTCTGAGTTGGCAGTACCAGAAGAAGGAATGGGAAAAAAAATAGGGAAAAAAAAACAGCAGCAACAGTAACAACAACAACAACAACAACAACAACAAACATATCTACTGGTCTTACCAATGGAATTTGTAAGTTTTGTGAGGAAGGGTGGGTAGGGCCGTACCCAGTAGTGCTGAGGGGCTAGTCCCACTTCTGTGATCGAGATCACTCCCAGAGGTACCAGGGGAGCATGCAGTGGCAGTGATCAAACTCAGTTCTCCTATGTGTAAAGCCTGCATTCAGCCCTTTGCACTCTTTCCCTTCACCTCAATGTAATTTAAAACAAAGTCTCTGGTCCACGTTAAAGCCAATTCTAAGAGCTGGCTGATGTCACAATCAGATCTGATATCTCTTCATGAAAAATCGTTTCATTAAAATTATCCTGAGTACATGATTTTACTCGCTTTGAAGACTTACTAAGCTCTTCCATTTCTATTCAAAACTCTTCACAGATGACTGTAAAGTTAAGGAAACTAGGAAACTTCACTGGGTTAGGAAGCTCCTGCACCAGTCTGTAAGTTGATTGAGCCATATGATTGCATCACTGAAAAATAATTAGCCTAGTACTGTACATAACATCATGAACCAGCTGACTGAAAATTGGCATTTAACGGAAATTTTTTTCTTATTTTCACAAAGATTATGTCTGAGTCTTTGCCTCATACCTGGAGGTCAGTGTAATAAAGCAAAGTGCAATGTTTATCTGCACAAAAAGCATCTATTCACTCATTCACCACTGCCTTACAAACATGCCGATGTTTGTATTTTATGGCAATGAAGAGCCAGTACTTGTTTCATGGAATTAATTCATCTAATGAGAGCAGTCACGACCAAAAGTCATTAATTCAACCTGTATCCATCATAACGTCTTTCAATTTAAGAACATCTTTTATGGTGAGTTAATGCAGTATTGATCTTTGGTGTATTGCTGGATTTGGTTTGCTTATATTTTGTTGAGGATCTTTGCATCTAAGTTCATAGGAATATAGGTTTACAGAGTTCTTCTTTAGTGGTGTCTCTGCTTTAGATATCAGGACAATATTTGCCTCATAGAAACTGTTTGATGAATCCTATTCCTTCAACTTTCTGGGAGAATCTGAGAAGGATTAGACATAGGTCTTATTTAATAATGCATACCAGAAACATATGTAATATAATATATAATAATGTCATGTTCTTCAATAGAAAGTAATAATAATAAAGCTGCTTTTTGTTGTTTTTTGGAGGGTCATACCCACGGATGCTCAGAACTCACATCTAGCTCTGCACCCAGGCATCACTTCTTTGGGGGACCATATGAGGTGCCAGGGATTGAACCCAGGACATCCATCTGCAAGGCAAGCTCCCTATCTGCTGTTCTATTTCTCTGGCCCCTTAAAGGTACATTTTGGTATCTGTTAATTGAAAGAAAATATGTAATAGCAGAGATTACTGCAAGTCTAGTAATTATTTTAATAAATGTATATTTATTCATCATAATGCTTGAAATGCACATCAGTTTGGGAGGCACATTATTTTGCCCAAAACAACATATCATTTGTATTTGGAATTACGGTCCTCTTACCAGAAGCTTAGATGCTCCCCCAGAAAACTTCAGATATCAGGTCCAAAGATTCTCTGCTGAAGCCTGTGTTAACCTATAGTGCCATAATTTCAGCATACTTTCCTCATTAAGCTCAAAGAATAAAACACATTCTTATGTTGTTACTCTACAGGTTAACTTAAGCAGTGCTCATTTTATTTTTTCTCTGATACCTCGCAGGACATTTTATGAAAGCTGGTTTCAGATGTTTGAGATATAACTTCTCTCTTTTTTAAATTTTTTAAATTTTATTGAATCACCGTGAGATAGTTACAAGTTTTCATGTTTGTGTTACAATCACACAATGAGATATAATTTATCTGAGCTACCATTTTCTGACTTAGACAGAAGGCATAAGGGCAAAATGAAGGCTGCACTTATAAGAGAAAACTTCTATCCTAAAGATAGTATATTATTATATTGTTATTACCACTATTATGACAAAAATGTGTTCCTGGCTCTCTATTTTACCAACACTTATTTCTGCTTCCCATCCCTGTCACCCATCCCCCAAAAAAGCTTCTCCACCATCAGATAAATAGACTCCTAACAGTTCTACCTCACTGGTATAACAGGTGTATCCAGATAGATTCAAATTCCAAAGAAAAATAGAGATTGATCTGCCATGGACTACCCCTGCAGGCTATGTGGTAGAAAATGAATACAAATATGGGGTCGAAGGGCCCAGAAAGTGAATTTGATCTGGACCTAAAAAAGTAAGTTCAGTGATTAGAGATGTGCTCTTCTCTGGGCAAGAACAAAAATAAAAGAGGAGGAGAGGAGAGGAATTAAGAGGAGAGGAGGGAAGAGGAGGGGAGGGGAGGAGAGGAGGAGGACAAGGGTGGGGAGAGGAAAGGCTGGGAGGGAGGGGACAAGAGCAAAAGGGAGGGAAGGAAAGGGAAGGGGAGGATAGGAGAGGGCAGGGGATGGGTGGAGAAAAGAGAGGAGGAGAGGGGAGGGGAGGGAAGGAAAGAAGAGGAGAGGGGGAGAGGAACAGAGAGGAGAGAGAAGTGATCTTTTCTAGGTAAGTGATCTAAGAGCTGATTTTGTTGGGTTTTGTTTGTTTGCTTGTTTGTTTTTTTAATCATTATTAAATTATTCACTAAAGCATGTCCTGTAGTGAGTTTTGGCCATAGCTTATACAGAAAAGGGATGTGACAGCTGTGGTTAAAAAAAAAAAAAAAAGCAACTGGTTAAAGAAACTCTGGTACATCTACACAATGGAATACTATGTAGCTGTCAGAAAACATGAAGTCATGAAACTTGCATATAAGTGGATCAACATGGAGAGTGTCATGTTGAGTGAAATGAGTCAGAAAGAAAGACACAGACATAGAAAGGTTGTACTCATATATGGAATATAAAGTAGCTGAAAGGTACAAGCTTGCAATGATGCAATTTCTGGCAGATATTTCTCTGGACTTAGTTACTAAAATACTAAAATACAGAAATCCAAAACCATGCAGCTGCTAGTGTGGCCACTCGACCGCATATCGCCTCATTCTCAGCAATGGAAAACAAATTATCAAATGCTTCCTTTTCAGCAGGTCCGACTTTTTTTAGGGGGGAGAAACTCCAAATAACAATAGTGAGTTTTTTTGTTGAAATATTGAATGTAACCAAAGTAAAGTGAAAGTAAAGTGAAATTTATCAGTTACACACTCGGGGTGGGGGGCCGGAGAGGTGGGGGGAGATATACTGCGATTCTTGGTGGTGGAATATGTGCACTGGTGAAGGGATGGGTGTTCGAGCATTGTATAACTGGGACTTAAACCTGAAAGCTTTGTAACTTTCCACATTGTGATTCAATAAAGGAATATTTTTTTGTTTTGTTTTGTTTTGTTTTTGGGTCACACCTGGCGATGCACAGGGGTTACTCCTGGCTCTGCACTCAGGAATTACTCCTGGCGGTGCTCAGGGGACCATATGGGATGCTGGGATTTGAACCCGGGTCGGCCGCGTGCAAGGCAAACGCCCTACCCGCTATGCTATCACTCCAGCCCCAAGGAATATTTTTTTTAAAAAAAGCATTTCCAAAGATGCAGATGGAAAGAAAGCATAGATAAAAGCTGTGAGAAAGAATCTAAGGCAAAAGGGATCTTTTCCTCCTTCAAACCTTTTAGTATGTTTCATTCAATTCATATGATACTTATCACAGATTATCTTGCAGTCAGTCTATTATGTTCTGTCTCATCTCTTCTACTGGATTGGAATTAAATTCGCACAGGGAATTTTGATAGAGTGGAAATAGCAAAGACTTTACCAAACAGTTTTTTCAATCCTAACACTTTCATGAATGTGACCTGAGGCAAGGCCTCAATCTAGTTTAGCCTCTATCATTTAGAAAATATGGATGACAATGCCTACATTGAAGAACTGTTTAAAAAAATAAGAGAAACCCATGAACCCCTTAAATATTCAAGGAAGGGGGGTGTTGCAGGCAGATGGGTGTACAGGATGTACTGGTCATAAGGCTTTTTTTTATTTAATAATAAAACCAAGAGGAAATTGCCTACCTCTAAAGTAGTCAAAAGACATAAAGATCACACCCCTGGAAAGGCAAATTCTGAGGTCCTTGGAGACGGAGAAACTGAGGCACCACCCAGAAGGGTAGATCCCCGCATAAAGGGGGAATATGAAAGGACCATCTAGTGTCTAAGGCTTTTTCCCCATGACATCACCCAGATTAAGTTTTCTGAGTGTGGACAACTCCAGGCCAGGGCCATTGGGAAGAAACTCTACTATGAAGCCAAGTTTGAAAACATGCAGGGCTCAGTCACCACCCAGAGAGTAGCCTGCACCCCTCACATTTCTCCAAGTTTCTTTTCTTTCTTTTTGGATCACATCCAACAATGCACAAGGGTTACTCCTGGCTCATGCACTCAGGAATAACTCCTGGCAGTGCCCAGAGGACCATATGGGATGCTGGGAATCGAACCCAGGTCAGCTGAATGCAGGGCAGATGCCCTACCCGTTGTACTATCGCTCCAGCCCTCTCCAAGTTTCTTTAAATAAAATCTACTTAACACACACACATACACACATGTACACAGCACGTGCGTGCGTGCTCGCGTACACACACACACACACACACACACACACACACACACACACACATACACACACCACAGACGCGTGCGCATGAGAATACCCAAAATTAAGAGAACAGAGCTGGGAAGATAGTACAGTGGTGAGGCCTTGCCTTGCATGCAATTCCACCAGGTTTGATCCCTGGCACCACAGAGTTCCCCAAGCACTGCTAGGAGTGACCACTGAGTACAAAATAGCGCCTGCATGGCTAACTGCCTTTCTCCCTCTAAATTAAATAAACAAAAGAAGATATACGAGTTTGGCATACAGCAAACACGTAACAAATATGTTTTCATTCCCACTCCTTGTGAGATCTTTAGCACTCACAAGAGTGCTAATGACTCCCGTCTCTCGCAGAATGGGCGCCCATTATGGACTGAGCAGAAAGCAGTCAGCATTGTATCCCAGAATACTCCAGATCATACCTCTTTGAATAACATGACTTAGAATGTGGACTGCATAAAATTTACTTCAAACATAATTTTATGAATGACCTTCCATATCTGACGGTGCTAGAACCTAAGGCCATAAATACATGTTCAACATCAACTGTGCTATCAAGGTGTTCAAGCCTACTGACTTGTTCTTTACATAAAATCTTTCTTTAAGAAAGTAAATCCCTGGTATGGTATAAATAACCATTAAATTTGAGTAATCCTAGAACGTATATTTATTTTTTTCAATTTATTTTTACAAAGCTGTTCATGATTGGATTTCAGTCATACAGTATTCCAACAGCATCCTTCCACCACCGTACATTTCCCAGCACCAGTGTCCCCAGGTTCCTCCCATCACCCCAAACACCCCATCCCCTGCCTGCCTCTATGGCAGGTGCTTTTATTCTCTCTCTCCTTTTGGGCACTGTGGTTTGCAATATTGATACTGAACGGTTTTCCAGAATATCCCTTACCTACTTTTAACACTCAATTCTTGTCCAGCGTGACCATTCCTAGCTACTATTGTCATAGCAGTCTCTTCTCTATCTTACCTACCCTCAGCCCCCCACACACTTGTGGTTAGCTCCAACCATTGACCAGTCCTCCTAACCCCTGTTTTCCCTGCCCATAGATATTCTTCTTCTACTATATATATGTTTTTATATACCACAAATGAATACAGGACTAGAACCAATGCCACACCTCCCCCACAGGTATAGCAGAGGCGGCAAGTCAAGCAGGCAGCCACAGAGAACTGGAACCTCTCCTCCTCCACCAAGGAGCACCTAAGCCAGAGAGGACCCCTGCAGTTTTAGGGATGCGCCAGTAGTAGAACTATAATGTAGAACATATATTTAGAGCCAAGAAATTCCATAATAAAAGTGCTTTGTTATGTGCACTGGTAAAGGGATGGGGGTTTAATCAGTATATGACTGAGACTTAAATCTGAAAGCTTTGTAATTTTTTTCACGGTGATTCAATAAAATAAAAACTTTTAAAAAAAAAGAAAAAACAAAAGTACTTTGTTAGGCTCTCAGGACTTAGAACCACACTAATATCTCCTTAAAATTTTAGATCATTCATAAGGTCAGTGGTAGAAGGTCTTAGACATTTGGGTGGTAAAGTTAAAAAAAATTTAAAAAATCAAACCATATACATTAATGGACAGTTTTATAAAAAGTGAGGGATTTTTTTATATTATTATTTGTTGCCTTGCACTGTAGCACTGTCATCCCATTATTCATCGATTTGCTAGCGCGAGCAAGTAATGTCTCCATTGTGAGACTTGTTGTTACTGGTTTTGGAATATCGAATACAGCATGGGTAGCTTGTCAGGCTCTGCCATGCAGGCAGGATATTCTCGGTAGCTTGCAGGGCTCTCCGAGAGGGACAGAGGAATCAAACCCAGGTCGGCCACATGCAAGGCAAATGCCCTACCTGCTGTGCTATGGCTGTAACCCACTTGCTGCCTAAACTACTTTTTTTTTCCAAAAAATCAGTCTCAGTCATTGACAGAGGGAAAAATTTGGGGAGAAAAAAATTGTAAGATATATTTCTGTTCACAAGCTCATGTTTGAATTGATCCTTTCAATTTGCTCTGGAGTTCTGGAGAGATAGTATAGGGGTTAAAGTGTTTGCCTTGCATGCAAGCAACTTGCTTTGAACCTAGGCATTTTATATGGATTCTTGAGCACCATCAGGAGTGATCCCTAAGCACAGAGTCAGGAATACCCTTCAGTACTATTGAGTGTGATCCCAAAACTATATATGACAGCTATCAATATTATATGGAGGGATGGATTCGAAACTGATTCAAGGGGGGAAGGAAAAACTAAGGCACCTACCTTGCATGATACTGACATGGCAGATGCAGTCAACCAGGGTTTGATCTTTGGCATCTCATAATGATGCCAAATGTCCCCCGAGCACCACCAAAAATGATTCCTGAGTGCAGAGGCAGGAGCAACCCCTGTATATCACTGGGTATGACCCTCAAACAAAAACAAGCAAACAAAAAAACTGGTTCAAATATTTAACAAAGTTTTTTGTTTATGCTGCCAGAACAATAGCATAGTGGGTTGGGTGTTTGCCTTGCATACAGTTGACTGGGTTTGATCCACACACACCACATATGTTTCTCTGAACCCCACCAAGCTCAATCCCTGAGCACAATGCCAAGAGTTAAGTCCTGAGTATGGCTGGATGTGCCACATCCCCACAAAAAAAGTTGGGGTTGTGGTCACATTTTATCTCTCAATGACAGACTGTCTTGTAAAAAGCAGTACTAATGAGGTAGTAGTTATGTTCAAACACAGAAACCTAAAGACGCAGAATTGCTGAGGTTATAAAATTTAAGCATGCACTATATAATCAAGTATTAAAATTGAATTGGACTGTCTCAAAAAAAATTGTAAGCAAGTCAAGTTCAGGGAAACACTCTCTTTCACTCCTCATTTCACATCTTTTTCTAAGCCTCATTCTCTCTCCTTCATCCAGACTTTAAAACATTCCTTCATCCTATCCTACCTATAACAGAAAAACTATTTACCAAACCTCTCCTATTGATCAGGAGCAAGGCAAATTATTTCACACAAAATATATATTTCATCTTTCAATTATCCTACTAATTGAGTGCTATTATTAGCCCATTTTACAGATGAGGAAATCAAGGCATAGAAGTAAGGATCTGACGAGATTCACATACAACTCACTCACAGGAAAAGATAAGAACTGATAAAATTTGCACTTCTCATACTGTTTAACTATGAGTTACCCCTTAAACAAACTCACATTTTATAATTTTGTATGTGTTTTTTCAAGTTTAACTGATTAGATTCTCTTAAAAATGAAATTTCATTTAAGCCTAAGGAAACAAGTTTCCAATAATTGAGGTTTCACTGAGGTCCTGAGACACCTGAAGATAAGATGGGCAATAAAAAAACCATTCTACTTGAATTCAGTGTTCCCCCACTGCTGGCTAGTATGATCAAGTCACAGGGCTAGATATGAGTAAGAAAGGAAATGATTATGAACTTGCAACAGAGCCTCACAGTGATATGGCTTAAGGAGAATAATAAAGTCAGAAAAGAACTATCTACAACTGAATCTCAGGAAAGGGGAAAAAGTTAGGGGTGTTCTTCAGAATGGGGATAAGAACTAAATAGACCGGTGCTGGGTGTTCCTCCTAAAATGCAACCCACGCCTGTGCTATTCATGAGTACAAATATTGTCTAGGTTATTCCAGGGTTTTTTTTAAGCAATTGGCCATATCCTTTTCACCATTTTAATGTTGAGCTATTATAATCTCACATTCTAGTGGCCTTCTAACTGCATGGTTATAGTCTCCTTACACTTACTCTGAAATTGTTTTTCCATTGTTATCTTACATTATAGTCGCATCGTAATGTCATGTTTAAAGGTTCCCCATACACTTGTAATGAAATCGTTTTGCAGTTCAGAATGGCATCATATTGGCACTTTAAGCAGGGTATCCATCACCCTGTATTGATAGTTTTCACAACAAAACACCCTATTTTAGTGACTGTGAAAGTAAATAGCTGTTGCCAGTGATCTGTTCTTCCATTTCAAACTTAAATGGTCTCATCTGTTTTATTTTACCTTGCAATTTTCACACCCACTGTGGTATGGGCCAAATTTATACTGCTTGCTTTCAAATGAGAACTGTCATTCTATTGGCTCATAAGTGTTTATGTGACAAGTCACTTAGCTGTTTTGATTGGCCTTTGTGCCATAGATAATCACATATGGTTTGATAATCAATAAATACAGTTTGGCCATTCTATTTGCAAGGCTAATGTGGACAAGTCTTCTGCTAATTGAAATCTAGAGGCAAATTATTTGGTAAATGCCTACTAACCAAGCCAATTAAATACCTAAAACCAATGCATGCAAAATAGAATTTTATTTTCAAATAGCCACACGTGCAAAAATTTGATAAGTTTTTTGTCATTAGCATTGCTTACTGCTTTGTTTTATTTTGCGTTGTTTGGGAGGGCACATCTTACTATGCTGGAATTGAACTGGTGACAGAGGCATGTAAGGCAAATGCCTTTACCCCGTGCCATCACTCTGGCCCACTGAGTCCTTAAAAACAAAGACTTAGATAACATTGTTGAGGAATAATTGTTACATTATTATGATTACCAAGTATCAGGCATTTTTACTTATTTTTTTCCAAACACCACCATGACACCTACATGGTCAAACTTTGAGAGTTTAGCATAGTTCATATTTATTCTGAAATAAAACGTTAGCCAGCCTCGGTCTAATCCAGACTATCTCACACTTGGAAGTCAGCCAAGGTGCATGCAAGTCTCTTGAAACTAGGCTTCACTTTTGAGATTTTTCTATTCTCTGCTGTTAAAAGAGCCATTATGGCTTCAACACTACTCGTCTACAGCTGTTTTGACATTTCTTCACAGGTCCGGTTTGAAAAGGAGAAAAAGAATAAAAGTGATAAATTTTTACAATAAAAGATTTCTACTAGCATTTTCAAACTCAAAGAAATTTGGCATTCAGTTGGAGCTTGAAGCAAAGCTTCAGATAAGCCTTTATTTTATATAAAACTACTTCTCTGTCTTTAGGAGTTAACACAGATAAAGAGGATGACGCAGCCAGAAAATCACTTGGGCCCAAGTGTTAAATACTATAAATCCACTTGTTTTAGTCATTTGTGCCTGAGCCAATGCTTGAATATATTTTCTGTCAGGAAGCAAGCAGCTGCAGCAATGATTTTGGTTCTCGGATAACCTAAGATGCCCCTAGAAGTGATAGTGAATGTTTGAAAATATCACTTCAAATTTGAATTGACCTTATTTAAAAACCAAATATATGTGCTCGACAAGAGAATAGGGCATGAATTGGGGGCAGGGGGAATATGAGATTGGATTAAGAATAGCGCCACAGTGACTGGTCCAAATGCCATGACCTCTATGTAAAATCCTCCTAATTCTCATTTCAATATTGCATTTGGGACAAAGAAAACAAATCAAAACAAAAACAAATCCTCAGTTTCTAATGAAATCTTGGTTACTAGAGGGAAAGAAGGTTGGGGGTGCTGGCCAAATAGGTAACATGAGTCAATTTCTTAGTGGTAGATCAAAATTAGACATTATAAGATGGTCATAATGTGTGTGGGGGGAGGGACGTATATAGATACCAAAATATAAAGCTCTAGACCTGAAACTTAAAAACAGTAGCAAGACAGGAAAAACAATCCACCATTTAGATTAGAAAGAAAAGGTGGTTACCAGAGTAAAAGGAGAATGAGAGGATGGACAAATCAAATAAAGAGGAAAGTAGACTTTTGGTGGGGATCATCATATATTATTTGCAGCTGCTGGTAATGCTCTCTGACTAAAACCTATATAATATAAAATATACAATGTTTGTTAGAAACCATCTTACTTCAACAAAAATAAATTTAGAGACAAAAAGCATGAAAAATATATTTGTATTACATCCAAGGAGGAAAATGCATATTTGAGCAGCCAATCATGAATGAATTGAGTGTTGCTTTAACATATAAGTTTAATTATAAGCAGTTGTGTGCTATTTTTTTTAATCTTATAATGACACCTTGTCACGTAGAAGGTATCACTACACATTCATGGTCTCTAAATGTCTCTGACCTCTAGCTCTGATAAACATTTCATCTGCTTGTAATCAGCTCCCTCTCCCACTCCAGAAACTAACCTTCAACTCCTGACCTTCTCCATTCTCTATTCTCCTCAAAGGCTCAATCCTGCACTTTCGTCTCACAGCAATTGACATGTCTCGCTCCTCATTGGGAAAAAAGGAATCCATAGCTCTCTTCCCACACTTTCCATAATTGATCAAGTGTCCATGGCCAACACACTTTCCCTCCAGTCTCAAAACAAAAGGGTAAGTTTTCCCTCACAGCTCTTCTCATTCTGTTGGGGCCTATTTTAATGAGTTAAATTCTCTCTTGGTATCTCAAGCGGACCTCTTTTCTCCCTACTCTTCAGCCCATAAACTTTTTCAATTTGCTTCCATCTGTTGGGGGGAAAAAATCTCTTTTAATTTCATTTTTCCCTTGACCTCACATCTGCTTCAACTAAGACCCAGGCTCTCTCCTCTCACTTCTAAAGCTACATTAAAAATAAAAAAAAAAGCAGCATTGATTCATTTCCATTCAGAGCTCCATTGCAGATTTTCTATGCCTTCATTTCTGCTGCAGTAGCTCTTATTCCAATGCTACACTGAATTTACCTAATAATTCCTTCTTGCCCAATAAAGATCTATTCTCCTTAATCTTCAATTCTACTATCTGGTTTTCTTTATACAGCCCTAACTATGCTTCTCCTTTTAACTTGTGTTCCCCTTTATTTACCTATTTTTCTATCACTCTCTTCACCTTCTGAATGCTATGCCTCTTCTGTTTTTATACAACGTGTTCCCCTTATAACTTCAGCTAATGCATATAAGTGCATATGTTTTGTGCCACCAGCACTGACAAGTTCCCTGCAGATATCATAAATGCAGACAGCTTGTCCAAAATGATATTTATTATCTTCTTCCAAATTCAACTCTTTCTGAGGCTGGAAAGAGAGTACAACAGGTATTTACCTTGCATGTGGTGCATACCTAGGTTTGATCCCCGGAATCCTGTATGGTTCCCCAAAGATCATCAGAGGTGGTCCTTGATTGCAGAGCCAGGAATATTACCTAATCACTTCCATATATGACCATTTTTTTTACTTTTTTATTTTATTTATTGAATCACTGTGAGATACAGTTACAAAGTTTTCATATTTGATCCACCACCAAACCCCCGCATACCCCCCTCCCCCTCCCCCTCTGCCTGCGTGGCAGACATTTTTCACTTTACTCTTTCCTTACTTTGATTACATTCAATTTTCAACAGGGATCTCACTATCATTATTTGGAAGTTTTCCTCCAACAGTCAGACATGCTGGATGGCATCAATAGATTGTATGTTTTCATTTTTCAGAAAAGGTCGCATGGCCTCATTAGCTGCCGCATGGTTTGGAGCTGTCCCAGTCCCGCATCCCGGAGCCATGTTAGTTGTTGCTCATTGTCGCCGGGACTCCATCTGGAGAAGGCGTACTGCCTGTACCTCCTCCGTCTGGCTCCCCGGTGTGGCTGGCCCAGTCTGGGGTCCAGAGCATTCTCCGGCTGCGTTGCTTACCAGAACACCCGGTGTCTTCTCTGTTGAATGTGGCAAGATGGCGCCGAGGGTGGGTCGAGGGCGTAACTTCCAGCAGCCGGGGTGACCTGGAGGCTGGGCTGGCGCCGACCCACTCCAGTGCCCCCCCGCAGTTCGGAGCTGTCCCAGTCCCGCATCCCGGAGCCATGTTAGTTGCTGCTCATTGTCGCCGGGGGTCCATCTGGAGAAGGCGTACTGGCTGTACCTCCTCCATCTGGCTCCCCGGTGTGGCTGGCCTGCTCTGCGGTCCGGAGCATTCTCTGGCCGCGTTGCTTACCGGAACGCCCATGACCAATTTTTTTTCATTTCCTTTTTTCTGTATTTCTAGTCCACATAGGTATCACCACAAACATTGAAGTCACTCAAACTGAAAACAGGAATCATCTGATTGTCTTCTTCATTCTCTGCATTAACCATGTGTTTCTAACTTAGTCTAGTCAAACTGCACTGAAGAACTTCATTTTCTTTCTTACCAATGTTCCTTCACTTAAAGCTCTGATCACCAAAATCGAATTTACTCAAGAGTATTCATCTCTGTTTTCCTTCTTTTATCCTTGTTGCCTTCAAATGATCTTCCACAAAACACCAGTGATCTTTCCTTTAAAAAGAATTTAACCAAACCATTCTCCTTTTTAATAACCCTTCAATTACCTCCTCAGTTACAAGATAGTTTCTAAGCCCTTCCCATTTTACTCTTTGTCTAAAAGAAATTTTCTCAGTGACCTTCGTAACCTTTTTTCTCCCTTCTCCCTCTTTCATAATTTTCTGACCAGAAAACACCAAATCACTCTCAATTTCTCACAAATTCCACAGTGCTTCACACAACTTTTCTTAGATTCTAGAAAAAAAAATACCGAGGGTCCTTTCTCTAGGTTAATTTTAATCCTACTGGTCAAACAGTAGTTGATAATTTGTCTCAGATGATGCACTCAAATTACCTCACTTAAAGCGGCATTATTACAAAGTAATAAAGAGTTCGGAAATCATATAAAGTCAAGGAAGCAGGCCTGCAGAACATTGGTACATCATCCTTGATATGATTGTAGCTCTAGTTCATTACTATTGGTCTCATTCCTTTGGCTCCTTTGTTGCTCGTACTTCACCCAGGAGAAGTGGCCACTGCTCACAGTCCCATTGTTCCTCCATTCTAGTGGCCCAGCTGCTAATGGATCTGCTCCACTTGCTTTTACCACAACTGATTTGCTCACTATCACCGTGTTATGGTTTCTCTCTAGTCTTCCTTCTAGTCCTCAGGTATTTCCTGCCTTCTTTCTAGGTGTCCTTCTGCATTTACTCCCAGACTTCCTTATCATTCTCTGACTGCTATTGAAATTTCTCATAAGAGAGAATCAGATTGGTAGATGAGATGCCATCTGTAAAGTTGTCATAAAATCCTCTTTGAAAAGCAATATCCCTGTTGGTTATATTTTGAGACCAGTTTGAGTGGACTGTGCTTCCTGAATGAGTTAGAGAAATTGTGAATATTTCTAAAGAAGTGACTATCGAGAAGCCTGTGAATTTTTTTTAATTGTACTCTGAGTCATTTTCCAAGAAAGAAATATAAGTAGCAAAAAAATTAAAAAAACTTTGACTTTTAAGTTTTTTAAATCAACATAAGCAGAGCAGTCAAATAATTTATTGAGCAAGTACTATGTGCCAAATTTTATTACATAATTTCCCCCCCACTGGCCCCCTACATAATTTTTTAATAATTACAAAAACACCAGAAGGTAGTCATATTAATTGCTGAGATTACAAATAATTAACATATTTACTTCATATAAATAGCTTAATAAATGGTAAAGCAATTTTAACCTAAAAATTACTAGCTCCAAGGCTAAACTTTTTTTAAATCTAATCTATACCTAGACTTTGTTCCTCCAATCTCTTATCTATGATTTATTACACACTACTTTGTATTACTACTTTAGAGCTTTATTAATGTCTCGGTCATGTCATTACACAATGCAAGTATAAAGTCACATACTTTGACCTATGATAGTCCAACCTCCTTGTCTCATATATATGAGGACTCACACTCCAAGTGTCTGTCCATATCAAGCTCAGCCAAAAAAATTGATCAAAGTTCAAAACTGATATTACAATGTCATCATTAGTCCGACTCAACTCTGAGAAAATAGGTTCAGTATAGAAATAATCAGGCAGCATTTTTTCTCTAGAATGTGTCTGTATATTAAATATACAAACATGCTGACTTCTAAGTAATTTTAAAGAGAGATAAATGTAATGCTTCAATTTCCTTTGTCTCAGTAAGGAGGATGTAAGAGTTTATATCTTTAACAAGTGTATAAAATAGAGTTGCACATCTGAACAGAGTAGAAAAACTTTGTTCTATATTGATACTCCTTTTGAGGAATATCTACAAATATTCCTTTTGGGTTTTTCTGTTTAGAGATTTGAAAACAGAAAAGCTAAAAACCATAAATATCTCCACACACCCCAGTTTAGCCTATTTCATCAGAGGTATGGAGGTGAGAGGAATCCTTTCTGGGATCAAAACTTCTAAACATGTAAATCTGATTTCCAACAATTTATCTATAACCTTGCTTTTCAGATTGCAGTTCATTCCATAGCTACTCTCTTCTATTCTAGGTAAGGGAAATAATATTTATTATTTAAAAATAGCAAAGATATGACAAATGCAAGTCCTCAAGCCTTGTGAATATTTTTAGACTTCTCAAGGGAAGCCAATCTCTATTTAGCTTGTTTCATAATTGGCTTCCCCCAAATCACTAACTGGAAATAACAGCTTACAAATTTTTACATTAAATAAATGTAAAGCATTAGAACTGTTGCAAAGTACCATTATTTTGACATGTTCTCATTTGAAAAGGGTAAATCAATTTAAACCATTTTGTTTAAACTCTGTTCCTTGGGCTTTAATTCTCATTGCGGTTGCCAAGTTTCAACCCAAAGTGAATGTTAAGGTCTATGTTATTAACCCTTGAAAAATGAGCCCTATCATGAAAACAATGACAGACCTGAGTATGACCAGGTGCAGCTGCTGACGCTGACAGTCAGTCAAGTAAGAGTAATGCCTGGTTTCTTCATATGCAAATCACATGATATGTGCTTACCTTTAAAGAGCAATGTCAGATTGTTGTAAAAGTGTTCAGATAGAAATACTGTTTTTTAAAAAGAACCCAAATTCATTTATATCGAACTCTTGATAGTTGGCATACTATGATAAATCACCTCATTACCCAGGAAACCACAAATATGGGTTATTGAGGATGAGTGTGATTGTAAGTGAGGCTGCTAGAATTCCGTGGTGGCTTACAATGACCCTCCATAAAAAGAAACCTGTAGATCGTGGCAACAGTTTCCTTTGGAACTATCTAAAATTGGTGAACAGCGAGTAGTCCACACTTACAATGTTATCCAAATAAGCATGCACGGTTTGGGCCTTACTTCTTAAAAGCTATTAGTGGTATATTTTTCTTAGCTGTGTCTGCGTCAAACAACGATGAGCCTTCTTCTAAACATGCTGCAGGCAATTAGGAAAGACAAACCAAGAGATCACAAGGAGCTTTCTGGGGTGCCAAGGATAGTCTAAATCTTTAATGATGCATACAACCATATTTGCATGATTGAGATTGTATGTTTAAGATTTGTGTACTTTATTCTTTGTAAATCATTTCACAATTTTAATAAAAGAAGCCGCAAAACAAAACTCTTCTGACATCACTAACGCATTTTTTAAAGTGACAGGCTGGGGTGAGCATTGTTAATGCCAATTTTAAATGCTACTTCTCAAATTCAATATCCACGTCCTGCATTCCAGCCCTTACCTCCCAAGTCCTTTCATATTCTTCATGTATAAAAATGTCAAGGCAGATTTCTTTCTGGTTTGAATTTACTATTCAATCCCAGAAACACTCATGCTAAAGTGATTTTTTTAAAAAAAAATGGAAGAAGATTGCAGTATCTTTATAGAGAAGAAGACGAGAAGCTGTCCAGACAGCTGGCAAAAAAAAATAAAAAAAAAGATAGTGAAAAGAGAAAATGTAAAATGTTCTGAAAGATATACAGAACAGGAGATCAAAAATCCCTGGCTTTTCTATCCTTAGAGTTCGACAGCCTCATGATCCTTAGTTCAACATTCCCACCACTATTCAAAAATCTTATAATCTGTGCCTCTTGCTCCTACCTCCTCACCTACTCAGTCACCAGGTACAGGACAAAGGGAACTGGGCAGCCCCCAGCTGTGCTGTCTGCTGGAGACAATGGGTGCTGTAACAATAGCTCAGCCTCATGTTTAAAAATCAAATCTTCTATTTGATTTTCAATTTATTTTCAAGTTAGGAAGTTTTCTGGCTCTTGGCAAAGAAAACCCATAGCATATTCAATATCTGTGTTTATGCAGTACACAGACACCTGAGTATATGGTAAATGTAGTTTCAGTAGCACACATCATTCCTTATTTAATTCATCTAGCCTGACAGAGTTGGCAAGAATAAATGCAACAATAGTAATATTTTATTTAGGTCCACTGGCATCTCTCATGATGTACATTAAAAAGATGTAATATATATTATAAATGTGAGAGCAGGTAGATACACAGACATGCATTTCACTCTGAGGTACATTAATAGAATGATAAATTCCATGTATTAAATCTACAAGAACCAAAATACTCTGTGTTAAGACATCTGTACAGAATTAGGTGCCAAATGAAATGTCACAATCAAATAAAACATCCCTTTATGAGAATCATAGGATTTTTTTTTAGAACTAGAAGAATCCTTTGAAATCATCTGGTAACACTTGCTCATTGACAGATATCTAATCTAAGTTTAAGAAATACTAAATGATTTGCACAAAGTCACACCTAGTTTAGAAAATCCAAGACTAGAACTTTTATTCTTCATGTACAACATCCCTTTCACTATTAGTGAAACAGTAGTTGGTAAGAGCTCCTCATAACATTATCAGGTGCTTATTTCAGTGTGCCTGAAGACATTCTTTATGATGCATAGCTGCATGTTTATAATGTATCACACTTCCACTGACGAGGCTCCACTTGTCTTGAACACTGGGTCTGGAAACAAACTGGATTCCTTCGATCCAAGAGCACGTAATACAAACCTACGAACCCTCTGGTCACTTCTGTAGCTGGGGAAAGAGCCAAATATTGGCTCTTTCTAGTCTGCATGAATATTTACGATCTATTCTCCAAATGAACTAAATCCAAATTATATTTATAATAAATTTGTAGACTATAAATTTGTGGTTACTAGAAGAAAATGGGAAAGCATTGTGGGGAAGGGGGAAGTTAGATCAGAATAATGTTATCAAGTACGTGGTGGATGGAAGATGGAGTTCAACTGTAAGTGGTTAATATAATGTAATACATCCAAGTGTTAATCTGTAATGATGCATACCTGAAGGTTCTTAGAGGGATAGTTTAATTTTCTGAAAAGAATATGAATACCAATACTGCAATACTTCACCAAATATCTGACATGAGATAGTCTAAGACTTAAGCTGAAAGCCAGACAGAACATTAAAACAAACATCTAGCATTGCTCCCGCACAATTTGCCTTTGAGAAATTAAGTTTGAGTAACACAAACCTCGGCTGGCCTTCTGCAGAGCAGCATAAAGTCAGAACGGGTGCAGTATCTTAGCTAAAATAGAGAGCCGACTCCAGCTTAGACAATACATTCTTAAAAGAACTTTTACTACAAGGACCAGGAAATACCACAATAGAAGCAGATTACTAATTAATACAAATGTTTACAAGCTTCTGTGTCAGTGGTTGAATTTAGAAAATCATTAAAGATATGTTTTTTAAAAGAATTAAAAAGACTCAAAACACGGCTTATAGAGGACAGATAGTCTTTTGTTCTTTTGTAGAAATGTACAACTGGAAAACTACTAGCAGTACTGCCTTGGACACTAGTAAAATTCCTGTAGAGTGTTTTATAAAGGTAATGAACTTGTATGTGCCTCACTGAACAGGCTTGCTATTAAATCTTCCCTAAAAAATGGGATGAGATTGCTGGGGTATTTTGTGAGCAATGTGAGCTTTGCCTGTAGCGTAGTCAAGAATTTTAATCATTGGCCCCCAAATTAAGATTTTTTTCACTAAGTAAAATAAAAATAGAAAACAACCCAGTACACATTCCACATCATCAATTTTTAATCTACCTCATTTTTAAGATTTCCCTTGTTAGAAGTAGATTTGGGGGAAAGGAGTAAAGAAGAAATCTCAAATGACAAATGTCCAGCCCTGACAACCCAATCACAAACAAATTAAGTGTCCATCTCTGTCACAGCTGGCAACCCCAGACTGGCCTGGGGGAAATCCTCCATGTTGTTCAGAACAAATGTATTGGAGGCTAATCAAAATCTAATGAATCCCTCAGGAAAATAGCTTTTTTTTTTGTCCACATCTATAAGAATTATACTCAATTTGGAGATATCTACCAGTCGTTTTCTGGTGTTGCAATTGTTTTGTAAATAAAAGAACTGGGCACCCCCAGGAAGATATTTCAGCTAAGTCTATTATTCAAATCTCTGTCTTCACTCACTGCACTGTCAAAGTGATGCATTTGTTGATCTGTCTCTCAATACATTTTATTATTGACATATAGAGAGTGAAAAGACCAGAGTAGGACAGTTGGGCAAAGCAAAGGAAAGGGAGGCAATTTTTGACTTCTAAACAAAGCCTGACTGTCACTACTTGGTCTGGCTAGCCCTGCCAGTATTTTTCTGAATTATCTGAAAGGACAAAATGGCAAAAACAAAAGAGAGGGGCTGATAGCAGTGAGTTGGGAACATTAATTTAACCCGAGGAGAGGCAGGGACATGAGAAGGGCAGAGAAATAAGAAAAATGCACCATGACTTATCATCAACATGAATCAGATTTGTTCTGAATCCTGATTCTTTTCAGAACCTCTCACACCTCTGAAAGAAAAGCTTTTTTAGTAAAAAATGGAAACTCTCATAACCAATTCAGATATTTCTCACATGCCTCCAAGGTACCAGGAACCTTATACCTTTTCTCTGTATCACTTTATTGCCTGACCAGGAAGATTTCCCTACTTTTAGATGAGGAAACTGAGTTTCAGGGAGACTAAATCCTTGATGAAGACCAGCCACATACATTAATAACTGTTAAGTGCAAACCAAAATTCAGATCTAGCATCTCCTCTATTTCCATCTTACAATCATAAAATTATTTGCTCTCTCCTTTCTTTGGAATTCTCAATAGTTTTTTTTCAGAAAACTTTTGTTTATAGTTTCAATTTTAAGGCAAATTAAAATCTGCCTCATACCAAAAACATCCCTGTTCCAAAAACAGTCAACAAGATAGGTAAGAATCACTCGGCTTTCTTTGCAGATTATATAATTAGTCAAAGCCAAATGGAGCAAAGGCATGTGGAAGCACAGAGCAGTTTAAGGCTACAATTCTCCTGTGTATGTGCATGCAGCCTTTGCACAAAGACTTATTGTTCTCACCTTTCTTGGCAGATGGAAAAGTGATGGGTTTCAACATCACTGCAAGGTTTACAGTCCCTGTAAGGGCTCAAATGAAAATGAAGCAACATCCATATGGTTCTTTGGGGGAGTAGGAGGGGGGTGTTTTGTTTCAATGAAGAAGCCTACTGCACACCTCTAATTAAAGTTTATTCATTCGCATTGGAATTGGTAATTAAAGGTTTTATACACAACAAGTGTCCTCAGATAACACACTCATTCGTGTTACTATCTAAATGTTTGATTTGCTCCCAAGGAATTTACAACTGAAATGCTATTTTATGGGCCATTCCAAAGGCACATTTTGAGGAAGGTAGACATTAGGGAAGACCCAGGAGCAGGGAGGAGGTAAATGGGGAGAATTCTAGAAATCTAACTTTGTTTCGAAATTATGCATCTTTTTTAATTGTAATCTTTTTGATAACTGTATTAGAAAATCTTGTTGAGAGCCCATTTAAGAGAATTGGAGTGATAGCACAGCGGGTAGGGAATTTGCCTTGCATGCAGCTGACCGGGGTTCGATTTCCAGCATCCCATATGGTCTCCTGAGCACCGCCAGGAGTGATTCCTGAGTAAAGAGCCCAGAGTGCATTGTCAGGTGTGAGCCAAAAAAGAAAAAAAAAAAGTCAAATTAAGAAGCATCATACAGAAGGTGCTTGACTTGCATGTAGCCACCCAATAGACCACCCAGGAATATGGTCCAAGAAAAGCTGGGTATAGCCAAAAAAAGAAAAATAGCAGCAATTTGGTAGCCATATCTTAGCTCTTTAGAGATACTGTAATGTTACTTAGCATCAGAGTAGGATGAAAGGAGGAGTCAGCAATTCAATAGTTTCAAGTTTGAGTTTCTCTTCTTCCTGGCTGACTTAAAGTGCATTATTTAAATTTACCAAGTATTGCTCTGCTCCTCAGTAGACTAAGATCCATATGTTTCACAAGTGGGGACCAGGAGATAGTAGAGCATATACCCCACACCTCTTTAATTCCTGACACCAGCAGCCCCCCAGCACTGTTGGAATGGCTCGATAACGCCTCACGCAACAGGATCTGAGAAATACCACATCCTCAGGCTGCAGAATGAGCACTGCTTGAAGGGCCCAAAATAAATAATTAATTGATTTTAAGTGGTGGGTGCTCATTTAATTTTATTTGAAAAATTAGGTCTTGAGATATGAATAGAAATTTAAGAGCCGGACATGTTTAATGGTCCAAGAGAAGACTATTCTATATGGAGGGAACAATAAGAGCCAAGAGAAATGCTCAGCACGTTCAGAAAAGCACAAATAGGGGGCCAGAGCCATAGTGCTACAGGTAAAGCACTTGCTTTGCAAGTAGCAAGCTTCGGTTGGATCCCCATATCACATATCACATCCCCACACACACCCTGAGCCCTGTCAGTAATGATCCTGAAGCACAGAGTAAGCCTTGAGCACAGGGGACAGCCCGTGAAGCAAGCAAGTGAGCACAAATGATCACAAATACCTAGAATAGCCATTGTAGAAGGAACTGAAATAAAAGGTAGCCTAGAAAGAGCACAGAATCCATGCTAAAACTTTAAGAACCTATGAACTGCTTATTCAGATCTGTTTTGTTATTCTCTTGGCTTGGGCATCAGACCTGACAGTGCTCAGGGTTCAATCCTGGTTCTGTGCTCAGGTCAGGGGTAACTCCTGGGTGTGCTCCATGGGACCATACGCAGTGTCTAGGATGGAACCCAAGTTATCTACATGTAAGCAAGTGCTGTACCTTGGAAAGGGTGGCTTAGAGAAGTAACTGAGTTTAGTCCTGGTAATGAGGGTCAAAAAAAGTGTATTCCCCACAATACCACTTCTGAGTATAAATCCTGAGGGTGCAAAAACGCACAGTAGAAATGACATCTGCACCTGTATGTTCATTGCAGCACTGTTCACAATAGCCAGAATCTGGAAACAACCTGAGTGCCCAAGAAGAGATGACTGCTTAAAGAAACTTGGGTACATCTGTCCTGTCTCACGGGACTAGTCTACATGGGTAACCAGGAGAGGGTGCATGAGTGGTAGAAAGAAACTGAGAAAGAATGGGAGCAAGATAAGGCTTTGATCAAGCAAGCAAGCAATGGCAAAAGCTCCTTATTTCTATCAAGCAAATTTTTTATAATTGATTACAAGAGGAAGTAGGCAAAATGGGGAAGTAACAATACATGCACATTTTCAGTGACACAGGGTACAAGCCCTAACAGCGGGCACATGACAGTTATCTGGGGCGTAGCTCAGAAACTTTACACAATGTGTTCTAACATTTTCCCGAGAAGAGGTTATTTTCTTAATGTAAGGACATTTTTCCAAACAAAGGTTGGGTCCTTAATTGCAGGTCAGGCTATACTGACATTTTGGCTCCCAGCATACATCTACACAATGAAATATTATACAGTTGTTAGGAAAGATTAAGTCATAAAATTTGCTTATAAGTGGATGGTCATGGAGAGTATCATGCTAAGTGAAATGAGTCAGAAAGAGAGGGACAGACATAGAATGACTGCACTCATTTGTGGAATATAAAATAACATAATGTGAGACTGACATGGAAGGACAGTAGACACAAGGGCCAGGAATATTGCTCTTTAGTTAGAAACCTGCCTCATGAGCTGGGGGAAAGGCAGCTGGAATAGAGAAGGGATCACTAAGTCAGTGATGGTTGGAAGGATCATTTGGGATGGGATATTTGTGCTGAAAGTATATAAAGGACCAGTATATAATAACTATGTGATAGCCTTTTGGTACTATATTACAAACCAAAATGCCCAAAAGTAGTGAGATAGAGTATGGGGAAATTGTCTGCCATAGAAGCAAGGGTGGGGGGAAGTGATATGTGGGAAGAGGGTAAACTGGGGATATTGATGGTGGAAATGTGGAAACTGGTAGAGGGATGGGTGTTTGATCATTGTATGACTGAAACTCAAACATGAAAGCTTTGTGACTGTATCTCATGGTGATTCCATAATTTTTTAAAGTGTGTTCACAGACTAAATACAGTTCTTTATAGTGCTATTTGTCCCTACAGGAGAAAAGAAATTATTTGAACTAATTTTCTGGCTTCACTGTATTACAGAAAGGTCAGAATCCTCTAAGTCTAAACTTTGGATTTCAAAGAAACTTGTGTGACAAAGAAATAGACAAAGAAAAGGTTGTTTAAGAGAATCTGGAACCAGAAAACAGATATTAGTCAAGTCTAAGCTATGAGAAAATTTATACCAAAATCATTTTAAATATCCATGCCTCTTCAGCTACACATCTCACTAACAAAAGGCCAATTTTTAGCAGGGCATCATCCCCTAAAGACTCTGCGTTGCTGTGGGCACAGGCAATACGTGTTGTTTACATATTGAAATTTCCCGAGGAAAATCTGTCTGTATTCTCATCCTTGTTACCCACAGCCCCTATATAGAAAGTGAGACATAGAGAAAGCTACATAACTCAACAAATATTTGATTATTTAATTAATCCATTCAAGACAGGAGAAAATAGTTGACCAAACAGGACTTTGGTTCCAGTTACACAGGAACCATTTCTTTACCGTCTTAGAGACAGGGACTCATGAAGGTACTAAATTCATTTCTAGACAATTCCTGCAAGTCTAAAGACAAGTTCTTGCAAGACTCTTTTCTCCTTTTTAAGTCCTGTGATATGTATGAAAATACAAAATGTAACAGAATTGTTGTTTCCTAGTAGATATTATTCCATTCCTGTATTCCTTCTAAGCATGGAGTATTGGTATGTTGTTTCCCCCTAAACAGATAAATGCCTGACATATGGTAACTTCAGTGATTTATGCATCTTTTTTGGTAGATCTATACATGAAACCTAGACTTTGTTGTGAAACTCATTTCCCTCTTGGGGTCTATAGCATATAATTGACTCCCTCCACTCTGATCTCTCTGTCTTCATATTTCTTTATTTCTGACTCTTCTGCACAGTGCCCTTATTCTTTCCTCTTGATCTTGGACATGTGCATCCAATCAAATGGTTCTATCTGGTTTCCTTCCTGTTGGGATAGTGTATACTCGTAGAACCAGAGTAACTGAGAAAATGGAGAAAAATAACTTTTCTAGTTCAAACTCAGAATTAATTTTTTTAAAAAGCACAAAGTAATCTTTTGTTTTATTGCATATTAAGTCAGATCACTGATGTTACACTTATAGTCTTGCTGGATTTTTTTCTTAAAAATAACTTTGTCATCCTTGGAAATGTCACCAACCCTCCAGAGAATCTGAGTTAGAACTACAATACAAGAAAAGTGCAGTACAAGAAAATTATCCTGACACAATAGTATAAAGGAGCAAACATAACACAATTTATATTATTTAATCATTAGAAACTTTGTGTTTAAATATTACACATCTGGGACTGAAGAAATAATCCAAGGGTTAAGAAATGGGTGGGGTCATTCCTAAGTGCAGAAACAGGAAGAGCCTCTGAGCACTGCCAAGTGTGGCCTAAACACTTCCCACACCCCAAATTACACATCTATTTAACAAATAGTATTAAATGGCTCAACCATGAAACTAAGCTTAACCAGATTAGTTTTAATGTAATGAAAGTTGACATACTTCAGCCAAAAACATGGAGTCTGCACCACAACCAAGTGTGCAAATTCTGGCGAGCACCACAACAAAATGTGCATGAGCACAACTATACAATGCAACCCTGGCAAGCACGAGAGTAAGTATCACAATCTAGTGTGTACAGCCACCTATTGTCACAACAACATGGAAGTGCAGCAAAAGAAATTTTAAAACTTTATATAATAAATAGGTAGATAGATTAAAACAATTAGTTCTGACATGGACTTAACTTCCACGAGAAAACATAATCATGAACATATATGGAGACAAAGATAGACTAGGACACAGAAGACTGAATAAATTATGTTACACAAAATATGACATTATTTTTATTTGCATTCACAGGATATTTTGTTGACCAATTTATATACAAAGAATGATCATTACCATATTTAACAAAATGAAATCAGAGAAAATAGACCTAAACTGTAACTGAAAAATTTGGATTAATACTAAAACAAAGTTTCACAGCCAAATCTGACTGTCCATCCTTAAGGTTGAAGTTAAGCGAGGGGCTAGTTACAGAAAGAAAGGATTTCAAGTCTTGTAAATGTTCTTAGGTTGTATGACACCAACACCAAGGCTGGATCATATGAAACAAGAGAAGAAAAACAGTTCCTTGAACACATCAGGTTTCTGCTGTTTAAAATGACTCCCGATTGACAAACTACTATTCATCGCTCAAGAAGCCATCCTTGCCCCTCAACCCAGTTGTAGTTAATCACCCTTTTCTCTGTGTCACCCCTCTACTGTGTACATATTCTTACTGCACTTATTATACTAACTTGTATTTGTCCATATGTCAGCTTCTCTACCAGAAATATTAATTTCTTGAAAGCAGGTCAATGTCTTATTGATCTTTAAGGAAGTAAAATATCTGAAACAGAGCGGGCACATTTTTCACTGTAGAACTAAAGAAACAGAACTAACTGCAAAATTGCTAAGAGTCTGGCTTTAGCATCCATTTAAGTGTTCTCTTAAGTGATTTCTTTTAGTCCCTTGACTTCAGCTGTTTTCCTTAAGATTAGCAATTTTACATTTCCAACCCTAAACTTTTGCTCCAAGTTCTAGATTCATTCCTCAACTGCCTGCTAAACAATTCTGCACAAATACCCCAAAATTTCAAATGTCCTAAAGGAATGCATAGTTCCTTTGCCAGAGTTTTGCCAAATTTACTCTCTATTTTGGTTCATTTTGTTTATATGACAACTTCTCGCCCTGACAAGTTAGACACCTGGACTCAGCTTTCCTCCCCTACTTTCTATTGTCTACCTTATTTAATTCATTGTTCTCTTGTTTAGTTTTTTTCTTTCCCACCCCTCCTGAGCTACTTTTTAGTTCTCAATATATTTTTTCCTGACCTATGCAATAAAATACTATAAAGCGTCCTGCTTCCAGCCTTTTTTAGCTCAGTTCCCATTATGCTGCAAATTACTTTCTTAAAACAAAGATATATTTATGTCAGTTCTCTGCTCGAAGACATCCCCAATAACTCCCAACACACTCAATTCCTTTCGACATGCCAGGCCCTGCACGATTTCTTCCTATCCATTCATCTTTTTCTCACACTATTCCACTCAATGCACACTCCACACAATTCAGCCTAGCTACACCTACACCTACATAATTCTCAAACATTCAAGGACTTTGCTCATATTGCCCTACTTGGAAGGTCCTCCACTCACTCTCTCTCATTCCCTCATTTTCCATCTCCCTATCAATGGCCTCTTCATCCTTCTAGGCCAGTATTTTTTTAATTGAATCATAGTGAGATACACAGTTACAAAGTTGTTCCTGATCCGGTTTCAATCATACAATCTTCCAACACCCTTCCCTTCACCAGTGTATAGTTCCCATCACCAACGTCCCACTTCCCTCCCACCCCCAACCCCCGCCTGCCTCTATGACAGGTACTTCTCTCTCTGTCTCTCTCTCTCTATCTCTATCTCTGTCTCTCTCTCTCTTTCTCTCCAACTTCCCCCTCTCTCTCCTGTTTGTGTGTGTGTGTCTGTCTCTCTTTCCTTTTGGCCATTATAGTTAGCAATACAGATACTGAAAGACTATCATATATATGATATCATATATATATGATATCACATATATATTCCTCTCCTACTTTTAACACTCATTTCTTGTCCAGAGTGATCATTTCTAACTATTATTGTGACACCAATCCCTTCTCTATCTTAACTGCCCTTTGCCCCCTACACACTAGTGGCAAGCTTCCAACCATTGACTAGTCCTTAGGCCAATATTTCTTAACCTGTATACAACAACTTGATTTTAAGGGTCCAGGAAAAAAATATAAGAGGATCTGTCATCTTAGATAGGAGGGAAAATTGTATTTTTATTTTTACTAACTTCTAACTGAAGAACAGCATTTTCTTCTGTTAAAAGAGCAAAATTATAGAACAATTATAAACATTTATTACATTATCACAAACAGAAATCATATTCACATAACATTAAAGTAACCATACATCTCCTGAATTATCACAAATGCTCATTACTACTTCAAAATTATAATAGTTATTAGACTTGCACTTGGAATTTTTATTTAATGCCTTAATAAAACATGTACATGTTATAATTTTAGAATTTTTAATATTTCAGCAACTTTTTTCAATATAGCAAGTTACTATTATGCTCTGTAATAACACTGTTTTATCTTTTTTCTTAAAATCAATATTCCTAGGGGCCAGAGAGATAGTAAAGTGGGTAAGGTACTTGCTTTGCATGCAGCTGACTTGGATTTGATACCCAGCATCCCATATGGTCCCCTGAACTCATTGGTGTGATTTCTGAGTGCAGAACATGGAGTAAGCCCTGAGCACCACCAAGTATGGTACAAAACAAAACAAATTCTAAAAATGTGAAAATATTACTAATGCTTCTCTGGGTCTATCCCAAAGTCTACCTAAGAAGTTTTCTCAAATCACACACCTCCATCCCACATGATTTTAAATTACATTTTTCTACCACCTGACCCCATCAACTAGTTGAATATCCCTGAAAGTCATGTATCATCCTGTTTTCCTTTATTATTTTTAGTCGCTTACTAAGTTTTGAGGTCTTGGAAAGTAGAATAAAAAGAATAAAAGACTCTTCTGATGACAGTGAATTCTCTTAGAGAAAAACTGAAGATGATTAGTCAGCCCAAAATTAAAAACTAGTTATCAAAGTTAGAGCAACCAGCGGGTAGGGCGTTTGCCTTGCACGCGGCCAACCCGGGTTCTAATCCCAGCATCCCATATGGTCCCCTGAGCACTGCCAGGGGTAATTCCTGAGTGAAGAGCCAGGAGTAACCCCTGTGCATCGCTGGGTGTGATCCAAAAAACAAAACAAAGTTAGAGCAACCCTTTGCAGCTTATAAAAAGATTAATAGCCTGCAGTCAAAGAAAAAGTAAGTTTGCAAAGCAGGATCAGGTTTTTATTATATAAGTTAGAAGTCCAGGAAATTCACAATTCTCCACTGCAGTAGGTCTGCTTTATCAAGACCAGAATTCTGACTGAGAAGAAATAGGACCCTAAAATGCAGAATGGCAGATCTGTAAAAAAAAATGTGAGTAAGGGCCAGAGGTAACCCAGCATCCTATATGGTCCCCAAGCACTGTCAGGAGCAGTTCCTAAGTGCAGAGCCAGGAGTAACTCCTAAGCATCACAGGTGTGGATCCCCAAGAAAAGCATGAGTAGCCCAAACTCTCTGGAATTGTGGAAGTGTCACAGTTCTCTCTATGAAAATTTTTTTTAATTTTTTATTTTATTGAATCACTATGAAATAGAGCATTACAAAGCTGTTCATGTTTGGTTTTCAGTCATAAAGTGTTTCAACACCCATCCCTCCACCAGTGTCATTCCCCAGCACCACTGTCCCCAGTTTCCCAGCCACTTCCCCAAACCACCCCCAATGCACATTGTCTCTCTGGCAGGCACGTCTCTTCTTTCTCTCTCTTTCTCTCTCTCATTTTAGGCATTATGGTTTGCAATACAGACACTTAAAGGTTATCATATATATCCCTTTATCTACTTTCAACACTCAGTTCTTGTCCAGAGTGATCATTTCCAACTATACTGTCATAATAGACCCTCCTCTATCTTAATTACCCTCCACCCCCAATACCCTTGTGGTAATGTCAACCATCGACTAATATTCCTGGTCCATAATCCCTGACCTTAGATATTAGTTTCATACTTTTTTTTATATCCCACAAATAAATGCAGTCATTCTATATATGTCCCTTTCCTTCTGACTCATTTCACTCAGTATGATACTCTCCAAGTTCATCCATTTGTAGGAAAAATTCATGACCTCACTTTTCCTAACAGCTGTGTAGTATTCCACTGTGTAGATGTATCATAATTTTGTACAATAGTTTCTTTATCTAATCCTCTGTTCTCAGGCACTCAGGCTGTTTCCAGATTCTGCTGTGTGTTTTTGGACCCCCAGGTAATATTCCCAGAAGTGGTATTGCTGGGTCAAATGAGAGCTCAGTTTCTATGTTTTTGAGGAATGTCCATATTATTTTTTGAAAATTTTTTACTCCCCCTCCTGTATGCCAAAAGATGCTACACAAGTTCTGTTTTACAGAGCAGCATGAACCCCACTTATTTGCCCTATTTTCTCCATCGTTACAGAGTGAAAAACTAAAAGCACCAGGAGTCAGCCCTGCTGGAAAGCCCAGATGACTGGCCAGCTGTTTGCCAAAGCAGTGTGAAATGCACTAAAGGAATATCAACAGCATTAAGAAACTCAGTAGGGGCTCTTTGTTACCCAAGGCTGACAGTACAAAATTACATTATAAAATCAGACTGTTTGATAATAGATGGGGTGATAACCCCCCCAAATAATAGAGACCAGGTGGTTTTTTAAAAAAAACACCAAGAGTGATGTGGCATAGCAGCAACGTTAGAATGGCAGCTTGGATGATGATGCCTTTAGAGCTACAGAGATGATTTATATAATACAGTATCCCCATGGGCAAGAGAGATGAGCAAGCAGAAAGGATACTTCTGAATCTATACAACAAAAAAATAGTTATTGATGGATGATCAGAAAGCTAGAGCAAATATCAATCACAAAGCCAGGACCAATTTCTGGTCCTAAGCCCATTTTGAGACCCAGAAGAGATTCACTGTAGAGATTGCCGTGTTCCCATGAAGGTCTCTGGACCCTATGACAGTGCACATGGTAATAATTACCTAAGCCTTCCAAAAGGGTATTTAGTCATTTATAAGGCTAACCAAAGACAAGGGACAGGGCAATTGCACATATTTTAAAGATTGTTGAATCCAGGGTCCAAATTGCCATTTATACACAAGAAATTGAAGCATCATTCACCATCTCCTGATAGAGTGAGGTGTAAGGAAACCAAACCATTAAAATACAAATGGTTCAGCTCACAAAAGGCCTACAGAAGGGTCCATAAACCCCATCAATGGATTCATTAATTGGAAGAGATTTTCTTGGTGGATGGTACAACTTTAATACTTTTATATTGGTTTCTGCCAATCTCTATAGGATGTAATACTGTTTCTGATTTACTGTCTTGACTTGGTGAAAATGGAATGCCTGACCCTAAAACAGCAGAACCCTGGGTCCGGTCCTGTCTGGAGACAATCACAGACCCTCTGGTTTCATGCCACCAAACTGCCTTGAAAGCTTTAGCCAAGAGAATGAGGACCACCAGAGCCTGAAAGAAACCTCCCTAGAGATATAACGACGCAAAGGATTAAAGTGACACAAGATATGTACCTTTATAGACATGTGAATGTGCTACCCAGATCACTGCTTCACTGCTTCTTATCAGACCTACAGCTGCAGCCTTCTGCTGAGAGGTTAGTGACAAACTCTTTATGGCCCACTGGGTATTGCCATCAGCTAAAGTGCCACTTCATCCAATGGAATGTTCCCTTTCCATTGCAACCAACAAACAGTACAGAGCTCTGAAGGCTCAATCCCCTTGACTCAGGAAAGTTTTTAGCTACAGTGCTCCTGAAAGGTAGGCTGAGAGCTCTGCTGGATTAATGTCACAGCTTACATTATTCCCTACTCTGAAAAAGTCCCCAGTAAGCCTCTGCATACTAATCTCAGAATTTTCTTCCTAGGAATCTAATCTGTAGCAGCTCTGTATAGAGTTCGTAATCTTTCCCTGATATCGTCTCTTTAATAAGAAAAGTTTTTAACTATCTAGGATTTGCAGTGCTTTGAAAAACAAGATTCATATAGCTACCCTAATGGTCAATCCACAATTCAAGAATTTAAGCTACTAGGGCCAGAGAGATAGTACAGCGGTAAGGTAAGGTAAGGTAAGCCTTGCACGTGATGACCCAAGTTCAATCGCCAGCATCAAAAAGTTCCCCTAAGCACTGCGAGGAGTAATTTCTGAGTGAAGAACTAGGAGTAACCCCTGAGCACCCAGGTGTGGCCCAAACTCCACATGCCCACACACACACAAAAAAAAAGAATTTAAAATGCCTAATTGTCTTTGAAAAACTAAATCAAAATAATTAAGTCCGCCATCTCCAGATGGAGTCCTGGTGACACTGAGCTTCTACTAACATGACTCTGGTATGTGGGACTGGGACAATCTCTCCAACTGCGTGGGGGACACTAGAATGGGGCAGTGCCAGCCCAGCTTTCAGCCCGCCCCTGTCGCTAAAATTCACACCCTCAACCCACCCTTGGTGCCATCTTGCTGCACCTAGCAGTGAAGAATCCGGGCTGGCGGGCACCACAAGCCAGAAAATGCGCCAGACCCCAGACCGGGCCAACAACACCATCGTGCCAGATGGAGAAGGTGCAGCCAACCCGCCTTCTCCAGATGGAGTCCTGGTGACACTGAGCTTCTACTAACATGGCTCCGGTATATGGGACTGGGATATCTCTCCATACTTTTCCTGATATACAAAAAAAATAATAAAAAAAAATCTCAGGAACAGCTCTGCCACCACTGAGTGGCCATTATCCCAGAGACACAGAAACCAATCTTGGAACACAACAGCTGCTGGCAGCTACACTTCTGGACTGTGAACTAAGCTACGGCCCCCATGCAGCGCCAGGAGGGGAAGAGTTTTTGTCCCTCGGCCTTTTCCCTTTGCAGCAGCATGGTGACCACCACCATTGAGAACCAATTGGACAGAGAGGTAGGAGCTTGAAGTGATGGAATGCACAGGGAATCTCAAGATGGTGAGTAGGGGGCAGAACCGGCCCTGCCTCCTGCCCAAATGAGACCCCGAGCGGTCGCCCATGAACAGCTCCTCCGCTCCTAACAGCCATGATCCCAGAGGCACACAAACCAATCTCAGAATGCAGCGGCTGCTGGCAGAAATACCTCTGGACTTAATACCAGAATCCCAAAACTGGGCGGCTGCTTTCACAACCATGCAACATCATATGCTCTTTGTTGTCAACAATAGAAAGCATACAATCTAATGATGCCATTCCGACAGGTCTGACTGTTGGGGGGAAAACTCCAAATAATGATAGTGAGTTTTCTGTCAGAAATTGAATGTTATTAAAGTAAGGAGAGAGTAAAGTGAAAATCATCTGCCACACAGGCAGAGGGGGAGTGGAGGGGTGGGTATACTGGGGTTCTTGGTGGTGGAACATGTGCACTGGTGAAGGAATGGGGTTTTGATCATTGTATGACTGAGACTTGATCCTGAAAGCCCTGTAACTGTTCTCACAGTGACTCAATTAAAATAAATAAATAAATAGATAGATAAATAAATAAATAAAATAATAATTAAGTCATTTAGAATGGCATCCTTCATCCTGCTCAGTCTTGTAGACTGATGGAGAAAACAGAAAGTAAAGCCAATGTAGATAGTATTGTATTTATTAAACTCAATGTTAACAAATTACAACTTTTAGCTACAACTTTCAGGGCAACATCTGCTGCTGCTGCTTAAGCTTAGAAAATAGCTGCTGTGTGATTGGAAGAATATTTTTTGGCAGAATGACACAGGTTGAAGAATAGCAATCTAGAAGATGGACAGTTTTTTAAATTTTCATAGCTCTATATCTATAGGATTCTTTATTTTTAAATATAGTTTCCCATCCTGTGCAGTCAGTGTTATTGGTAAACTTCCAAATCTTTTCTTTTTTTGAAAAAATATTGGGGATCATTGCCTTCTATTTAATATTTTATTCAATCTTTAAATCTTCCTGCCAAGAAATAAACAGATTCCTAAAACTCCAGTGGCTATTATCACCGATCTATTGCTTTTATTGGAGAAAGCCACTGTACTGAAAATGTAGACTTCTTAGTTCTAGCTTTTTTATGTAATTTTGTATGATTTACGTTATCCACACAACAAAAACTTGTGGTACAGTGCTTAGTGTGCCAGATATTGCACGGCTGTAGGCATAAAGGGCAAGTAGGTCAGTGAATTCCAGTCTACCATGAGGCTTAGCTGGTAAAATGAGACATGAAACAAATAATGGCATGAAATCTAAAGGGGAATGTCAGATGGGGGGGTTACATGTTCAACAAAATAACAAATATAGTCTGAGATATATTGGCTTTCATGAGCCTATAGAATATAAGCCAAGATTTGAATAATAAGACCTAGAATGGAAGAGGGGAAAAATAATTATTGGGAAAGTTGCCCCATATTTGAAAAATTCAAGAAGGCAGTATTGTAATTCATATTAGTGATTGCTGTTGAGTATAAGAAAAGTAACAGACAAGATCAGGAAATGAGCCATAACACACAGGAACTTGTGCATCAGAGTAACAGTTCTTGAACTTATTCTAGGTACAGTCAGAAAATACTATAGGTTTTATAAAAGGGGAAAACACAGTTAGTCTCCCTCATATGAAAAATGGTGGTAATGCCACTTCCTAGCTTAGTTTACCTATACCTAAGAAAATCCCATAAGATAAATGAACTTTATAAAATATATTCTACAACAATAGATGCATTCATTGCCAGCTGTGTAATGAAGCTGATTAGATTGCTCAATTTACCACCTAAGTAAATCCATAATTGCACAGTTCATCCTCTGTTTGAAAATAAATAAGAAGAACATGTTCCTTAAAGAATATCCCCTCTCCATGCCTTTGGAGAAGTTCACGTTCTCTCTTGAGCATGCTACTCTCTCTCTATCCCTCTCTCTCCCTCTCCCTCTCTCTCTCTCTCTCACTTCCCTTTTCTCTCTCTCTCATCCCCTCTCTCTCCTTCTCCCTCTCTCTCTCTCTCACTTCCCTTCTCTACCCCTCTCATCCCCTCTCTCTCCCTTTCTCCCTCTCTCTCTCTCCTCTTTCTCCTTCCCCTTTCTGAAGAGAAAAAAAAAGAATATCCTTAAAATATTCTTGGGGGCTGGAGAAATAGCACAGCGGGTAGAACATTTGCCTTGCACGCGGCCAACCCGGGTTCGATTCCCAGCATCCCATATGGTCCCCTGAGCACTGCCAGGGGTGATTTTTGAGTGCAGAGCCAGGAGTAATCCCTGTGCATCACCGGGTGTGACCCAAAAAGCAAAATAATATACATATATATTCTCTGGACCCCACTTGCAATCACCAGATTTTTCTATTTCAAGTGAACTGCTCTCAGGCTGGCAAGAATCACTGAATAAAATTTATCTAGGTATTTTTCCCACATTGCATAGCATTCCATCTTATCAGAACTTTGAGACAAACGTTCAAAGGTTTACCTGTCTGTAGAAGGTCAATTCATCTCTTTTACACAAATGAATGCTTTTATTGCATATTTTATGCTATTTTTCTTGAAATTAAGAAACAAAAACCTCTAAAAATACTTTAATTCTTATAAAAATAATCCAAGTGGGGACCAAAGTGATAGTACAGTGGGTAGGGCACTTCCATTGCACACAGCCTCCCAGGTCTGATCCCATGTCTCCTGAGCCCCACCAGGAGTGATCCCTGAGTGCAGAGCCAGTAGTGAGTCCTGGGCATCACTGATGTTGCACCCTAACCAATAAATAAATAATCCCAAGTCTTAGGAGATAGTTGAAAGGACTGAGCGCAAGCCTTGCATGGAGTCATATAATCCACACCTCAGGAGGTAGCACTGATGGCCCCCAGCATTGCCTGACATGAACAGAACCATTTATATACACAAGAGCATCAAACGATCAGGTCAAGACCACTAGAGTATAGAAAGGAAAGGCCACAAGGCTCCTGTGTACCACTGGACAAGTAATAGTTGTAGTAGTAGTAGTAGTAGTAGTAGTAGTAGTAGTGATAGTAATAGTCACAGTCGTAGTAATATAGGCCGTGGGGAAAAATACAAAGTGAGCAAGCTCTGGCCTATATCCAATCACTATCACTATCACTATCATCCATTGATCATAGATTTGCTTGAGCGGGCCCAGTGATGTCTCCATTTGCACTAACCCTGAGATTTTAGCAGCCTCTCTTTACTCATCCTTTCCAACAGTGCCCCACTAGAGGCTCTTTCAGGGTCAGGAGAATGAGACCCATCATTGTTACTATATTTGGCATATGAATACACCACGGGGAGCTTGCCAGGCTCTCCAGTACAGGCAGGAAAACGCTCAGTAGCTTGCCATGTTCTCCAAGAGGGAGAACTAGGCTATAAGAGGTCTTCCAGGAGCTTGGTTTTATAGTCTCTGGATGTTGGCTGTTAATGGGATTACACAGCTCTGGGGACAGTTTCTGGGTGTGACCGCCTAGCTACTGGATAATGGGGGATCTGAGCGAAAGAGGCCCAGTCCCCATCCAAGCATGCTTGGAGATCTCAGCCCCAGGTCTCACACATCTGGGTTCCTTTGCTGGTTTATTCATCGTGAGGCTCGTCCAAAAGTGTGGAGAGGGTCCTTGAGCATGGCTGTGGCTGGAGGTCTTCAGCTGCTGGGGCTCTGCTAGGGGCAGGGAGGGAAACTCAACCCACCCCACCTGAGGGGCCCCAATAAGACAGCCAGGCACGGGGGCAAGAAACTCTTCTGGCCTATATATACAAGGCAACTTTAAATAACATCAATAACAATTCAATTATTTAATGAGCATATGCTCTGTGCTAACATTTTTACAATCATTTCATCAGGTAGGTACTATTATCAACTCAATAATAGGGAACCTCAAAAACTTACTGTTATTATTTGGAGTTTCCCCCCCAAGTCAGACCTGTTCAAAAGGAACCGTTTCACATTGCTGACAATTATAAATGTTAAGTCTTGGATTTCTTGGGTTTGGATTTCTGTATAAAGTCCAGGGAAAATTCTGCCAGAAATTGCATAGCCCAGCTCACAGTCCCAGTGCATTGCTGTAAGAAGTCTCTGGAATCAAAGTCTTTAGGCGCATAGGGTCCGCTTCACGCTCAGCGGCTCCGGATTTATCTGGGCCGAGGGCGTGCCGGTTACGCCCCCTTCCCATGAGTTCCTGGGAGCCCCAAGAGTAAAAACCGAATACCTCTGGGTTTGGAGTCTTAGAAGATGGCGCCTGCTACGTGGGTGCCACCAACCCGCCGTTTTCTGTGCAGGAAGACAGGGTGGGGAGGAAAAAATCCACCCCCTGGCGGCACAGAGTTGTAGCCCAGTTCGCAGTCCCAGTGCATTGTTATTAGATGCTGCGCTGGATGCCCGAATGTGTTAGATCTCTGGAATCAAAGTCTTTAGGCGCAGAGGGTCCGCTTCACGCTCAGCGGCTCCAGATTTATCTGGGCCGAGGGTGTGCCGGTTATGCCCCCTTCCCATGAGTTCCTGGGAGCCCCAAGAGTAACAGTAAGTTTTTGTTGAAATATTGAAGGTTATTAATGTAGCAGCCACCTCTCTGGACTGTGAACTAAGCAAAAGCCCCACGCTGGCCAACGCAGCGTGGCGTACACCATACTATGAGGCGCGGGAAGGGGGATGAGGGGAAAAAAAAGGGGGGGGGGAAGGAAAAAGGAAAAAAAAGAAAGAGTTATGTATTTGTAGCAGTGGGGATACATATCTCTTCATTTCCAGCAATGGAAGACTAATTATCAAATGCTTCCTTGGTAGTAGGTCTGTCTCTCTTGGGTGGAAACTCCAACAAATATAGTGAGTTTTGTGTTGAATTATGGAATGTAATCAAGGTAAAGAGAAAATGAAGTGAAATTCATTAGTTATACAGTAAGGGGTAGGGGATAGAGGCGGGGTTTATACTGGGGTTTTTGGTGGTGGAATATGGGCACTGGTGAAGGGATGGGTGTTTGAATATTGTATAACTGAGACATAAACCTGAGAACTTTGTAACTTTCCACATGGTGTTTTAATAAAAAGTTAAAAAAAATAGGGAACCTCTATTAAAGGGAAATTAAGTGACTTTCCAAAGGTAACATAGCTAGTAAGAAACCACTTTATGTTCACCTACACTTAACTGGTTGCCACTATTTATATGTAATAAACTCCCTTCTCCAGTCACCATTCCTAAATACATGGTTTATTCTTATTTGTCTCTAATCACATTATGGTTTTCTGTGGAAATTTTCAATTTCAAGTCTTATTGACCTAAAAATTTGCATAAAGCCATGCCATTGATAAAAATAGTATATTTAGGGACACATGTTTTCTCTCTAATTTGCTTGTTTGCAACAAGAATCCTAATATCCAACAGATATTTTATACTGAAATGTTCAAATGCTTCTTCTACAGGAAAATGAATTAATATCATTTATTGAGCACTTTCCATGTATTAGTTGCTTCCCATACTTAATCTCATTTAATTCTCAAACACTGTGAAGTAGTATTAGTGCTTCAATTTTTCAGATGATCAAACTTAATCCTAAATAAGAAGCAGTGTAATAGTTTGAATCCACATTGTTCTATACACAATTCTCCAGAGAAATGGTAGCCAATTGGAGATATATATACAAATATGTATGTGTGTATGTATATATATGAAAGACATACAGAGAGACATAAACTATAGATAAACTACATAAGCATTAATTTTTATATGTCCACATATAAAACATGAGAATTAAATATTTATTGCACTATTTATTAAAGTGCAATAAATAAATTTCTATGTACATTTATACATGCCTTATTTCATTGTCTTAAATGTTTTACACAAATATGCAGCTAGAAATTTATTATAAAGACCTAATTCACATAGTTATGGACACTGAAAAGTCCCATCGTCTGCCATTGGCAACTGGGCTCAGAAACCTAGTTGTGTAGTTTAGTCATAAGAACCAGGAAAACCACTGGCATTCAAAGGAATGAAAAGATGAGATGTCTGAATGCAGAGAGGAAAAAAGCAAAATGATAAAATACCTCCTTTCTCTGTCTTTTGCTTCATGTAGTTTTTCAAGGATTGAATGATGCCCACCCACACTGTAGAAGAATATCTACCTTATTAATTATAATAATTAAAATGCTAATCTCGTTCTATCTATGCTTATACACTATATCACTGTATCACTGTCATCCTGTTGTTCATCGATTTATTCCATTCGTCCCAGGCCTGAGATTTTTGCAGCCTCTCCTTACTCCTCTTTCCCAACAATTGGAGGCTCTTTCAGGGTCAGGGACCTGTTATTGTTACTTTTTGGGGCCGAACTGAGCCATCAGGGTGAGCCCATGTAGGGACCCATGAAAATGGGCGAGATTTCTCGTGTGTCCTAACTGGAAGCTGGACATTTTTCCCTTTCAAACTGCCTTCAGCAAATAATTCATAAATTTCAGTATATTGAAAGAGTCAGTTTTTCCTTTTCTCACAGAAGCCCAGCCTGATCTTTGACATGTAGATTCCAGGCTCTGGCCCAGCCTAGTTTTGGGGATGCAAATTTCAAATGCTTCCCCAGTTTGTAGATGTCTGGTGCCTGCCCAGTTTGTCTTTGCGATGCAAACTAAAACACTTGTAGCCCAAGAAAGGTTTGGGTATTGGTTGTGTATTTCTTTTCTTAGGCTAAAATGCGCTGACCTGCTGATAGAAGGAAACAATACATATTTTGCTGCCTCAATGTTCTTTCTGTAACTTCGTTTGATGCTTTTGATGGCATCACTGTATTGTGCCCTTTAGAGGTACCATGAGCAATAAAAGGAGATTTCAGGGCTCCCTACTTTTGTCACAGGTCTGAAAGAATCTCCATGACATAAGTTTTTTTCACATTCCTTGTCTCAGAACCTCCGACTGAACTAATATTCATGAAACAGTTACTGTTTTTGGCATATCGAATATGCTACGGGTAGCTTGCCAGGCTCTGCCGTGCAGGCGGGATACACTCAGTAGCTCGCCAGGCTCTGAGGGAGAGGAATCGAACCTGGGTCAGCTGCATGCAAGGCAAACACCCTACCCACTGTGCTATCGCTCCAGATAGTCTATGACTAGTCAAATAGATACATAAATCAATCATCATACATATTTACTGGATTCCAAAGCCCATGCCTGTAACTAGGCTATCTGCTGAAACAAGAACTCTAGATGGTGAAATGGGGCTGGAGCAATAGCACAGCAGATAGGTCATTTGCCTTACACGTGGTTGACCAGGGTTCAATTCCCAGCATCCCATATGGCCCCCTGAGCACTGCCATGGATAATTCCTGAGTACCAGAACCAGGAGTAACCCTGAGCATCACTAGGTGTGACCCAAAAACCAAAAAAAAAAAAAACCATTAGTCTAGGTGGTGAAATAATAAATACAGCAAAATTTAATGTTATTTTAATGTTATTTTCTGCCCAGTGGACAACACAGACAGGAGAATAAGATATAACTAAATTGTAAGAAAGAAAGATGAAGTAGATGTTTGCCTTCTTTTCTGTTTTTTCTTTTTAGCACTTCATATTATATTTCAAAATGCTACATACATGGGTTGAAGGGGCCTCATGAAACTGAAAACTTATCCTTGGTCCTTTGCCCTCAAGTCTAAAATGGTATGCCACTATCTCCTGTGGAATCACAGGAAATACCCATTTCTGATTGTATTTTAGAAGTCTCACTACCATAGACCACTTTGATCCTGCATACAATGTTGCAACTCATCATCATCATCATCATCATCATCATCATTATTCCATTGATCGTCGAATTTCTCGAGCTGTCTCAGTAACATCTCCATTCGTCCTAGCCCTGAGATTTTAGAAGCCTCTCTTTACTCATCCTTCCCAATGGTGCTGCATTGAGGCTCTTTCAGGGACAGGGGAATGAGACCCATCATTGTTACTGGTTTTGGCATATGAATACCCCACGGGGAGTTTGCAAGGCTCTCCCATGCAAGCAGGAAATTCTCAGTAGCTTTCCAGGTTCTCCCAAAGGAAGGACTAGGCTACAGGATGTCTGGCCATGGGCTTACAGGATAGTCTATAGTCTCTGGGTGTTGGCTGTTGGTGGGATTACAAGGCGCTGGGGGCAGTCCATGGGTGTGACCACCTAGCTACTGGAAAATGGGGAATCTGGGCGGAAGAGGCCCAGTCCTGATCCAAGCAGAGTCCTGATGCCGAGACTCTGGTATAAAACACTATATGAAGACTACAAACACTTATCAACTGTTTCAGTGTCGAGACAGAGAAACAACTGGTTTGTATGGCAGTTGAGCCAGTTAGTTGTCATTATGTAGTGTTCTGTGTAGTTAATGCTGTGTGTGGGAAATAACTTGGGTTGTCTAGTTTGCTTGCTCTTACTAAACATGTTCAACATGGGATGTCTATGAAATCAAATCCTGTTAGCTAGATTAGGATTCAATAAAAATTATGAAAACTTTGTAAAAAAAAAAAGAGACACTCCCATCCCAAAGACACACACTTTCTAATGCAAGAACACACTCTCTTACCTCCCAACAACACATATTCCATACCTAGAAGAAAAACACACTCCCATCCTCATGATACATTAACATACACACTCTCACATCCCAAGGTTAAGGTCAGGTTTTCCCTTTGAACAAGACTTCTAAGACAGAACCATATTAACACAAGTGAATTCTGGGAGGTGGTTATGAATTATATCATCCTGCAAGTTGTTTTGTCCTGTCCCTGAGCCTCCCAGAGATACAGATGGAAGTCATCGCTGACTATGAATGTTGCAACTATAAGTATTTAATTGTCTATGAGAAGAGTAAGAATATTGTTCATATTATATCTGTTGAGATGTCAAGAACAAAATAATTTATATTATACAAGTAAATATTTTCTATCACATATGCTTCTATTTAAGATGAAAATTCCACCCAATGCTTATACTCACACTGTATTTATTAAGTGTAAGTATCACAAATACCCGTATCTATCTGTACTCCCAGAACTGAACCCAGTGTTTAACACATAGCAATGCTACATTTAGTGAATTCATAGCACAGTGGTAGGGCATTCACCTTTCACGCAGCCAACCCGTGTTCGATTCCTCCGTCCCTCACGGAGAGCCCGGCAAGCTACCAAGAGTATCGAGCCCATATGGCAGAGCCTGGCAAGCTACCCATGGCATATTGGATATGCAAAGACAGTAATAAGTCTCTCAATGAGAGACATTACTGGTGCCTGCTTGAACAAATCGATAAGCAACGGGATTAAATTTTTAGGAATGTTCACTTGTGCCTAATCAAACATTCAAATAATAGTGATTGAGCATGGTACAACAATATTTCTATTCCATAATTTATAGAATTATTATAATATTTTAAATGACAAAACTTAATTTAAAATTTAAAAAAATCTTTTGTACAATTATTTGTGGATCAGCATTGCCATTGTGCACAAGAGGCCATAAACACACAAAAATTTCAATGTCTTCGCTTGAAATACATCTGAGCAAGAATAGTCATCCATTCTGTGGTTTCCTTAGCAGATATTTCAGTACAGAATTTCCAGCTCACACTTAGGAGCCTATATGATTTCAACAATTTATGCTGATGGAGGTCTGGCAGTCTGAATAATACTTCAACTCTGCACTTGCCTGCCCATCAATTCCATCACGTTGAGACAGTCTTCTCAAAGTGTCCCCACACCTTTATACCAGCTTTCTCCTTTTTTGTGAAAACATGGAAACAGCTACTCCATGACTACAGTAACCATCTGTCATTAGATTCTCAACTAGTTTGGGGTCAAGGGTATTTGTGGTAGGTAATTTTTCCTTCTACCTATATCAACAATGTGGGACTCTCAATTTAGTGATCTCACAATATGAAAAGAGTTGTCATACAAGAAATCAATGTGACATCACTATAAACATTTTGATAAGGGGGTGCTTTTATTTTAGGGAAAGAAAAAATTGTTGCAGAATGAATGATCACATTCTTGATAACAAAACAAAATTTAACTGTATCAATGAGCCCATTGCTCATTGGAGCACTGGAGGTTACTTCAGGCAGCACAATTTCAGAACAGACATTCTTGTCAAATATCTCTAAATATGTTTGTCTTCAAGTTAATTACTAACAAGCGATCTAATAAGTAAGCAATGACAAGCTATTACCCTTTTCATATTAATAACTGGCTAACTGGCTATAAAACACCATGAATTTCAGTGTTTTAGACATAATTCTGGCTGAAGACCACCGGAACCTAACCACAGTCATGCTCAAGGCCCCTCTCCACAGTTCTGACAAGCCTCACACATGAAGGTACCAGCAGAGGAACCCAGGTGTGTGTAATCCCATCAATGGCCAACATTGAGAGACTTGAAAGCAAGCTCCCAGAAGATATCTTATAACTTACTTCTCCCTCTGGGAGAAACTAGCAAGCTACTGAGAGTTTCCTGCCCACATGGGACAGCCTTGCAAGCTTCCCATGGTGTATTCATATGCTAAAGCCAGTAACAAGCTGAATCTCATTCGCCTGACCCTGAAAGAGCCTCCAATGCGGCATCTTTGGGAAGGCGAGTGGAGAGAAGCTTCTAAAATCTCAGGGATAGGACGAATGGAGAGGTTACTGAGCCGGCTCGAGAAATCGACCATCAACAGGATTTTGTGATTTTGTAATAGTGCGAGACATAATTCCATAAATTTGTACAAACATTAAGATCGTGGAGAGTGAAATATGAGAATAGTAGTAACCGTGACCTGTGACCTATGTAGAAGAGCAACTACTATTTCTATCATTCTATGTGCATGTTAAGATAAATAATACCTAGTATACATATGTTTATAACACACTGCTTGACAATCAGTGCACAACTTGAAAACATACCAGAAACTGATTTAGAACATTCTGTTTTTAAAACCTTAATATGGGACCAGAGAGAAAGCACAGCTATTAAAGCACTTGCCTTGTCTTGCCTTGCCTTGCTTTCAATTTCCTGGTTTCAGTTCTTGGCACCATGTTCAGTTCTTGGCATACCTGGCTTGGCACCCCAAGTCCCACCAGGAGTGATCTCTGAGCACAGAGTCAGGAGTAAGCGATGAGCACAGCTGGGTGTAATCCAAAACTAATACAAACCAAAAATAACATAAAAACTTTGGTGGAGTTCATGCCCAATTCAATCAGCTTAATCAATGGCTGAATAAATAGCAGTACCCCTACATTATTAAATAATAATAATAATTTTTTTTTTGCTTTTTGGGTCACACCCAGGGATGCTCAGGGGTTACTCCTGGCTTTGCACTCAGGAATTGCTCCTGGCAGTGCTTGGGGGACCATATGGGATGCCGGGGATCGAACCCGGGTCGGCCGCGTGCAAGGCAAACGCCCTAACCGCTGTGCTATCGCTCCGGCCCCAATAATAATAATAATAACATAAAAACTTTGATATAAAATACTCTTAAAAAGCTGGAGAACATGCTATCACTACAAGAAAACTTACTGAAACATACCTTTCTAACACCAGGGCAGAACAGACTACCTCAATTAGGAAACACTGAGCATATTTCATTTGATCTCCCCAAAGATGAAAAGTTAAAAAAGAAGAAAGGATGAAACAATTTCAAATGCTTTCAACACATTTATCAAATCAGAATTAAATGCTTTGACGGATGGTATAATAATCAGAAGGCTTTCACAAAACCAAAAGGCAAGAAGTTCTGTTCTACTGTGACTAATTCAACTTAATGAAATTATTACTTTCAACAATAACTATGAGACCGAGAAGAAAGGAAAGATGACAGGAAGGCAAGCAACAGCTAGTGTATGTCATAAGAAGACAATAGCCACAATTGTGAACCGATTAAAGTTAGAATTTCAGCCTGACCTTGAATTTGACAAAACTCAATATAAAGGCCAGGCTTTTAAAGGGACTTCAATTATAAGAGGTTATCTAAACAGTGCTTAAACTGGTTTTCAGGATGAAATACTAACTGAAGTTTGTATTTATTTCGTAAACAACCATGTTAACCTTGCTATTTGCACTGCCAATGACATCTTCCCAAGCCTATAGAATCCCTATACTATAAATCTTTATAGATAAGCAGCTCATTCCTTGTTTGTCAAAATGTGTGGAAAATTGTACCAGGAAAATAATATAGAAATGAATCAAATGCAATACTGTACATTACAAAAACAAAATGTATTATAGTACATGCCATATACTCCATAATAATCCCTTATTCACTAGAAACAAAATTGGCATCACAGTAACCTACACTTAAACCTTCAGAATGACTTTAAGAACTAACAGAAGACAATAGTATTAACGTCCCTGTGTGTTTATTGCTTTATATTTTACAAAACACTTTTGCCTGTGTTTTCTCAGCTGATCTTTACACCAGTCCTGTAAAGCATCTGAGACGTAACAAGATTACCTTATTTGCCCAAGGTCATATGACTAATGAGAAGCAAATGGGATTCTAACAGAGTCTAATTTTTCTCCAGGACAATTAAACTGTTTTTCTGAACTCATTATGTCGGTCCAGATACAGGCGATATGGAAAAAGAAAATATTGCAACAACAACACTCGTAAGATTGTATTTGATCTCTTATAAAGAAACACAAACACAAGGCCAACAATTCTTATGGAATTTAAAAAGTCTTTCAAATTTCCATGGCATTGTTAAGCTTTTGTTTTATGGGAGTTTTGTTTGCTTATCTTTTTTTTTTTTTTTTTTTTGGAGGGCTTACCAGGGCTTACTCCTGGCTTTGCACTCAAGTATCATTTCTGACAAAGCCTGGGGGACCATATGGGACGCTGGTTATGGAACCCGGGTTGGCCTCATGTAAGAAAAGCACCCTATCAACTGTATTACTGCTCCTGCCAGCTCTAAGTTTTTAATCAACCAATATTACATAGAATTTTTTACAGTGAAATACTGTAGGCAATTCCTATGCTTTTGAGATGTGTTATGCATTTAATAGGTACTTCCATATCCAATGCAATCAGGGCCACTATTAAGTTGTTAATGGAAGAAATCAGTGAAAATATGAAATCATGGGTCTCATCTATAATTTGTCACTTGTAATTTTTAAGTTCCAATTTATTCAGTTTGAAGCAAGAACTTAATTAGCTGAAGAAAAACTGGATTTTCCTAGCCTCAAAATGTCTCTCTCATGAGAAATAAATTAGTTAGAAAGAGAAAGAGAAAAAAAACTTTATAGTAGAGAACCCCACAGACACCACCTTAGTCAGTGATAACATTTCTATTCAGCAGTACAAAGTTTTAAAATCACAAAGCTTTTTGTATGATGATCTGAGAATGGTAGAGCATCTTTCCTATGGTATTTTGCTCAAAATTCTGTCCAATCATGAGAAAACTCAAAGCAAATCCAGTTTGAGGGACATTACACAAGTGTCTCTTTTAATATATTGCATTCATGAAATGCATAAAAAGATGACGAACCAGTTACAGATGGTTGAAGACTGAGGAAAAATAATAACTAAATTCAATCTAGTATCTGGAAAGATAATTCAATAGAAAACGGAAATCTGGGAAAACTGGTGAAATCAAATGAGGTCTATAATTTAGTTAGTAATAGTATACCAATATTACTATCCTAATTTTGTTGATTGAATGGTGGTTCTAATTTATTGATCTAAAGATTATCAGTAGTTATTCAAAAGAGAAAATTTTATTAACAATATTATAAATCACAGAACTTCAATTAACAAAAAATTAAAATTAAAAAATTAATTTTTAAATTTTTTTTACTTAAAAAACAAATTAAGGCCAAATGTGATTTGTCCACTTGGAGCATTTGCTTCATGTGTGTTGTTCCATGGCTAAAAATAATCAGAAAAAGATTCTCCAAATATTTCAGGTGGAAACTTGTTATAATAAATATCTTTGAGGGAAATTTTTAAAACTTAAGTGTATACACACGAAAGTTTGTAAGTCTGTAACTGTACCTCATGGTGATTCATTTAAAAAATAAAAAAAAAAATTTTTTAAACTTAAATGTATATGTCCTAGGACCACATTTTCACCTTTTAAGAATTTATTCTGGGGGCTGGAGCAATCGCACAGCGGGTAGGGCGTTTGCTTTGCACGTGGTCAACCTGGGTTCAATTCCCAGCATCCCATATGGTCCCCTGAGCACAGCCAGGAGTAATTCCTGAGTGCAGAGCCAGGAGTAACCCCTGTGCACTGCTGGATGTGACCTAAAAAGCAAATAAATAAATAAATAAAACATCAGTAAAAAAAAAAGAATTAATTCTGAATGGGGCTGGAGTGATAGCACAGCGGGTAGGGCATTTGCCTTGCACTCAGCCAACCCGGGTTCGATTCCCAGCATCTCATATGGTCCCCCGAGCACCACCAGGAGTGATTCCTGAGTGCAGAGCCAGGAGTAACCCCTGAGCATCATTGCAGTCTTTATGATCATGGAAAAAAATTCACACAACACAGAAAGCTTTAGTTGTCCAAATTGCTTCCAGGAAAAGCCAGCTCATCAAGCACACTGTCCTCGAGGGTTTCTACCAATTCTCCCTCCACCATTTCAGCTTTCTCTGTTTTTTTTTTCTCTTCAATATCCCTTCTCTCTTCTGTGTGAATTTTCCAGTAATTTAGATGAGCAGAAAGACCTGTACAGGCCACACCAATTTGTTCCTGGTCTTTCTAATGAAAACCGAATCTGAAGCGAAGGAGGCCGCCCACTTCATGAAAAATTTTAATCAACTTAAACATTCATATATAGGGAAAGATTAAATTATGCACCCACAAAATGGACTCATAAACACTCATTTTAAAATATGGCCTAGATTCATATTCTAAGCATTAAGAATATACAAATAGAAACGTGTGAAAATATATATATATACATATAGCTCTGTTTTCCTTGCTTGTTTTACTTGTATTACTTTTGCAATATTATTTTAAATTCCTGGCCCACCCATGTTTTTGCTGACTTTTCTAGGATCTCAAACTGTGCACAGATGTTCACTTGTCTTTTTTTTTTTCTAGGAAAAGATGGAAAACCGAGGATGTGCCTGTATTTTCATGAACTGTCACTAGGTGGTACACTGCTTCTCTATTAGGTATTTTAGCCATCTCAGTGTTTGCTCAGTGTTATAACTCTACAGATGGGACAGTCTCCTGGTTTTGCTGTCGTTCAAAAAATACTTTTGCCACTTCTCAAATCACTATTGACTTACCATCCAGTTACTTTATTATAATAGGCCATTGAAAATATTGTCCAATAATTAACACAAAAAATAGAAATGACAAATACTTTTTTAAAAATTATATAGTCTTTTCATGCCAGTTTATTATCTCTCTAAACAAATTTGAACTGGTTTCATGAGGAAGCTTTAAAACAGGCTATAATATACATTATACATAATATATATTTTATATTATAATTAATATATAATATATATATTTGTCCAAGCAAATTCCCCTCCAGAACCCAGCCACAGCCATGCTCAGGGCCACTCTCCACACATTCCGAAGAGCATCACACATGGGGGAGCTGGTGGAGGAACCCAAGTGTGTGGGACCCGGGGCCAAGATCACCAGTGCTGCTCGGATCAGGACTGGGCCTCTTTCACTCAGATCACCCATCTTCCAGTAGCTAGGCAGTCACACCCAGAGACTCCTCCTGGCGCTGTGTAATCTCACTAATGGTCAACATCTAGAGACTATAAAACCAAGTTCCCGGAAGCTGATAGTCTAGTTCTCCCTCATGGAGAACTTGACAAGCTCCCCTTGGCGTATTCATATCCCAAATACAGTAACAGATATATACATACCTCTCGGAGAGCCCAGCAAGTTACCGAGAGTATCACACCCACACAGCAGAGCCTGGCAAGCTACCTGTGGCATATTTGATATGCCAAAAACAGGTCTCATTCCCCTGACCCTGAAAGAGCCTACAATCATTGGGAAAGACAAGTAAGGAGAGGCTGCTGAAATCTCAGGTCTGAGTGAAATAGAGACATTACTGGTGGCCACTCGAGTAAATTGACAAAGAACGGGATGACAGTGATACAGTGACATATACATATATACACATATATGATGTAAAATCTTTAAAGGAATGACATTCCTAGGATGTCATTAACATTGAAAAGTTGAGGAATCCTGTCATCCACATTTATCTAATAGTCCTGCTGAAGTTTCAGTTTCCCTGTTCTGGACTTCATCTTGGCTTCTCTCTTAGGCCCCAAAATTATGGAGTCCCATATTGGCACCTGCTACTATGTCACCAGCCAGATGCTGAGGTCCATCAAATAGAACATCTCTCTATGTGAAGCACTATTCCCTGGGTACATTTAAGGCTCGATGCAGGTTGCTTAAGAAGATCCATTTCCTAGTCACACCTGATTCCACTCTGAACTAAACTCAATCTAATGGCAAAAGCATGTCAGATTTTCAGCCTCCTGATGCATGTGAGATCATAGAATTACCTGTCTCTGGAATGCCTGAGAAACAGAGCTAAGTAAATTGATTTTCAACTCAAAGCAGGTTTTTCATTTTGTTTTCCTTTGTTTGGTTTGTGTGGCTCACTTGGTGATGTTCAGAGTTTACTCCTGGCTCTGTGCTCAGGGATTACTCCTGGAATTACTGAGGTACAGCTATTGAACCAGGGAGAGCCAGGCACAAGGCAAGTATCATAATTCCCATACTATCTTTCTAGCCCTCATGACTGTAACTGTCACTGTCATCCTGTTGCTCATCGATTTGCTCGAGCAGGCACCAGTAATGTCTCCATTTTGAGACTTGTTGTTACTTTTTTTTGGCATATTGAATACGCCATGGGTAGCTTGCCAGGCTTTGCCATGTGGACAAGATACTCTCTGTAGCTTGCCAGGCTCTCCGAGAGGGGCAGAAGAATCGAACCCAGGTTGGCCACATGCAAGGCAAATGCCCTACCCTCTGTGCTATCGCTCTAGCCCTCATGGCAAAATTTTTAAGTGTCTTTTTATTCTAAGGGAGGACAACATCAACAAGAAAAATTTAAATGCTGTATTAGGGCCAAGTAGAAAATAGCTTAAATAACTGGAGTATTAGTTCGCATGAGAAGGCTGGGCAAAGTCCCCTGGTCCCCAAGCACTGCTGGAAAAAAATCCTCCAAATGAATCCTTCAATATACATAGCAGTGAAAGCATATCATGATAAAAACATGGTTTACAGAAGCAATTATTATTGTCTAGATATTTGTCTCTTCCCCTAAACTGAGTTCCTTGGGAATAGTGTCTATAGTTTATTTTAGCCTCCACCCAATAATTAGCAGAATGTCTGTAACATTAAATTATTAATTATTTGAATAATGAACAAATTAACAGATAAGCAAATCAAGTGATATGATTTTTAGGAAATATCAGAAGGAGCAGCTTAGTTCTAATAATACTAAAATTAAAACCCTGCATTAATAGATGCTAACATTAAAATGGCTTTCTCATTCATTCAAAAATGTTTATTAAGTGCATTCTGTATTTCAGACACTGTGCAAAGGATGTAAAGATGAATAAGAATAATTTTATCTTCAAGAAGTACAGTGTAGTGGGTAAAAATAACTTACATTTACTTAATGCATCTTCAAATAGTCTCATTTTTGATATTCAGAATAATTCATATAACTAATATCTTCCATATATACCTTTTAAATCTTTTAAAAGTTACATGAAAGCACAAAAGAATCCTTATAAAATGTGTAAGGTATAAATTATAATGATATATCTAATTCCTGTGTAGATACTACCCAGCTTAAGAACAAGAACATTTAGTTCCTTTGTGTCTCCTTTCATTTCCCCTAAGAGGAAGAACAATCCTAAATTTTCTCTTTATCTTTCCCTTATTTTTATTTATATTTAAATATGTTTGCATTATTAAACAATATATTGTATAGTTTTGCATGGCTCTTGTGCTTTGTTCAGTGAAAATGCACTGAAACTTTCTATTTCTCTCAACTTCATAATTTTGCCTTGTAAATGTCTCAGTTCATATACTTTTTTTTCATAAGTGGAGTGAGCTAAGGTTCCAATTTCATCTTTTTACCTCTAGATACCAATTGTTCTAATACCATCCATTGAGAAGTTTATCTTTTTTCTAACCAATCTGCATTTAAAAAATCACATCAGGCATTAAAAAAATTCTCATTTTTATTGTTCTACTTTTGGACTCTCATTTCTATTTTGTTGGTCAATTTATATGGGCCTGCACCTAATTTCAGACCATGGGGGTAAAAATTATGAGTTAAGTAAGGGAATCTTGACTTCTAACAAGGAGATTCTACTACCCTATACTTCTTTGGGAATATCTTATTTATTTTTAATCATTTGTTCTTGCATATACACTTTTAAATCAGTTTGTCATATTTCCTTTTTACATATAATTGAGTGGAGCCTTAAAGTGTCTCATGGTAAATTACAGTAAAAGCTTGAGTCCATGCCAGCGCTCCTATGTAATACCCAACATTTCAGAGAAAACTATTCTTAAATATCTCCATCATAAGACAAATTCATACAGCTGCTTCAAACTGTATCACATAACAAACTCATCAGGAGACCCATCAAAATGTAATGTTCTTTAAAATAAGGGGTTCCATGGGCCCATTCTAAAGTTCTTTGATGGATAGTTAAGCAAGATTGCTAGATGTTTATTCAACATCCATTCACACTCCCATTGTCCCTCACTGACAGAACTTTTATTTTGTTGGGAAATGAAAGCAATGTGCCCAGCTAGTAAAAACCAAATTTTCTAGCCTCTGTAGCAGATGTACAGGTGTATACATGACAAGAGTTACCCATGTCACTCAGTTCTGGACAAGAAGATAGGTGTTTAGAAGCTGGAAAAAGAAAATTATCGTTTGGAAGAGGAAAGAAACTTGGCTGTCCTTTTCTGCTCTTTTTCTATTGTTTGTGTCATCAATTCCTTCTTCCCTATGTACTTGAAGAACAGACATGGGTGAGAACTTGCCTATGAACACAGAAAAATACTGAAGGGAACTGTATCAACCTTAGGAACCTAGATCTAGCCTTGAGCCCTCTTCTCCTTGCCTTCTTTCAGCCTTCTTGTTTAACAGAAGGAAAACAAACTCTCTCTGGCTCAAGCCACCATTTTTTTGACTTTTGGGTTTTTTGTTTGTTTGTTTGTTTGTTGCTTTTTTGGAGTCATACCTGGCGATGCTCAGGGATACTCCTGGCTCTACACTCAGGAATCACTCCTGGCAGTTCTCAGACCATATCGGATGCTGGAAATCGAACCTGGGTTGGCCACATGCAAGGCAAACTCCCTACCCGCTGTGCTATCACTCCAGGCCCTCAAGCCACCATTATTTGGGTTTTCTATTACCCATAGCCAAATTGAATCATCACTTGACAAAAAAAGAATTCAAATTGTATACTCACTGACAGTTCTGCCTACCATCACACATAGAAAAGAATTTCAGGGCTTGGATCAGCCATTAAGTCTAGGTTCTCTTCCAGAACACAAAGGAGACCCCACCCAGAATAAGTACTCTTATTATTTTATGTATGCGCATGGATTAGTCATCAGTTGAAATGAAGTATTTGCCTCCCAAGAACTGCTACTGTTACTTGCCTTCAACCTTCCTCATGTATGACTGAACATACATGACTCAGCTTTAGTAAGAAAATAACAACATTTCAAGTAATTTTCAAAACTTTCTTAAGGTATAGAAGAAGAATCAAAGATACTTAGTTCAATTTTCTTGCACTTCACGAAAGTACTAATGTCTCTCATTCTAGACACACTGGCCAGCTAGGAAGGCATTATGCTAAAGGTAGTAAGGAATTCAGAGATTAAGACATACCTCCTGCTCGGAGGAAGTTTATAACATAATAAAGAAAACAGTCTCACTTGATGATTCAGTTTTCTGAGGGTGGGACCCAAATATATGGGATAAGAGATTGAGGGCCAAGGTCAATGGGAACTTGTATATTTCTACCAGCTGTCATGAACTCTGGAAAAAAAAAAAAGATTATAGCAAGACACTGCTTATCTCAAAAGTCAAAGAGCACCTAGTTCCTTAAGTCTGTGTACAGGAACTCTATTCTCTTTTACCCCCATTTGCTTTTACTTTGCACAATGAGAAATCATCCATTAAGCCTAAAAATTCCAATTACTCTTTAAAGAAAAGTGTAAAAATAATGTACATGGTGGGGAATGTGCACTGGTGGAGGGATGGATGTTTGATCATTGTGTGATTGTGACCCAAATATTTTGTTTGTAATATTTTATTTTGAAAGTTTGTAACTATCTCACAGTGATTCAGTAAAACAAAAATGAATAAATTAATGAAAATATAAATTAAAAAATGAAAATAATGTACATAATATCATAGAAATACCCTTTTCTTTGGAATCACAAATATTGGTTCCAAGACTCATTAGCTACATGATCTTTAGCAAGTCACTTAACCTCTCTTAATACCATGTGTTCCCCTACAACCTGAGGTTGCAGCCTCCTATCCTATCTGGAGGAGTTCTTGTGGGGATCAAATCACAAAAGAAAAAAATAAAAGAAATTTTTTTAATTAAAAAAAAGTGAATCATTGCAAGTCTAAAAGGAATAAGCACTATTCTAGAAGTGTGAAAAAAAAAGACACTCCATACAATTTTAGTGGGTCAAAAAAAAATAAAAGACATATAATTGAATCAATAGTGACAGGGCTACTAATAAAAAATTAAAAGGAATTTAATAATTGTAATTAAAGGTACAGTACCTTTAATTTCACTTTTAACTTTTTTTGATAGGCTTTGTTTACAAAAACATCTTCTTCACAGAATCCAGAATGAATTGAGCAAGTGGCCAAGCAGATTCCTAGAAGACTATTTCAAGCAAAAGAGAAAGAAGGCAAAGGCATAGAGGTTGGAATGTCAAATACTCAGCAGGTATCCAGGACAAGATAGCGCCTTTGTAGCAATGTTATTTCCAGCAGCCAGCTCTGCTGCTTCCTTGTCAACTGAAGGATAGTCTGCTGATGAATAAGATAGTCTCCTTTCGGCAAAACAAGTCTTTCTAAATGAATCACCACCACCCTCGTCTTCTGGAGCTTCTATTTACTCATTCAATATTTGTTAAAAACCAATTATGTATAAGGCTAGATTCTGGGAATAGTAAATAACTAAGAAAGACTTCTGTCCGAATAAACCAAAGGGATATCAAAACCCTGAAAATCAAATTGATTTGTTCCACCTTCAAAGTCTAGGATGTTGGGGCTTGGGAAATAACTCAGAGGTTAAAGCACTTTTGTGAAACCAAGAATTCAGTCTCTATGGCTGCCTGGTTGCACTGAGTGTGATCTTGATAGCTCCACTCTCTGTACTCTCTGGCAATGCAGGGTCACACTGCCAGCACCATAGCCAAGCACATTTGAGATCCACAGCTAAGAGATGCATCCCCCAGGCAGCTACAAAGATGTGTGAGCTCCACAACTAGGAATACAACCATCCAAGTGTGTGAACACAACAAGTATATAGTACAACTCTCCAGTGTGTGGGCACTGTGACCCGAAGAGCAACAACTGTTAAATAACAACTAAATATGTAAACATTAAAACCATGCAATCCTATCATCACAACAATAGCAAAAAGAGAAGGGAAAAGGGAGTAAATAAAATAGGATGAGGTAAGATAAAATAAAATGGGAGGCTGATTTTTTTTAAGTGTACAGGATATTAGGGCATATGCAAGTACCACAAGTCTTCCTGAGCACTAACAGGTGAGCTCCATCATCCCCAAAGACAGAGAACTTGACTTATACAAAAAGAATAACAAAATAATTATAAACGAGCATTATTATCAAGATATCTCAGAAGAAAGGGCTGAAAATCACCTCTCTAAAGAAAAGCCAGAGGGGCCTGGAGATAGTGCAATGGTTAGGCTCCCTCCCACACACTGCTAGGTGTGACCCTGAAGGTCCCAACACCTTCGAGGTGACCCAGGTCACGTCAGCACTGTGGGGCCTCAGCAGTCCTATATTCTCAGGCCCTTACACTGAACTGTTGGTCTGCTAATCCAAGAAATATATGGGGGCCCCAGCCTCCTAAACTCTGTTTGAGGCACCCATCTCCCACAAGGAAAGAAAAGATGGAGTCTAAAATGGTCTGTTCCTGGGGCTAGAGAGATAGTACAAGAGTCAGGTGCTCCCCTTACATGACACTAACCAGATCCCCAGGATCCCAAGTGGTCCCTTGAGCATGTCAGGAGTGATACCTGTGTGCAGAAACAGAAGTAAGTCCTGAGTACTGCCAGCTGTGACTCCATAAACAAAATAATATAGTTAGTTATGATCTCGCACCACTAGGACTGACGCATATCAGAACAAAAGCAAACAATGTTGGCATGGATGTGGGGGTAAAGGACCCTCATCCACGGCTGGTGGGAATGTTGATTGGTCCAACCTTTATGGAAAACAATATGGAAACTTGTCATAAAACTAGGAATTGAGTTTCCATAAGACCCAGCAATTGCACTGCTTGACATCTATCCCCAATGGCCTAAAATCTCTATTTCAGAGAGACATTTGTGCTCCTATGTTCATTGAAGCACATTTCACAATAGCCAAAATCTGAAAAAAAAAATTCAATAGCCCTACACCTCAGAGGGGCCGGGTTAAGTTTCCCTTCCTGCCCCAAGCAGAACACCAGCAGCTGAAAACCTCCAGAACCCTACCACCGCCATATGGAACTCCACTCTCTTCACGTTCAAGCGAGCCTCACCCAAGATGGGATGAACCTCACCAGAGAGCAGACCGGCAGGAAAACCCAGGTATGCAGGAACCCATGACTGAGATTTCCAAGCCTGCTTTGATCAGGACTGGGCATCCTCCTCCCAGGTCCCCAGTTTTCCAGTAGCTTGGCAGTGACACCCACAAACTGCCTCTCCTGCCATGTAATCTCATCAATGGCCAAGACCCAAAGACTATAAACTAAAGCTCCTGGAAGAGAGCGCTGCAGAATGCCCTGACCTTGCACCAGGCTGTCTTCACTGTGGCATCTCAGAGGGGGGCAGGTTGAGTTTCCCTCCCTGAACCAAGCAAAACCCTGACAGCCAAAAAGCTCCAGAACCCAACCACCACCATGCCCAAGGCCACTCTCCACATGCTCAAACAAGCCTCACCCAAAACGGGATGAACCTCACCAGAAAGCGGACCAGCAGGAAAATCCAGATAGGTGGGAACCCGTGATTGAGATCTCCAAGATCACTTGGATTGGGATTGGGCCTCCTCCCCCAAGATCCCCAGTTTTCCAGTAGCTTGGCAGTCACACCCACAAACTGCCCCTCATGCCATGTAATCTCATGAATGGCCGAGGCCCAGAGACTATAAACTAAAGCTCCTGGAAGAGAATGACACAGAATTTCCTAGACATTATATTCTATCCATAACAAGCAATACAAAACAAATTGTCTGGCATTGCCTTTTTAACAGGTTTGAGTGGTGGTGAGACTGGTGTTCAAATAACAAATACAACCAAAGTAGAGAGAGAGTATGGGGGAAATTGTCTGCCACACAAGCAGGGGAAGGGTTGGAAAGGGGGGAGGAGGAGACTACTGGGGATTTGGGTGGTGGAAATTGTGCACTAGTGAAGGGATGGGTGTTTGATGATTGTATGACCGAAGCTCAAACATGAAAGTTTTGTAGTTGTATCTCATGGTGAAGCAAAAAAAGGGTGGGGATAATAATAAAATATAGTTAACTTTCAGAATAGAATTTAAAAAAAGTAATGTGGAGTTCATGTCCCAATCAATCAGCTTAAATAATGGCTGAATAAATAACAGTACTCCTACATCATTTAAAAAAAAATTCAATAGCCCCAGCATATGTAAATGGATAATGAAACTATGATATACACACACAATAGAATACTACTAGCTATAAGAAAAGACAAAATCACGTAATTGCTGGACAAACCAAGAGAGTATCATGCTTGGGCCAGAGCAATAGTACAGCAGGTAGATATTTGCCTTACATGTATGTTCAGCACCACATATGAGCCCCACCAGGAGTGATCCCTGGTATACTCAAGAATAAGCTCTGAATACCACCAGGTCTGGCCCCTTAAAACATAAATAAATAAATACTCATCCATTTGGGGGTCAGAGCAATAGTATAGCAGGTAGGGCACTTGCTTTGCATGCAGCAGACCTGGATTTAATCCCCAGCACTCTATATGACCCCCCAATACCCTCCAGTAGTAATTATTGAGCATAGAGATAGGAGTAAGCTCTGAACACCACTGGGGATGGCCCAAAAACAAGAGTATCATGCTGAGTGAAGTTAGTTAGGAGAGGGACAGATAGAGAATAATCTCTCTCATACATGGGGTATAAAGAAACATGGTAAGAAAATAACAAATGATCAAAGGGGACAGAAACTGAGATCTGGTCTCCAGTAAGATTACTATGGCAGGGAGACGTAGGAGGAGATGGGGATGTGGAACACTGGGACACAGGTGGAGAGAAACGGACACTCTGATGTAGTGTGTGATGCAGGAATGTTTTATTCATGAAACCCATTAGCAGTACTGTAAATCACGATGCCTAAAATAAAATTCCCCAGATAAAGCTGAATCTATGGCAGAGCTTACTTTTGACCCTTTCAAAAGTATGACCAATAAATGTCTAATTTAGACATATTTGAGTGAGGTATTCTGTCAGTTGCAACAAATAGTTTTTAAAGAAATACAGGGGCCTCTCAAGTAGTACTTAGAGGACTCAATGACCCCTTCTGCAAGTTTCGGTCAATCTGGACTGCAGTTGAATGCAAGGGGCTGAGAATGCATGTGTCCTTCAGTGCCAGCGATTAGCCAGGCCATCCCTGAGTTGCTCAGGTCCACATTCAGATGCACACTCAGATGCAACCCCAGGGCTGCACCAGTAATGGTGGGGTAATCATGTGTATCCAAGGATCTAAGCTGGTCAGCAAACCGAAAGGTTGGTGGTTTGTGCCCACCCAGGGACACCAGCTGTTAAAAACTATGCACGCCAAAGAGCGTGTGTACTCGCGGGCTCTCCAGGCGGTTCTGTCTCACTGCTCGTGTTCAGTGCTCTGGAACCGCTGTGTATGGGCTGGATCAGGACGGCTGTTGGCAAAGGACAGGTGAAGGAAGAACGAGGACCAAGCTGGTTGCTGATTAGTTACCATTTATTCAATCTTCCATCTTTTTCATCTCCCTCACTCCTAGCTCCATCCTCTCTCTGGATCTACTACAGCTCTCTCGTCCCTCTCTCCTCTTTTTCTCTCTCCCCCTTGTCCCCAGGCTACACACAGCCAGGTAGCAAAACCAACATAAGAAAGCCTTTTCTGACACCTGGGCAGGCTCGGGCCGGGGCCGGAGCTCGGGCTCCGGCTGAGATTCGACCCGAGTGGCCATGCCTCTGCACAGCCACGTGAATGCCGAACGAGCAGGAACCAGAGGCAGCTATAAGACTTGGGGTTCTGGCGAGTGTTTGCAACCATGTATGCGGACTGTGAACTAAGCTTTTGCCCCATGCCGGCTAATGGAGGAAATATTCTTCTCCCTTGGTCTCTCCTCCCTCCCGGGGGAGAAGGCGTGGTGTCTGATATTTTATGGGTCCTTTGAGCAGGTATGAACTTTGGTGGCGCGGAAAAAAAAAATGTGTGCTTTGAACTTGAAACCAGGACACCTGGGCAGGCTCGGGCCGGGGCCGGAGCTCGGGCTCCGGCTGAGATTCGACCCGGGAGGCCATGCCTCTGCACAGCCTCGGAATGCTGAACGAGCAGGAACCAGAGGCAGCTATAAGACTTGGGGTTCCAGAGAGTGCTTGCAACCATGTATCCAGACTGTGAACTAAGCTTTTGCTCCATGCTGCTCCAGGAAGGGAAATGATTCAATTTCCAACTTAAATCTCCCTGGATTTAATTACTAAAATACAGAAATTGTAAAGAGACATTTAATTTCTTCATTCTCATCAGTGGAAAACTCAATATCAAATATTTCCTTGTCAATAGGGCTGTATTCTTGGGGGATAAATTCCAACAAAAATAGTGAGTCTGTGTTGAAACTCCAACAACAATAGTGAGTTTTGTGTTGAAATATGGAATGTAATCAAGGTAAAGAGAAGAGTGAAATTTATCAGTTACCCAGGCGGGGGTGGGGGGTGGGAGTGGGAGGCATACTGGGGTTTTTGGTGGTGGAATATGGGCACTGGTGAAGGGACGAGTGTTTGAACATTGTATAACTGAGACATAAGCCTGAGAACTTTGTAACTTTTCACATGGTGATTCAATAAAATAAATTTAAAAAATAATATAAAATAAAATAGTAAATAGCATGTTAAGTAATAGCAATGGTAAAGTACTTTTTTCTAGGGAAGAGGTGATATTTACTAGTACAACATGTCCAGAAACAACATGTCCTTGTGAATGTATCCCTTAGCTGAGATTATGAACAATAAAGAAGTTTTTTCCAGGAAAATAAAAAAAAGAAAGCCTTTTCTGAGGGCCACCAGGTTCAAAGGGAACACAATCTAGGGGCATTCCAAAGCCCTTCCTGACAGCCAGTAGGCATAATACCTCTTAAGGGGTTTTTCTCCTTTCCTTAGTCCAAACATTCATTAACATCTTAATACTAGTTAATTTTGTATGGACATAGCAAGAGATACATTGAGACTTGCAAGGCAGCTTTCCTGGCAACATCTTGCCACAGACTCAGACCACAGCACTCATGCAAGATTAATCATTTCTAATCCTAGCAGAGTCCGAATCTATTTATTACTTTTTGGATCATGACAACATTTGTCCATGACCAAGCTCTTAACTTATACTGAAGTATTAGGCACTTTGGCCAGGCCCATCTTGATGCCAGGGTAACACACAACTCACCGCTTGCCCTGGGTCCATCTCATCCCTCGTCGGGACCCTGCTTTTGGGAGTGCTAGGAAGTAAGGGCAACTGAGGCTTAGGTCGAAAAACAGATGCCCAGGAGGAAAATATCATGTAGAGTCAAATGACTCCCAAGTTACAAAAGCATAGCATTTGCTACAGTCTTCCTGAGTCCATACAAAAGGACATGGCTCTGAATAAAATATGCAAAGGACTCAAGGAGAAGAGAAAAACAATATATACAAGTCAACTGAACACAAAGAAAGAAGTTACAAATAAACACAGAGGAAAGTTCCCAACAAACCTAAACTACCTGAGGCTATGTTATCCTACAGTCAGCCATGAATAAGGTATGTTTTTAAATCCCTGTACTATCTCTCCAGATGTAGATCACTCCATGGTAGCACTGTCTTCCCGTTGTTCATCGTTTTGCTTAAGCAGGCACCAGTAACGTCTCCATTATGAGACTTGTTACTGTTTTTGTCATATTGAACACGCCACGGGTAGCTTGCCAGCCTCTGCCGTGTGGGTGGGATACTCTCGGTAGCTTGCCAGGCTCTCTGAGAAGATCAGAAGAATTGAACCCGGGTCGACTGTGTGCAAGGCAAAAGCCTTACCTGCTGTGCTATCGCTCCAGCCCGTTTAGTGAAGTAAATAGTTTTAAAGATATTTACTTAGAAAAATGTGAGGGGGCTAATAGAGCACTTTCCATGGATTCAGCCAATTGGGTTCAATTCCCGGCACCCCTTATGGTCCTCCAAGCAGCACCAGGAGTGATTCTTGAGCAAAGAGCCAGGAGTAAGCCCTGAGCATCGCCAGGTGTGGCCCAAAAAATAATTCTTTTTAAAAAAGTGTGTGTGTTGATAGCCAGAATCTGGAAACAATCTGAGTGCCCAAGAGCAGACGACTGGTTAAAGAAACTTCAGTACATCTACACAACAGAATATTGTGCAGCTGTTAGTAGAGATGAAGTAATGAAATTTTCTTATTAGTAGATTGACATGGAGAATATCATACTAAGTGAAATGAGTCAGAAAGAGAGGGACAGACATAGAATGACTGCACTTATTTGTGGAATATAAAATAACATAACATGAGACTGACACCCAAATACAGTAGACACAAGGGCCAGGAAGAGTGCTCCATAGTTGGAAGCTTGTCTCATGAGCTGGGGGAGAAGGTAGCTAGAATAGAGAAGGGATCACTGAGTGATGGTTGGAGGGATCGCTTTGGATGGGAGATATGTGCTGAAAGTAGATAAAGGACCAAACATGATGACCTCTCAGTATCTGTATTGCAGACCATATAATGCCCAAAAGTAGAGAGAGATTATGGGGAAAATTGTCTGCCATGGAGGCGGAGGTGGGGTGTTGCAAAGGGAGGTATATTGGGGACATTAATGGTGCAGAATGCACACTGGTTGAGGTAAGAGTGTTTGATTGTACAGATTTCAATGGTAGAAAAAACTTTTGATGAGCAAAGTTTCACTTTTAGGTTCTTTCACTTTCATTCAAAGGTTTGGATGTTATTTGCAAAGCTTTCTATAGCAAGAAAACTAAACAGAAGTTTGTCATTTCCTGGTCCAAGTGTACTCAGTAGGGATGGGTATGAAGAGGTTGGAGTCCTTGATGTTTGTTGTTATTTTGGTTTCAGCAGATCACTCCTCCCTTCTACACAGGACATACCTTTTCTTCTCCATATCTCACTTATGTAAGTGCATTACTTGAATAATCATTCTGAAGATAGACTATTTTTTCTATGAGCTGCTATTTTTGTAATTAATAGTCAAAGCTGGAGACATGTGTCCATATTTCTGATTATGTTTTATTCTCAGTTTCCCTAGGAGCCATAAACTATGAGCCCTTGGTAAACAGAAATTTATATTTGGGTTTCAAGAACTTCTAGTTCATCTGCCTTTTTCTTGTTCTCTCTTCCAGTTACCCTCTTTTCTAATTATTGCTTAGGAATCTATTTAGTGTTCAGCAAACTAACAACTTCAAATAAACTCTGCAAGACAGCATACTTTCCAGACTCATCTACCCTAATAATAGAATGTTAGGAAGGAATTATTACAGATGACATTGGCAGCGTTTTTAAACTCAGAGACTTAATTACTCACATCAACTGCTTATGTCCATGAGAAGTTTTAATTGTTTTGTTGTCTTATGATATGAAAGATCATATTCAATTTGATTGTTTCTCATACTCTAGTTATATGTTTCTTCTGATTCAAATGTCTAAAGCACCATTGTTGCTTCAAGCCTAACCTATAATCAAGTTAATAACTAATTTAAATAGCTCTGTGATCTAGGGAAAAGCACTTAAACTTCTGGGGCTACACAGAACAGAGTAAGGTATTTGCCTTGCATATGGCCTACCCAGTTCAAGCCTTGGCAAAACATACAATCCCCTGAGTACCAACATATGATCATTAGGCATGGAGCCAGGAGCAACTCCTGACCATTTCTAAGTGTGACCAAAAAAACTGAAAGAGGAGAGAGAGTGAAAGAGAGAGAGAGAGAGACAGAGAGAAGAGAGAGAGAGAAATAAAGTGCTCCAGTTTCCTCTTCTTTAAAATAAAAAGATAAGAAGAGTTTTGAATTAATTATCAACAATTGGAATATTTTAAAATTGCAATATTTTAATCTTAAAATTCATATGGAACAACAAACGTCCAAGGATAGCTAAAACAATTCTTGGGAAAAAGACGATGGGAGGCATCACCCTCCCCAACCTCAAACTTTACTACAAAGCAGTAACAATTAAAACAGCATGGTACTGGAACAAAGGCAGAGCCATAGACCAATGGAACAGGGGGGAATATCCTTACACACAACCCCAAATGTATGATCATCTAATCTTTGATAAGGGAGCAAGAGATGTGAAGTGGAGCAAGGAAAGCCTCTTTAACAAAGGGTACTGATCAAAATGAAAGTAAAGTGAAATTTATTAGTTACACAGGCGGGGGGGGGCTTAGGGTGGGGGGGGCTAGGGGCGTGGGGGGGTTTGGGGTGTGAGGGGGCGGGGTGGAGCTATACTGGGATTCTTGGTGGTGGAATATGAGCACTGGTGAAGGGATGGGTATTCGAGCATTGTATAACTGAGATTTAAACCTGAAAACTTTGTAACTTTCCACATGGTGACTCAATAAAAAATTAAAAAAAAAAAACAAAGGGTGCTGGCACAACTGGACAACCACATGCAAAAAAATGGGCGTAGACCTTGACCTGACACCATGCACAAAAGTCAGATCAAAATGGATTAAAGACCTCAACATTAGACCACAAACCATAAGGTACATTGAAGACAAGGTCAGCAAAACCCTCCACGATATTGAAGATAAAGGTATCTTCAAAGGTGACATGGAACTAAGCAATGTAGTAAAAACAGAGATCAACAAATGGGACTACATTAAACTAAAAAGCTTCTGCACCACAAAAGATACAGTGACCAGAATCCAAAGACTATCCACAGAATGGGAAAGGATATTTACACAATACCCATCAGATAAGGGGTTGATATCAATGGTATATAAAGCACTGGTTGAACTCTACAAGAAGAAAACATCCAACCCCATCAAAAAATGGGGCGAAGAAATGAACAGAAACTTTACCAAGGAAGAAATATGAATGGCCAAAAGGCACATGAAAAAGTGCTATACATCACTAATCATCAGAGAGATGCAGATCAAAACAACCACAAGATACCACCTCACACCACAGAGACTAGCGCACATCCAAAAGAACAAAAGCAACCGCTCTGCTGTTGGAGAGGATGTGGGGAGAAAGGGACCCTTCTACACTGTTGGTGGGAATGCCGACTGGTTCAGCCCTTCTGGAAAACAATATGGACGCTTCTCAAAAAATTAGAAATTGAGCTCCCATTTGACCCAGCGATACCACTGCTGGGAATATATCCCAGAGAGGCAAAAAAGTATAATCGAAATGGCATCTGCACATGTATGTTCATCGCAGCACTGTTTACAATAGCCAGAATCTGGAAAAAACCCGAATGCCCTAGAACGGATGACTGGTTGAGGAAACTTTGGTACATCTATACAATGGAATACTATGCAGCTGATAGAAAAAAGGAGGTCACAAATTTTTTATATAAGTGGATCGGCATGAAAAGTTTCATGCTAAGTGAAATGAGTCAGAAAGAGAGAGACAGACATAGAAAGATTGCACTCATCTATGGCATATAGAATAACAGAGTGGGAGACTAACACCCAAGAATTATAGAAACAACTACCAGGAGGTTGACTCCATGGCTTGGAGGCTGGCCTCACATTCTGGGGAAAGGGCAACTCAGAGAAGGGATCACCAACTATAATGTAGTCGAAGGCCATGTGGGAGAAGGGAGTTGCGGGCTGAATGAGGGCTAGAGACTGAGCACAGTGGCCACTCAACACCTTTATTGCAAACCACTACAGCTAATTAGAGGGAGAGAACAGAAGGGAATGCCCTGCCACAGTGACAGGGTGGGGTGGGGGGAGATGGGACTGGGGAGGATGGGAGGGATGCTGGGTTTACTGGTGGTGGAGTATGGGCACTGGTGAAGGGATGGGTTCCTGAACTTTGTATGAGGGAAGCATAAGCACAAATGTGTATAAATGCGTAACTGTACCCTCATGGTGATTCATTAATTAAAAATAAATTTATTATAAAAAAAGACTGTTTAAAAAAGAATCATAAACAGTAAAGGGAGAATGCAAAGAAAAAAATTGCAATATTTTAATTCAAGCCATCACTGTCACTGTCATCCCGTTGCTCATCGATATGTTTGAGTGGGCACCAGTAACGTCTCTCATTGTGAGACTTATTGTTACTGTGTTTGGTATATCCAATACACCACAAGTAGCTTGCCAAGGTCTGCCATGCAGGCGTAATATTCTCAGTAGCATGCCAGGCTCTCCGAGAGGGGCGAAGGAATCAAACACAGGTCGGCCTCATGAAAGGCGAACGCCCTACCACTGTGTTATCGATACAGCCTCAATTCAAACTGTCATGTTTCAAAATTTTTTTTAAAAAAAGCTTTAAAGTGTTAAAATCCCCTGTGCAAATATTTGCTTCTTATAAAGGCAAAGAAAGGGGCTGGAGTGATAGCACAGCAAGTAGGGTGTTTGCCTTGCAGGCGGCTGACCCAGGTTCGATTCCCAGCATCCCATATGATCCGCAAGCACCACCAGGAATAATTCCTGAGTACATGAGCCAGGAGTAACCCCTGTTCATTGCTGGGTCAAAAAAAGGCAAAGAGAGGGGCTGGAGCAATAGCACAACGGGTAGGGCATTTGCCTTGCACACGGCTGACTGACCCAGGTTCAATCCCCAGCATCCCAGGTGATCCCCTGAGCACTCCCAGGAGTAATTCCTGAGTGCAGAGCCAGGAGTATCCCCTGAGCATCACTGGATGTGACCAAAAAAAGGCAAAGAGGGTCCCAGAAAATCAGCACAATAACTTAGAATACCTGCCTTGAGAAAATATGGTAATAGGAGTCCAGCCCTCCTCTGTCCATAGGCACTGTGTGCAGCATGACCATGTAAAGCCCCACAGCTCTGCTATGTGTGATCCTAGCATCACAGGCAGTTGCCGCCTGCACCACAGGCAGGTGTGTTTAAGCGCCACAAAAGGGTATGACCCCTGATGAGCACTAAGGCTTAAAATGTGTGAGTACCACAGCCAGTGTATACGATCACTGCCAGCACATGTGAGCACTATATCAAATCCTGCAAGCACAGTAACAATGACTTGTGACCTCTGACCAAAAAGAAAAAAAGAGTGTGCAGCTGGTGAGCACATATGTAAGCACTACAACTAAAGGAGTACAATCCTGGGTTTGGAGCAATAGTACAGTGGTAGGGAGCTTGCCTCGCATGCTGCCAACACAGGTTCAGTCCTCAGTATCCTATGATAGGAGTAATTCCTAGTGCATAGCCAGGAATAGGCCCTGAGAACTGCCAGGTGAGATCAAAAACAAAAACAAAAACCAAGAATTGCAACCTTTGATTAACAGTCCAACCAAGGCATGGTGTAGCATCCCACACAAGCAGCTTAATAGTAGTGTGCAAGTTCCACAGACAAGCTTATGTGCCTCCCCAGTACACTGCAAAAACTTCAGTAACAATGAAGGGAAAGGAGAGGGGATCAAGAAAAACAGGAGACCTATCAGAAAGTTTAGAGCTCTTTAAGAAGAGATGCCAAAAAAAACAGGTGCAAATGGTTAAGACTTTTAACCATTTAATACTTTAATACTTTAGATACTCTAAGGAACTACTGCCTGGTTCATAAACAGTTTGAGTGAAGATTTCCTACCTAGCAGGTCATTCACCTTGAAACTTTGGTTGAACTACATGTACTCTTGCTTCAAGGCTTTTGCACACAGGTTCTCTCTGCTTATAACATTCCATACCTTCTCTTTGTCCTGACATTACATATACGCCCCATGAGACCTCAATAATTTTTATATTTTCCCAGGAGAACTAAGGAATCCAATCTCACCTAGATATCACTTTCTGTGAAAAATCTCTCCTAATTGCCACTTAACTAAACCACAATTCTCAATGATGGTTTTTATTAATCTGGACTTAAACTGCCTATTTGGATATGAAAACAACCCAAGCGTCCAACAGCCAATGACTGAAAAAATAATGCGAGGTTAAAAACACAATGGAATACTGCTTAGCTATAAAGAAAGGTGAAATCTTGCAACTCACTACCACGTGGACAAAACTGAAAGGTATCATGTTAAACAAAATGAGTCAGAGGGAGGACAAATACCAGATGATCCCACTCATTGATGGTATATGAAAAAACAAAACCAGGGAATAGAAACATCAAATGATGACAAATTCTTGACATTGGGTTACAAAACTCAGATTACTAAGCAGGTGGGGAGGAGGAGGGAGGAATGAATAGGTGGATGGACTAACTGATAATAGAGTGATAGATGGTCTTGGGCATTTTGATTTTGGAGGAATAATAACTCTGTACATCTATCTCATAAACATTAACACTACGTAACTACATCGCCTAAAATAAACTTAAAATTCTACTTAACCAGAATGTAAGTTCCATGAGGACAAAGATTATATCTGTTATATATACCAGACAGTGCTGGGGACCATGTGGTGTTGGGAATCAAACCTGTGCCTCCATATGCAAAGTATGTGCCCTGTCTTTTGAGCTCTCTCTGGTGATTTTTCTCACAGTTACCCTTCACAAAGCTGAAAGATAACAGGTCCACCTATAACATCAAAGAAAAATTAATTTTCAAAGTATTTTCTCATCTATTGCTTCATATGCTCTCTCTGGCGGAGAAAGAAAACAAGGTAAGATCTCTTTTTTGTTTTTCACTTAAATTGTTTGTTGGTTTGTCATTTGTATTTTTAATATTTAACTTTAGTAGCTGCAAGTCTGAGAAAATCACTCTGCTAATGGTTCTACATTAAAGCACTTTACATCATCTGTTAATTATTCCTGCAAGTGAAACAATATGGAAATCAAAGAAGCTTAAAGAAAAATGAGCAATAATTAAATTGGGAGAGCTCTCTTTTAAAATATGAGGGAAAAGGTTGCGTAAAAGATAAGAAAGCATAGAAAACAAGATGATTTAAGAAAACATAGCTGGACTTATGGGACTGAAACAATAGCACAGCAGGTAGGGCATTTGCCTTGCATGCGGCCAACCCGGGTTCAATTCCCAGCATCCCATATGGTCCCCTGAGCACCGCCAGGGGTAATTCCTGAGTGCAGAGCCAGGATTAACCCTTGTGCATCGCCGGGTGTGATCCAAAAAAGAAAAGAAAATATAGCTGGACTTAAATGTGGGTTTTGGGAGTTAACTCTATAGTTGTTGTGTTAATCCATACTCCTCTTAAGGCTTTGAAGTCTTAGATGCTCTTGTGCTAAGAGAAATCCAGGTAGTATGACTCTTAAACATACTACAGGAAGTTAACCTGCTGCCATTCTAAAGCCTTCAGTCATTTGCATTGGTAAAAATGAAGATATACTCAATGTTGCTATCTGAAAATGCCTTTTTATTAATTAAATATGAATCTTAATTATTTGTGATCCTGAACTACACACAGCGGTCAGGTCATATGTTTTGCATATTATTGCTAGAAGAAACTGTAGTTTAAACTGTAAAAATTCTCAAACTTAGAACCAAACTGGAATTATGTCATTCTCAGGCCTCTTTAATGTCCTTTATAAAGCTTCTTTGGAGGCCTTAAAAATGACTTTCAAAACCTGAAATTAGTTTTGTTTCTAATCCCCTAGAGAGCAATGCAGTGAGTTTCATCATGCCATGCTGATTAAAAATGCTGAAATGAGCCATGATATAATTAGGAATCTCTGTACAAATCAAGCCTCATGAACTACATCTAACATGGGTCTCATTTATTAAAAAAAGTCTATTGTTTCTAATGGTCAAGATAAATTTTGGCAAAGAGACACAAAAATCTCATAACTTTAAGTATATTTACTAATCATCTAACCTTTTCCTTTTGAAAAAAATAAACAGTGATAAAATATTCCAGGAAAATTGGTAACTTATACAGAAAGTGGGAGTGAACAAAAAATAGTAGGAGAACTGCAAGAAATTCAGTATGGCTGAAACATACACAAACAAAGACACTTTCAGTAACTGGTAAGATAATTCTTCTATGAAATGCCTTTATAAGTTATTTAGATTGAGAAGTATGGCCAAAATGAACTTATTAAAGCTGATAGTGACAGTCAGTAATCAAGAATGCAATTTAGGAATAGAAAGACAGCCTGTTTGCCAAGCTCTAGGATGGAATTGATATGTACATTTTTACAGGAGCTAGGACAAAGCCAAGTTGCTCAAGATATTAAAGAGATGACTGTAACAAGCTTTGGGGGTGGAGGTTGCGGGGGGTGGAAGGGTTAATATACCTGCAGGGGTGAGCAAAGACCCAAAAAAGAAATGCCCTACAATTGCCACAAGTGAGAACTTTGGACTAAAGTTCTTTGGATAAAAAGATGTGTTAGGAGTGTTATACCACATATGATGGAGTATTTTCCTAGTCTCCTCTGTAAATTTGTCTTTCTCATAAAGATAGTAAAGGTGAGTTTGGGAAACAGCACGAAGACAAGTGTCAAGTAAGGGTTGTATACTTGTGCAGTTGTAAAATAAAAACAAAGACTGCTGTTGTAGAGGGGGCAGCTGGCATCCGGGCTTATATGCATGATAAGAGGAAAGTGCAAAGGAATATGTTTAGACAATAAACTAGATGATTCTATGAAAGGTGAAGTGCACCCTCTTAAGTAGTGTGTACCTGTGTTAGGGTAAGTGGGAAGTTCAAACACTATAAGGAGAAGAAAGATGTTGTCAGGTTTGGAGTTTAGAAAAAATACACTTGATCTTAGCCAAAAGGCCGAGAAGCGATGGAGTTTAGAAAAAATAGTAGCAATTCAGAATATAAGGTGGGAAAAGAAATCATAAAGACAAAAAAATTCAAAGGCTTTGTAGCATTTCAGGTAAACTATATTAATGGTCTTTACTGGTTGTAAGTACCAGTGGGATGGAAAACAACTAGACAATCTAGACTAACTGCAAAGTTAGAATCAGGTATCTTGATACTGATTTCGGGATGGGGGAGGCAAATGATGGGTAATTAAGATATGAACTTTCCCATTTAAAAACAAGGATGACTCCAGGCAAACCATTTCTATTTCTTGAGAATTCAGAGTTCCAAGTATTTACTCTAAAGTAGTTTCATTCCAAAGAAGTTACTGGGAAAATTAGCATGTGACTTTGTCATCCTAGTTTTACTCTGAACACATGTTATAGGCCTTATGGAGGCTTATAAGAAATCATACAGGAAATAGCCAGTAGAAACTTAATGTTTAAGAATACAGTATTCAAAAGAGAATTTAGATCTCATTTACAAGTTTGAAGTTATTGGCATATAGATGAAACCATGTGAATGGTTAAGGCTGATCAGGGATAATTTATAAAGAGAGAAATGAAGGGACAAAAGAAAGAAGAAGAAAAGGGAAAGAATGGAAAGAGGGAGGGTGAAGAAGGAGTGAAGGAGAAGAGAGCACTGGAGAGGTAGTACAGCATGTAGAATCCCCTGCCTTGCACACAGCTTATCTCGGTTAAATCCCCAGCACTACACAGGGTCCCCCAAACACCACCACGAGTAATCCCTGAGCACACATCCAGGAGCAATCCCTGAGTATAGCTGAATGTGCATGCCCCCCAAAAAAAAATAAAAGAGAGAAATGAAAAAGAAGAAACGATAGAGGAAAGAAGATGAAAAAGAAAGCAAAGGAAAGGGAATATATAGACATGGGGAAGAAGGAACTAAGGACAGATCATAAGAAACATCAATATTTACAAGATATATAAAGATGACTGAGTTGTCATGGCTTTAATGGCAAGATAAAAGTCAAATGTACATTGTCTAGATTTCAGGGAAAACAATATTGGAAGGAGGTAAGGTCAGTGTCAAAGACTGTAGACAGGTCCAGTAAGATAAAGGCTGAAAATTATCTTTGGATTTAACCACAGCAAGGTCATTATTGATCTGAGTGAAATCAGTTTTAGAGAAATGGTAGAACAAAGATAGACCGAAGAATGAATGGCAGATAAGAAAACAAAGATAAAGAATAAAAAATTCTCTTTCAAAGTTTCTAAGGAAGAGAGATACACATGAATTAGATTAAAGATGTGTGGAGTTGAGGGAAAGTTTTAATTTGATGTGTATCTTAACTCAGACCCTCCAAGAAAAAAAACCTAAACGTTTTGCTCTCAGTGAGATTCAAGCCCAAGAAACAAGGGTTTGTAAGGGAGACTTAAGGCAAGGAAAAAAATGCACACAAGGTACTAGGCCATTCTGAAGCAGTTATTTGTCACTTCATAAAGATCTTCATGATCTATCAGAACCAGAGAGATAGTCCGGCAGATAGTTCAGCACCTCTTATGCGACTGACCCAGGATCAATTCTCAGCCTCTATATTGTACCCTGAGCACTGCCAAAAGTGATTCCTGAATTCAGAGTCAGAAGTAACCCCTGAGCACTGCCGGGTGTGGCTCCAAAATAAACAAAAAATGAAAACCAGAATCTATAGATTCACTGTCATGTGTGAAAGTGCTATTTTGTGTGGCAAATAAAGGAAATGCTTTAACACTTGGAAGACTATTAGTGAAAAAGTCCTGTGTAAGAAAATAGGATTCTGGGCTGGAGCGATAGCACAGCGGGTAGGGCGTTTGCCTTACACGCGGCCAACCCGGGTTCCATTCCCAGCATCCCATATGGTCCCCTGAGCACTGCCAGGAGTAATTCCTGAGTGCAGAGCCAGGAGTAACCCCTGTGTATCACCAGTTGTGACCCAAAAAGAAAAAAAAAAAGAAAGAAAATAGGATTCAAAAATACTGAAAGCTCGTTCCATATAACTCATTTTTTTTGGGGGGTAAAGGGGGGGTCACACCTGGCGATGCACAGGGATTACTCCTGGCTCTGCCCTCAGAAACCACTCCTGGGGGCTGGAGCGATAGCACAGCGGGTAGGGCATTTGCCTTGCACGCGGCCGACCTGGGTTCAATTCCCAGCATCCCATGTGGTCCCCTGAGCACTGCCAGGAGTAATTCCTGAATGCAAAGCCAGGAATAACTCCTGTGCATCGCTGGGTGTGACCCAAAAAGCAAAATAAAATAAAACCGATTTTTAAAAAAAGAAAAAAATAAATAAACCACTCCTGGCGGTGCTCAGGGGACCATATGGGATGCTCGGAATCCAACCTGGGTTGGCCGTGTGCAAGGAAAATGCCCTACCCGCTGTGCTATCGCTCCAGCCCTATAACTCATTTTTTAAAAGGAGATATGCGGGTCAGAGAAATGGTGTGGGATATAAGGATTCACAGAGTGTGGCTGTAGGAGCTGTGATCTTAGAGTGAATCCCCAACTTTACATATGGTCCTCTGATCACCACCGAAAAGGGGGAAAAATGGATAGATGTACATTTCAAGTGTTGCAGTAAGCTAGTGTTCATTTGGCTGCTTAATTCTATCAACTTCCTTGTATCACTTGTCGTCCCATTGATCTTCGATTTGCTGGGGCGGGTGCCAGTAACATTGCCATTTGTCCCTGTCACGTGCTAGAGCAGCCCAATGATATCTGCTTGCTTCAGGAACAAGAAGAGCCTCAAATCATTCATTCAGGGATTTGACGAAGAAATTTGACCATCTAGTTGGTGGGAGGCCACGAGGTCTTCTGACGTCCTGTGGAATCCAGTCGGTAACAGCTCTAGTCCAGCTGTCGTCTCTGAATCGCATTACATGTCCGGCCCATCTGATTTTTGATGCCTTGGCAAACAAGACAGCATCCCTGATTTTTGACCGTCGACGGAGGTCAGAACTCCAGATTCCTTCTCTCACTTGAGTGAGACGTAATACTCCTAGCATAGCTCTTTCGATTCCTCTTTGGGATACCTGAATAGCGTTCTCATCCTGTTTACATAGGGCCCAGGTCTCTGAGGCTACGTTAGTGCAGGAAGAACGGTGTAATCGAAAAGACGTGCCCAGAGTCAGAGGTTCTTCACCCTCTTAACCACTTCTTTGATGCTCTTGAAGGCATTCCATGCTGCTCTCTTCCTCCTGCACAGTTCTGGCGCTGAGTCGTTCCTCATATTGATTCTCAGGTACACATAGCTGCTGCATTCGGAGATGTTCGTTCCATTGAGAGCAAATGGAGCTTCAGGAACTAGTTCATTTTTCATAAGCATCTTCTTGTTGAGATTCAGCTGCAATCCAACTTTTCCATGCTCACAGTTGAAGTCAGCCAGCATTTGTGCCGCTTGGCTGATGTTTGGCGTTATGAGAACGATGTCATCAGCAAAGCGAAGGTGGTGTAATTGCTGACTGTCTAGCTTCACTCCCATTTCTTCCACTCCAGTCGTCGCATGATGTTCTCGAGGGTGGCACTGAAGAGTTTCCGTGAAATGGTATCACTCTACCACACCCCTCTCTTTACATCAATGATCAGTTCCTTGTAGAATGGTGAGATCCTGGTGGTGAATCCACAATACAGCTCCCAGAGGATTTTGATATATTGAGTTTGAATGCCTTGTTTGGCTAGGGCTTCGATGACCGCTTCAGTCTCAACAGAATTGAAGGCCTTCTTTAAGTCGATGAACGTTAGACAGAGCGGCATTCTGTTCTAATGTTCATCAACTTCCTTACTTTTTAAAAATGTATAGGCCAAAGTGATAGTATAGCAGGTAGAGAGTTTGCCTTACACATGGCTGATCCGAGTTCAATCCCCAGCCATCCCATATGGCCCTCCAAGCACCACCAGGAGAAATTCCTGAGTGCAGAGCCAAGAGAAGCCCCTGAGCATCACTGGATGTCCCCCCAAAAAGCAAAAAAAAAACGTGTATAAACATATACAAATATTTACAATATGGTGGTGATTCTCAAAGTTAATTGCACACTGATATCACCTGAACAAATGTAAAACTATAGATGCCTAGGTCTCAGTTTCAAGAGTATTCTGATGTGGTTATTCTGATTGTGGTCTGGCCCTCAAGCATATTACTAGGAATATTAAAAAACTTTCAGAAGTTTTCAAGCTCTTCAGATGATTCAAACAAGAAGGGAAGCTTGAGAACCTTGTTCTAAGACAAGATTAGCTGCAAAGTGAGTGAAGAGAAACTAAAAAACGAAGTGGGAAGGGAAAAACAAGACCCTCTAGTAGCAACCAGGGAGGCTTCAACCTTAAAGTTCTACAAAATTCAACAGTTTGATTTCAGAAAAAATTTAAGAATAAAGAATATTGGAGTTTTTAGTTTAACTCTTGATCACTCCTGGTTCAAGAGAAAATTAATCATATGTTTTTTTTCCCTTCTTTTACACTACTTTTCTGCCTGTGATTTTAATTTTTATTGATTTGGTAGAGATTTTCTAAGAGTGACAAAATTATTTTTAATGCCCTAAGCTAGAAAGGACTTCCATTTCCTCATTTTTTGTAGGCTTCTTCACAATAATCCTGTATTTTTAAACCTTCACAAAAGAAAATGCTACTCTCCCAACATTAACTTTTACATTAAGAAATTCTTCCCCTGGGACCAGAGTGACAGTAGAGGATAGTGCATTTGTCTTGCATGGGCAAACCCAGGTTCCATTCTCAGCAGCCCATATGGTCCCCCAACACAACCAGGAGTAATTCCTGAGTGCAGAGCCAAGAGTAAACCCTGAGCATCGCTGGTGTGACCCAAAAAAATTTTAAAAAAACCTACTTTGCTTCAAAACAAAGGATAAGAATTTCTTTTTTTTATGATTTGTTTGTTTGTTTGCTTGCTTGCTTGCTTGCTTATGGGTCACATGCCAGTGCTCCAGGCTTACTCCTGGCTTTGTACTCAGGGGATCATAATGGGGTGCCAGGAATCATACAGAGTGCTAGATCAGTGCCATATCCACTGTATTATCTCTCCAGTCTCACAAAGTTTAGGAAATTTTTTAGTGAGTCAGCCAAATTCAACATTATCTAATTTCCTCCAAAAATACAAAAGAAATTCTTCCCTAGATAACCTGTCTCTCATAAATAACCTGTTCAATCACTTTGAACACAATAGAGCTGAGTTGATATTAAGAACAGCTATTCTTCAATCTCCATGTAGAAATTTCCCATTTGCTATCTGTAATGAGATTGAATTCTCCATATAGATGAACTGATTGGTTCACTTTAGGCCAAGTGACAGATCTGATCCAATAAACCATGATCCAGGAGACAGTTTTTCAACATTCCAAGCTGTGAAAGTTAAAGCAAAGAGAGACTCTGTGTATATTGGCAGTTCCTTGGGGAAGGGGACCTCTACTTTGTGGAATCCCCACAAAGGTGACCACTACAGTTGTTGAGCCCTCTGACCTATTGTCACTACTGAGTTCCTAGGAGGATATCACTGAACTGAATAAACAAAGTAAATCAATTGTACTTTTTTCTTTTTGCTTGACTATTTTTCTTTAGACCTCCTGGTACCAAGAGTTAAGAAGATAAAAACCTGTCTCACTGAATTGAAGTGTAAATTTCTTTTGAACTATGGATCAGTGCTTGAGCTAATGACAAATATTATCACAAGATTTACAGCACCCAGAAAAACCTTTCTTTCTGAAATTCAGTGCACTTTATTTGACACTAGACTGATAGCAGACTCATAAAAAGATATTAAATTGCAAGCGGCAAATAAGTAATGGCCAACATCCCAAACACCATTACAATCAACTTAGTATACCTTCAGAATCCTGTCTTGAAGATATCTGCCCAAAAGTTCCAGGAGAACAAACATAGAAAATAGAGGTCTATTACATAAAAACATTTTACAAAAATTCTGCAGTTTTCTATGTAAGTCCAGTTCTTTCACATTTCTTTTCCCCCTTCAAAATTGATAAATAAAAATATAATAGATAAAAATAGGCTCTACAATGAAGAAAAGAAAGAAATATCTCCAATCCTTGGATCGAGGCTGGTCTTCAGACTTTGACTGAATGAGGAGAAAGTGACATTGTGTGCATGTCAAGTCTCCTCAAGACTTTATGAACTGACAAAATAAGATTAAACAGATGCTGGAGAGAGATCATAGCAGGTAACCCAGTTTGATTCCCGGGCACTGCATATGATTCCTCAATTATCCCTGAGCACAGAGTTAAGAATAAGACCTGAGTACCACTGGATGTGGAAACAAAAAATAAGGGGAAAAAGGAGGAAGAGGAGGAAGAGGAAGAAGAAGAAAAAAGGCAGAAGCAGCAGCAGCAGCAGCAGCAGCAGCAGCAGCAGCAGCAGCAGAAGAAGAAGAAGAAGAAGAAGAAGAAGAAGAAGAAGAAGAAGAAGAAGAAGAAGAAGAAGAAGAAGAAGAAGAAGAAGAAGAAGAAGAAGAAGAAGAAGGAGAAGGAGAAGAAGAAGGAGGAGGAGGAGGAGGAGGAGGAGGAGAAGAAGAAGAGTAAATCACATTGAAACTCAAATTTTTACATATTTACTATGTAGAAATAGATAACATATAGCACCAAAACTCAGCAGATTTTAAACTCTAATAATAGGAACTCAAAGGAGTTCTTACATTAAATATTTATTTAAGCTAATAAGTGACCTTTAACTTAGTATGATCCAAATCCAATTTTTTTCCAAAAGAACACATTTTTTAACTCAACCAATTGAAAGTGAAACTGGGGTTTCTTAACATTATAAGTAATGTTGATATAAGAATTCAGCTGATCTTGACCACTCTTCTCTAGGGTAAGACATGCTAGCAGTCTATAAAATTTTCTTCAGAACATGAGACCACTTTCAAAATTATTGATGCTCTTTTTGCACCATTTACTGGAACAATTAAACTTACATTTCATACATTTCCAGTTCTTTTCTCCTGAGTGAGTTATCTGAAAGTTAACTGGGTAGTTGTAATCTATGGACCATCTCTCTGGATGTGGAGATTGGCTTTGTTCCACTTCATCTTCCCTGACTTCCTGATTTGCAGATCTGTCAGGGGTGCCTGCTGTGAGATCTTCTTTATTCTGTTTTCCTTTTATCTTAACCCTGAGACTTTCAAGAATTCTTCTTTGTTCTTTGCATTTCCATAGTTGCTTTGGTATTTGAATACCTTCCTTTGCCTCATCCTGCTACAAAGAGTTTATGGATGTTTAGTTTGAATATAGAATGAAAGGTAGGATAATTAATATTTAGCACAGAAACAAGTCTATAAATTTCCACATCCTGTCATGTCATATACCCACATACACACTATTTTTACTATATTTTAATATTTGTCAATTTACTGCTTCTTAAATGTTAACTAATATTAATCAACTGATAATTATATTTGGACTGGAGAGATAGCACAACAGGTAGGGCATTTGCCTTGCACAAAGTCAACCTAGATTCCATTACTCTGTCCCTCTCGGAGAGCCCGTCAAACTACCAAGAGTATCCCACCCGCACGGCAGAGCCTGGCAAGCTACCTGTGGAGTATTTGATATGCCTAAAACAATAACAAGCCTGAACGCCCATGATCCTGGAGGCCCACTAACTACTTTCGGCACCCAGCGGCTTCTTGCAGAAATGCCTCTAGACTGTGAACTAAGCTATGGCCCCGTGCCGCCCAGGGAAGGGAAAGGTTTTTCTCTCTTGGCCTTTCCTTTTGCCGGTGGCATGGGGACCGCCATCTTATAAGTCCCACTAAAGAGAGGTACAGGCTTGCAGTGATGCGACTTATGGCAGAAATTTCTCTGAACTTAATTAGTAAAATACCAGAAATCCAAAACCTCATATGCTCTTCATTCTCAGCAATGGAAAACAAATTATCAAATGATGCCTTTTCGGCAGGTCTGATTGTTGGGGGGAAATTCCAAATAATAATAGTGAGTTTTCTGTTGAAACATTGAATGTGATCAAAGTAAAGACAAAGTAAAGTGAAAATCATCAGCCACACATGCAAGGGGTGGGGATGGGATGGGAGGTATACTGGGGTTTCTGGTGGTGGAACATGATGCACTGGTGAAGGAATGGGTGTTTGATCATTGTATGACTGTGACTTTCTTACTCTTGGCATTCTTCATGCAGTCATGGAAGTGCTGAACCAGTCGATCGTATTCCTTGTTGATGTTGTCATGGATGGGATCTTCCCACATTGCCGCAATAGTGCCAAAGAACTCCCAGCTGGTGGTCATTCTAGGAGTTCCCTTTTTTTTTAAATTTATTTTATTGAATCACCATGTGGAAAGTTACAAAGTTCTCAGGCTTATGTCTCAGTTATACAATACTCAAACACCCATCTCTTCACCCGTGCCCATATTCCACCACCAAAGACCCCAGTATACCTCCCACCCCCACCCCCCACACCCCCCACCTCCCAGCCCCACCTGCTTAATTGATAAGTTTCAATTCATTTTCTCTTTACCTTGATTACATTCCATATTTCAACACAAAATTCACTATTGTTGGAGTTTTCCCCCAAGAAAGACAGCCAATGAAGCATTTGATAATTAGTTTTCCATTGCTGAGACTGGAGAGAAATGAAGTCCCACTGTTTCAAGTACATAGAATTATTTTCCCTCCTTCCCGCACCACCAAGTTCATGCCTGCTTAATAAATAGTCCTCGTATTATGGCTGACACCATGCCGCCCGACGAGAAAAAAGGATATTTCCCGTCCTCAGCCGGCGTGGGACTATGGCTTAGTTCACAGTCTAGAGACATGGCTGCAAGCAGTTTCTGGAACCAAAAGTAGTCTAGTTGGGCTCCAGATTCTAGTTGATCAGCAGCAACGTGGCCACACAAAAGTGTGGCCACCCGGATTGAATCTCTGCGGAGCATGCGCTGGTATAGGCCCGAGACTCCCCAAGTGTCCCACTGTTCCAAGTACCTAATTTTTTTCCCCTCCCATTCCCATGCCTCTAAGTTCGTGCCTGCTTAATAGACCTCATAATATGGTGGATGCCACACCACGTTTCTCCCAGAAAAGGGAAAAGAACCGAGAAAGGAGGATATTTCTTCTTCTCAGGCGGCGTGGGGCTATGGCTTAGTTACAGTCTAGAGAAATGGCTGCTACTTTGATTACCTTCAATATTTCAACAAAAAACTCAGTACTATTGTTTGGAGTTTCCCCCCACAGTCAGACCTGCTAAAAAGGAACCATTTCACATTGCTGACAAATTAAGAGATATTAGGTCATGCAGCCGCGACAGCGGTCACGCGGTTTTGGATTTTATATGAAGTCCAGGGAAAATTCTGCCAGTAATTGCATCACTGCAAGCTTTTACTTCCTTTTTGTGGTTCTCATATGATGGAGAAACCTGGAGAGAAAAACCCTGCCCTGCTGGCAGCGCATGGGCCAGTGGCCCCAATCTCAGTCTGCAGGCATTTTGGGGGAGCTGCTCGTGTCCAGAGTAGTTCAGTTGCCTCCGGGGTCGAGCTCGTGGGGCAGCAGAAAGGACCATACCCGCATGGCGCTGTGCTTAAATATTGGCAAATGGCAGGTCCAGCAATCCGGCCCCCTGGGATCTCCTGGGCGTCCCTCGAGTACCTGCATTCTGTGTTCTAAAAACTGGCAATCACCTTGATGTGCTCAATAAGGAAGAGTTGAGAGAGAAAAAACCCTGCCTCGCTGGTGGCACATGGGCCAGTGGCTCCGATCACAGTCTGGAGGCATTTTGGGGGAGCTGCTCGTGTCCAAAGTAGTTCAGTTGCCTCCGGGGTCGAGCTCGTGGAGCAGCAGAAAGGCGGGAGTTCCCTTCTTAAACTTAAACTTTGCAGACCTTTCTCCCCGCTCTGTGAAGTAGAATTTTGCACAAAGGAGATGGCGGTCTGATCCCATTTGGAATTTTGGGACAACAATGACATCGTCAGGCAAAACCTTCGATTGAATATGCTGTGGTCAATTTCATTGTGGAGCTATCCACTGGGAGACTCTTCCTGTTCCTGGAGTGAACAGATATCATTGGGCTACACTAACACGCAACACGAACAAATGGAGACGTTACTGGTTCCCGCTCAAGCAAATAGAAGATCAACAGGATGACAAGTGATACAAGTGATGACTGAGACTTAAAACTGAAAGCTTTGTAACTTTTCACATGCTGATTCAATAAAAAATTTAAAATATCAAAAAAATTTCACTTAACGGTAAAAAAAACAGTAACAACAAGTCTCACAATAGAGACGTTACTGGTGCCCGCTCAAGCAAAGCAAATTGATGAGCAACAGGATGACAGTGATATATTTGCTTCTTAAATATTAACTAATATTAATCAACTAATAATTATATTTGGACTGAGAGATAGCATAACAGGTAGGGCATTTGCCTTGCATGCAGTCAACTCGGGTTTGATTACTTCGTTCCTCTCAGAGAGCCCAGCAAACTACCAAGAGTATCCTGCCCACACAGCAGAGCCTGGCAAGCTACCTGTGGCGTATTCAATATGCCAAGAACAGTAACAACAAGACTCACAGTGAGACGTTACTGGTGCCCACTCGAGCAAATAGATAAACAACGGAACAATAGTGTGAATAATTATATATAAATATATTTTCTTAAAATATTAACTAATAGTAATCAGGTTGATATTTAATTCATTAATATTTATTCATTCACAGTTTTTTGACTAAAAAGTCATATTTATTTTGAAAGTCTACTTTTTCCTCATTTTTAATCTATTTTTTTGCTACCTTCATATTGGTTCACTCCAAAATTTTGGTGTTCTTTTCTCCCACAATGATTATTTTTTTACTCTGCTTCCCTTTCTCTAACATCTCTTTATACTTTAGAAAAGGAGATAGCAATCAGTTAGAACAAGTTCATGATCATGATCACAAAATCCCATTGATCGTCGATTTTCTCGAGCGGTCTCAGTAACCTCTTCATTCGTCCTATCCCTGAGATTTTAGAAGCCTCTCTCTACTCAGCCTTCCCAACAATGCCACATTGGAGGCTCTTTCAGGGTCAGGGGAATGAGATCCAGCTTGTTACTGGCTTTGGCATATGGATACACCATGGAAAGCTTGCGAGGCTGTCCCATGTGGGCAGGAAACTTTCAGTAGCTTGCTAGTTTCTCCCAGAGGGAGAAGTAGGTTATAAGGTATCGCACGGCCGCAAAGCAGCCACACACTTCTGGGAGCTTGCTTTTAAGTCTCTGGATGTTATACCTACCTGGCCTTGAGCACGACTGTGGCCAGGTTCCAGAAATCTTCGGCCGCCGGGAGCTCTGTTCGGGGCAGGGAGGAAAGCTGGAGCCCATCCCCTCCAAGGGGCCCCAGAGAAGACAGCCAGGTGTGCGGGCAAGAGACTCTCTGCATCGCTCTTTTCTGGAAGCTTGCTTTTAAGTCTCTGGATGTTGGCCATTGATAGGATTACACACACCTGGGTTTCTCTGCCGGTACCTTCATGCGTGAGGCTTGTCTGAACATGTGGAGAGGGGCTTTGAGCATGGCTGTGGCAAGGTTCCGGAGATCTTTGGCCACCAGGAGCTCTGCTCAGAGCGGGGAGGGAAGCTGGAGCCCATCCCCTCCGAGGGGCCCCGGGGAAGACAGCCAGGCATGCGGGTAAGAGACTTTCAGAACAAGTTAGACTCATTATTTTAAGAGATTTCTTCACTCCTTATTATTTATCCAAATACACGCATATTATAGAATCAGTTATACCTATTCATGTCTACTAGTTGTGATCCTAAAATAAATAATGCTTTCCTAGAATTGAAGGTGTGGGGTAGGATAAGGATGGAAATGGCTGCATGAAAATTTGGGACATTTTTGACTGAGAACATCCAAAAGTAGTGACAGAGAGATAGTACAGGAGGTATGGAGTTTGTGTTGTGTGTGTCTGACCCAGGTTTAAATCCCTGATCCTGCATATGGTCTCCAAGGATCTCCAGGGTCAGTGCTGAGCACAGAGCCAGAAATTACCTCTGACAACTGCCAGGTATAGCCCAACACATCCATCTAAATCAAAAGTAAATTCTTCGGATTCTTTCTGCACAGAGCTCAAATTAGGATGAATGAAAAGGAAGAATATTAAAATCCATTCATCAAAAAGCACATTGGTAACAGAGTAGACATTTGCATGCATCAGTTTCCAATGTGCTTCACATAAACTATGTGGCATATGAGGCATATAAACAGGTAATGAACACATGAAACTCTAACTTTAACACACTATATACTTGCAAGAGAAAATTGTTTCCATTTTACTCTTTTGCAAGAAAAGCGGTTTCAAAGAAGTTGAGAGATCTGCCAGCTCTGACGTGCCTGGTCTCTTGCCCACTTTGAACCTTTGCATAAGTCTATCATCCTGTGGTCTCCTTTGTGCAAGGCAAAGGAATATATGGACATCTGTAACATGAAGGACTTAATGAATTCGTATTGAATAACCTTTTATTTATTTTTTGCCTTTTGAGTCACACCTGTTGGTGCTCAGGGGTTACTCCTGGCTCTGCACTCAGGAATCACTCCTGGAGGTGCTTGGGGGACCATCTGGGATGCTGGGAATAGAACCCGGGTCGGCCACCTGCAAGGCAACTCCCGCAGTACTATTGCTCCAGTCCCTGAATTAGTATTGGAAAATGGCTACAGATAGAACAAATAGCATAGCTGTTGCTATTAATATCTGCACCTACCATGTGCCAGGCATTGTTTCACATGCAATGATTAATTTGTTCTTTGCAAAGTTCACATATTTTTCCCCATTTTTTTAATTAGTGAATCACTGGGGGTACGTTACAGACTTACAAACTTTCATGCTTATGTTTCAGTCATATAATGATCGAGTAACCATCCCTCCACCAGTGCCCATTTTCCACCACCAATGGTCCCTGCATCCCTCCCACCACTCCCAGCCTGTTACTCCCCCACATCCCTCCCCGTCTCTGTGGCAGGGCATTCCCTTTTGCTCTCTCTCTTCTTTTGGATGTTGTGTTTTGCAGTAGAGGTATTAAGTGGTCATCATGTTCAGTCTATAGTCTACTTTCAGCCCACTTCTCCCATCCTGAGCGGGCCCTCCTAGCACCCTTCACTTGGTGGTCCCTTCTCTATCTGAGCTGCCTTTTCCCCCTGCATGTGAGGCTGGCTTCTAAACTGTGGAATAATCCTCCTGGTATTTATCTCTGCTGTTCTTGTGTGTTAGTCTCCCATTCTGTTACTTTATATTCCACAAATGAGTACAATCTTTCTATGTCTGTTCCTCTCTTTCTGACTCATTTCACTTAACATGATACTTTCCATGTTGCTCCACCTATATGCAAATTTTATGACTTCATCTTTTCTAACAGCTGCATAGGATTCCATTGTGTAGATGTACCAAAGTTTCTTTAACCAGTCATCTGTTCTCGGGCACTCTGTTTTTTTCCAGATTCTGTCTATTGCAAACAGTGCTGCAATGAACATGTAAGTGCAGATGTCATTTCTACTATACTTTTTTTTTTGCATCTCCGGGATATATTCCCAGAAGTGGTATTTCTGGGTCAAATGGGAGCTCGATTTCTAATTTTTTGAAAAGCATCCATACTATTTTCCAAAAGGGGTAAGCCATTTGGCATTCCCACCAGCAGTCTGTGCGTGGTTGACTTCTATCTTCAGTCCATCGTGGTCTGCAAAGGTAGTTGCTACACTTTCTATCTTCCTGATTCTATTGAGGTATGTTTTGTGACCCAGCACATGGCCTATTTTGGAAAATGTTCCGTGTGCACGTGGGAAAAAAATGTGTATTCTTTCTTTTTGGGATGCAAAGCCCTGTATATATCTATTATCCCTCTCTCTTCTATCTCTTCCTTCAAAGCCAGTGTTTCCTTGCTAAGTTTTAATCCTGTAGATCTATCTAGAGGTGATAGGGCAGTGTTGAAGTCTCCAACCACTATTGTGTTGTTAGCAATGTCCTTGTTAAAATCTGTTAGCAGTTGTTTTAAGTATTTAGCTGGTTCCTCATTCAGTACTTACACATTTAGGAGTGTGATTTCTTCCTGCTGTAGATATCCCTTGACTAGTAAAAATTGGTCTTCACTGTCCCTTCTCATCTTTTTCAACCTGAAATCTATGTTGTTGGATATTAGTATGACCACCCCAGCTTTTTTGAGGGAGTTGTTTACTTGCAGGATTGTTTTCCATCTTTTGACTTTGAGTCTGTGTTTGCTCTGACCAGATATGTTTCTTGTAGGCAGAAGAATGTTGGGTGTAGTTTCTGAATCCATTTTGTCACTCTGTGTCTCTTAATTAGTGCATTTAGGCCATTGACATTAAGGGAGATTACTGTCATGGGGTTTGTGCCATCTTTCTGTAGGAGCTTGTTTTGCTTGTAGGGTTTTTTCTTGTGTTACAGTAGCCCCTTTAGTCCTTCTTTTAAGTTTGGTTTTGAGTCTATGAAGTTCCTGAACTGTTGTTTATCCATGAAATAGTGTATTTTTCCTTCAGGTTTGACTGAGAGTTTAGCTGGATAAAGTATTTTGGTGAGGCATTCATTTCCTTGAGTTTTTTCATTATATCCCTCCATTGCCCCTAAATAGGTCATGCCCACTTCTGCAGAGGCCACGCCCACTACCGCGATGTGGGTGGGGTGCCAGGTGGGGGGGTAAGAAACCTGGGAAGGGGAGAAAATCAGAAGCGGTGCTGAAGGGTAGCTCAGGGGCCGATGGGATGGTGCTCGGGGAGGTGGTGTGGCCCAGGGTCCGAGGGCATGGGGGAGTGGCGTCTCATGTTTAATTACTGACTTGGGAAGGGGAGAAAACCAGGAGAGGTGCTAGAGGGTGGCTCAGGGGCGGATGAAAGTTTATATATTTTTATCTTTAATATGCAGTAGAATGTGTTGAGAGAGATGTAGCGAGGTTTAGTAACTTTACCAAGGTCAAAAGATTGTTAGTGGTAAGAACAGGATTTGGAGTCAATTGTCTAATTCCAGATTCTTTATATTTGGGGCCAGAGCTATAGCACAGTGGGTAGGGTGTTTGCCTTGCACACAGCTATCCCGGGTTCAATCTCCAGCATCCCATGTGGTCCCCCAATACAGACAGGAGTAATTCCTAAGTGCAGAATCAGGAGTAACCCCTGAATATTATTTCTGGGTGTGACTTAAAAGCAAAAAACAAAAAAAAACAGATTCTTTATATTTAACTATTGTATTCACTGTCTTTCTACAAACCAGTAAATGAACTATATTACATATTCCTCACCATAAAGGTGAAGGAGAGGTGAGAAGCATTAGTTATATTTTTAAAAAATCTAATCTTTAATAAGGGAGCAAGAAATGTGAAGTGGAGCAAGAAAAGCCTCTTTAATGAATGGTGCTGGCAAAACTGGACAGCAACATGCAAACAAATGGGCTCAGACCTTTACCTAACACCATGCACAAATGTCAGATCAAAATGAATTAAAGACCTCAACATCAAACCAGAATCCATTAGGTACATTGAAGACAAAGTCAGCAAAACCCTCTAAGATATTGAGGCTAAAGGTATCTTCAAAGATGACACTCCACTGACCAAGCAAGTGGAAACAGAGATAAACAAGTGCAACTATCTTAAACTAAGAAGCTTGTGCACCTCAAAAGATACAGTGATCAGAGTACAAAGACAATCTACAGAATGGGAAAGGATATTCACCCAATACCCATCTGATAAGGGATTGATACCAAGGGTATACAAGGTACTTGTTGAACTCTACAAGAAGAAAACACCCATCCCCATAAGAAAATGGGGTGAATAAATGAACAGAAATGAACAGAAACTTTCTCAAAGAAAAAATCCGAATGGCAAAAAGGCACATGAAAAATGCTCTTCATAATTAATCATGAGAAAGATGCAGATTAAAACAACAATGAGATATTATCTCACACCACAGAGACTTGCCCACATCCAAAAGACCAAAAGCAACCTGTGTTGGTGCAGATGTGGTGAGAAAGTGACTCTTCTTCACTGCTGGTGGGAATGCCAACTGGTCCAACCCTTTTGGAAAACAGTATGGACGCTTCTTAAAAAAATTAACTATTGAGCCCCCATTTGACCCAGCAATACCACTTCTGGGAATATATCCCAGAGATACAAAAATATATATAGTAGAAATGACATCTTCACTTGTATATTCATTGCAGCACTATTTACAATAGCCAGAATTTAGAAAAAAAAACCCTAGTGCCCAAAAACAGATGATTGGTTAAAGAAACTTTGGTACATCTACACAATGGAATACTATGCAGCTGTTAGAAAGGATGAAGTCATGAAATTTATGTATAAGTGGATCTACATGGTGAGCATCATATTAAGTGAAATGAGTCAGAAAGAGAGGGACAGACATAGAAAGTTTGCAGTCATTTGTAGAATATAAAGAGACAGAAGGGGTCGGGGCTGGAGCAATAGCACAGTGGGTGCGGAGTTTCCCTTGCACACGGCCAACCCAGGTTCAATTCCCAGCATCCCATATGGTCCCCTGAGTACTGTCAGGAGTGATTCCTGAGTGCAGAGCCAGAAGTAACCCCTGTGCATAGCCAGGTGTGACCCAAAAAGCAAAAAAAAAAAAAAAGAAAGAAAGAAAGAAAGAAACAGAAGAGGAGACTTACACCCAAAAATAGTAGAGGTGAATACCAGGAGGATTGCTCCATGACTTGGAAGTCAGCCTCATATGCAGGGGGGAAAGGCAGCTCAGATAGAGAAGGGAGCATCAAGTATGGGGTGATTGAAGGGCCTGCCCAGGAAGGGAGATGTGTGCTGAAAGTAGACTACGGACCTAACGATAGCAATTCAATACCTCTATTGCAAACCACAACACCCATAGGGAGAGACAGAAAAATGGGAGTGCCCTGCCACAGGGGCGAGGTGGGGTAGGGGAGGATGGGGTAGGAGTGGTGGAAGAGATACTGGGGATTATTGTTGGTGGAAAATGGGCGCTGGTGAAGAGATGGGTACTCAATCATTGTATAACAGAAACGTAAGCACGGAAGTTTGTAAGTCTGTAACTGTACCCCATGGTGATTCATTAAATAAATAAGTAAATCACGGTATGACTGTCATCTCATTACTTGTCTATTTGCTTGAGCAGGCACCAGTAACGTTTCCATTGTGAGATATGTTGCTACTGTTTTTGGCATATCGAATATACCACGGGTAGCTTGCCAGACTCTGCTGTGTGGGCGAGATACTCTCGGTAGCTTGCCCGGCTCTCCGGAAATAGGGGAGGAATCAAACCCAGGTCGACCTCATGCAAGGCAAACACCCACTCGTTAAAGTTAAAAAAAAAAAAACTAACATAGAAGACCGGGGTGACTGTACAAAGAGATGAAATACATGAAGGAATCCAATGTTCTTTAATTTATTTTTAATGATAGTTTAAATAATAGAATTACAATAGTGTTCAAGTTTATGGTATTAATGTTCAAAGTTACTGAACCCTACTGTTAAGGAAGAGCCCATGACCTTCCACACCCATATCCCTGTCACTTCCTCTTCAATCTTTATTTCTTTTCACCGGACCCCTATTATTTCTTTGCTTGTTTTGTTTGCTTTTTGGGTCACATCCAGCAATGCTCAGGGGTTACTCCTGGCTCTGCACTCAGGAATTATTCCTGGCTGTTCTCAGGGGATCATATGGGGTGCTGGGAATTCAACCAGGGTCGGCTGCGTGCAAGGCAAATGCCCTACCCACTGTGCTATCACTCCAGCCCCCCCCCCATTATTTGTTGATCTATTAGGACTTTGATGCATACTTATATCTCCCTTTTGTTTTGTTTTGGAGCCACACTCATCAGTGCCCATGGCATACTCCTTGTTCTCCACCCAGGAATCACTATTGACAGGGGACCAGATGGGGTGCCAGAGATCAAATCTGGTCAGCCAAGCAGTCTCCCTACACACGATACTGTCTCTCCAACTCTTACTGTTACCTCCCTTAGCACTGCCCATGTGAGGAGATAAGATTTGATTCCTGGCACTACATGATCCCCTGAGCACTGCAAAGAATGAACACAATGCAATGCCTAGCATAGCACACAAACGAAAAATAGCATAGAAATTTAGCATAAGATTTAACAGAAATAAATTAACAAAATATCAATGTGAAAGAAAAAATAATGCCTATGTTTGACATTTTCAAAGTCAGCAAGTAGAACCATTCTGATGAAAACAGAGGATCTAGGTAAGGCAAAATGAATTATGATTGGGATTATGTACGGATAAACTGTGGTTAGTCTATAAAGAAAAAGCTAAATTTGGGAGCCAGAGAGTGAGAGAGAGAGTACAGGGATTAAGTCACTTTCCTTGCGTGCAGCCAACCTTGATTCCAATCCCAACACCACATATGGTCCCTCGAGCACCACCAGAAGTGATCCCTGAGCAAAGAGTTGGGAGTAAATTCTGAGTATAACTGAGAGTAGAGAAAGAGAAGAAAGAAAGAAAGAAAGAAAGAAAGAAAGAAAGAAAGAAAGAAAGAAAGAAAGAAAGAAAGAAAGAAAGAAAGAAAGAAAGAAAGAAAGAGAGAGAAAGAGAAGAAAGAAAGAAAGAAAGAAAGAAAGAAAGAAAGAAAGAAAGAAAGAAAGAAAGAAAGAAAGAAAGAAAGAAAGAAAGAAAGAAAGAAAGAAAGAAAGAGAAAGAGGGAGGAAGGGAGAGAAGGAGGGAAGAAGGAAGGAAGGAAGGAAGGAAGGAAGGAAGGAAGGAAGGAAGGAAGGAAGGAAGGAAGGAAGGAAGGAAGGAAGTTGGTTGGTTTGGACTCAGTAATAAAAACAGAAAACTAAAAAACTTTGGTGCTGGAGCAATAGCACAGCGGGTAGGGCATTTGCCTTGCACGCGGCCTACCCAGGTTCGATTCCCAGCATCCCATATGGTCCCCTGAGCACTGCCAGGGGTAATTCCTAAGTGCAGAGCTAAAAGTAACCCCTGTGCATCGTTGGGTGTGACCCCAAAAGCAAAAAAAAAAAAAGCTAAAAATCCTTTTAATAAGGTTACAAAGTTCTCAAGAGTGTGTTTTTCTGCTATAAACAAAACAGACTGGGGAAGGGAACACAAGATCTGAGAAGGGTTGAGCACCTTTGGCAGTAGACCTGAAGGCTAAAGTAACAACGTGAGGTGTAGGGAAAGGGGAGGACAGAGAAGCCCACACACCATCATTCCCAGAGAAGCCCAAGAGGCTCAATAGGATGGAAGAAAGGAAAGGTTTCAAAGATGCCTGGAAACTTCCAGGCCGGTGAGAATGAGAAAACAGCCCATTCACAGAGTCAGAGATGTTCATAGAGAGCTGACTTTCAGACAAGCTGGGTTTGTACATGACAGGCTGGGGAGGCAGAGTAACATCCAGATGCAAACTGGTACTTACAAATACTCTTTACCTTGAGGTTTCACCTGCTTCTTAACTTGAGGTTGCATGGCTGGCTCTCTCCTCTTTGAATAAGTTTACATTCTCTCTCTCTCTCACTCTCACTCTCTCTCTCTCTCTCTCTCTCACTCTCACTCTCACTCTCTCTCTCTCTCTCTCTCTCTCTCTCTCTCTCTCTCTCTCTCTCTCTCTCTCTCTCTCTCTCTCTCTCTCTCACTCTCTCCTTCTCCCCTGTATTTTTTTTTTAAATCCTGGTCAACCTTGTGCTAGGGAAGTGCCCTATCTGTTCTATCACTCTGGCCCCACTCATCATTTTCTAAATAAAGCTATTTCTACTTTAAAACACACACACACACACACACACACACACACACACACACACACACGCGCGCGCGCGCGCGCGCGCTTATTAAAGCCTGCTTTTGTGCTAATGCAATGTGTCATTGCAGTGACCAGGCACACTAGGCCCCTATCCTCACCGGGCAGTAAGTCTAGCGTGAATAGAGGATTTGGCAGATTCCAAAAAAGATCAGGCACAGAAAGGAAGATTTGGCAGTAAAGCAATTCAATGTAATGATTCGAAGCAGCATGATAATTTTATAATCTTTCCATTGTGTGCACTCTCACCCGCCTCCATTCGCCTCTCTGACCTTTTGTATTTTTTTTAACATCCAGAGATTCAGTTATTTGTACTCACTTTCTCGCCCATCAAATGAATTACTGTGAGCCATTTCTTTTCTTCACAGAATTAAAATTAATAAAGCTTCCTTAAGAAGCCCAAAGAGGGTCTGGAGCAATAGTACAGCGGGAAGTGATTTTGCCTTGCATGGGGCCGACCAGGGTTCTATTCCCAGCATCCCATATGGTCCCCTAAGCACCGCCGGAAGTTATTCCTGAGTGCAAAGCCAGGAGTAACCCCTGGGCATTGTCAGGTGTGACCCAAAAATTTAAAAATAATAATTAAATTTAAAAAAAAGAAGAAGCACAAGGATTCAAGGAAGTATTCCAAGTCAAGGACTTGCTTCACTACTTTGTGACACTCACAGTTTTTGGTGTTTTTCTTTTTTTTTCCCCCCCAGGGATATCATTAATACAATGTTCACCACAATATTTCAAGAGTAAAATTTCATGAGTCTTGAACTGTCCTCCAAAAGTTTGCTTGTAATCTTTTTATGACCCCAGCTTTCCTTTTCTCTCGCTCTCTCCTTCCATTCTCTAGTAGACTCTGCATTTTTTAAGACTAATTCTAAACCGTATCATACAATAAACACTAAAAGGGGGATGAAGAGATAGTAGAGGAGGTACAATAAGGTATTCGTCTTGCATGCAGCTGTGGTGACAACAACCCTGATTTGAATCCACATACAGTTCTCTGAGCACCCCTACAAGTGAAACTTAAGCACAGATCCAGGAATAATCCCTGAGCACTGTTGGGAGTGATCCAAATCTCTCCCCAAATAAATGAATTATTTTTATAGAGAGAAGATCTTGCTTCAGTCTGCTGCAGCTAAGAATCATCAGACTCTCAATCACAGCCACCACCTAAAAAAAAATCCACACAGCATTCTATTTGTGGATAGAATAATTGCTGATAATAGCCACATGCCTCGAGGCCAGAAACAACTATTTGTAGTTCATACCTGTGCAAGTTGCTGGACCTGGAGCTTAGTGACAGCAGAAAAACCAGGGCCACTTGCAATGTGTGGGTCAGAAGCTGCAAGCTGCTGTCAAAGGGCTAGAAGTGACCCATGGACCAATTAAGTTTGGTCTACACAGTTGTGGTTTGGTGTTGGTTTTGTTTTATTTTGTTATAATATGGGGCTAACATTTAAAATTCAGACTACATACAAAATTTGAGATTTTCAGATACTTTTGAAATATTAAAATATCTGTTAACATTGGATTAGCTTTCCTGATGGATGATACTAAAAAGGAGTTGAGTCAGATCTTTAATCTTGTAGACGTAGCCAATATCTTCATACAAATACTGTTCTTTGTGTGGCTTCTAAATTATTTGATGTAGCAATTTCTCAAGTATATAGTTCTCTGGGGAAGTTCAACAAAGACCCTTGCCTGCAGGAGACAATACCATACCCCCACTCTAAAATGACATACTAGAAGAAATAAATTTATTCAATAACAAAGGTCTCTTTCAGGAAGAAGGGGATTTGGTTATTAGCAGTAACATGCTGAGCGAGTTAACTAATGTTTTCTGAAACTCAGTTGCCTCATTTGTTTAGTGGAGCTCACCCCCAAATTTGTTGATGCCATTTAATGAGAACATGCTACATAAAACCCTTAATGCAATGTCTAGTACTTAATAGCTACTAAATAATAGACATTATCATTGTGACTGGGGACAGTGGTGGTAAGAAATGTACACTGTGAAGCAATGAGTGACTGAAATTCAATCATGAACAACTTTGTAACTGTGTATTTCAAGGTCATTCAATTAAAAAAGAGGGGGAAGTTTTATAATGATTTTTTAAAATTATAATTGTGTTTTTCAGGTACAAATGCAAACTAGTTTTTCTGTATATTTAATTAAAGCTTATTTACTAATTTACTAAATCTAGATGTATGTAAGGCATTTAAAACATATAAACAATAAATATCATTTGGGTTACTGAAGTGTTCTGTGGTAAGAAGCAAGAGGGTAGAGAAAAATGAAATAATAGGATAAAAAAGTTTCGGAAGTGGACAATGCCATTTACACAGAAAACTTGGAAATAAAAGACTGGAAAGAGGCAAAGAAAATTCAAGATCAAAGTCAACCAGGTTTTGGGGGAATGTCAGGAAAGGTGAAAGTGAAAGAATATGTCTTCCTTAGACTATGTCAAATTTAGAATTACAAGAAAGATGCAGCCCTTCATAGTATCTACAAACAGGAACTTTTGACGATTGACCTTTATATATCACTTACTTTTCTAAGGGCTATTGGTTCATTAAATTTGCAGAAAAAAATTTCAGGTGCGATCTGTATTTCCCTTTATACAAGGGATAAAGAGATGTGAATAATTTGTCCAAGGTTATTCCATATTAAATGACTCCTTTAAGTTTGAAAATGAGTGACTCTAAAAAAGGGAGATATTTTCTTTTTTTTGGAGGGGGATCACACCTGGCAATGCACAGGGGTTACTCCTGGCTCTGCACTCAGGAATAACTTCTGGCAGTGGTCAGGGGACCATATGGGATGCTGGGAATCAAACCCTGGGTCAGCCGAGTGCAAGGCAAAGGCCCTACCCGCTGTGCTATCACTCCAGCCCCATTTTTTTTTTTTTGCTTTCTTTTGGGGAGGGTGTCACACCTGGCAATGCACAGGGATTACTCCAAAGGGAGATATTTTCATGGCAGAAATTTTTCTAAGAACTAAGAAAAATGTAATCTGGCATGGTCAACCCAGTACGCTACTTGTCTGAAATATATGTACAAGTGTTTTCATGGTTATCTGACCCTCTACTTTTTCTGAGCAAATTTTACTATCAGAAAAAGCTCAAGAAGTGCAGGGAAGGAAATTAACAAACTTTGGATTCTTCTGGAAAACTGCTTTCCAGTTGAATGCTGAGCTTCTAGAAGAGAAAGCTAAATTAGAGAGAATTGCTGGAGCAATAGTTGCGATGGGTTGCGAGCGGCTGACGGGAGTTTGATCTGGCTCACCATGGAGTTGATCCTCGGCATCCCATATGATCCCTCCACCACCACCAGGAATAATTCCGAGCAGAGCCAGGAGTAAGCCCTGGTCACACAACCAGGTGTGACCCCCCAAACCAAAAACCAAATAAAACAAAACAAATAAAGTATGTCTGTGAGGGAGGGGGATCCAAAGGTTGCTGATACACTTCAGATATTGCAAGTTGCCCTCCAAGAGTGGAACACATCACCAAGTCAGAGAAAGCAAAATGATACCCACTGACAACCTGGCACAATTCCAGCCCAGATCAAATCAGCAACAAGAAAGAAATTCATGGATGCACAAAATAAAGTCACTAATGATTCTAGGAAAATTTTGTTAGGTACATGTTCTGTGTCAGTCATAGTTTTAAGTGCTTCTCATGCAGCATTTCTCTAATTTTACCTCCTGGTTCTATGGAGGGACTGGAGCAATAGCACAGCGGGTAGGGCATTTTGCCTTGCATGCTGCCGACCTGGGTTCGATTCCTCCATCCCTCTCAGAGAGGCCAGCAAGCTACCGAGAGTATCCCACCCGCATAGCAGAGCCTGGCAAGCTACCTGTGGCATATTCAGTATGCCAAAAACAGTAACAAGTCTCATTATGGAGACATTACTGCTACCCGCTCAAGCAAATCAATGAACAATGGGACGACAGTACTACTGTCCTAGAGTGCAGTGCAGTTCTATGGGGGTGTGGGGTATTATTTTCATGATACAGATGAGAAAACAGATGCAAAGGCAGCATATCTTATAAGTGCAGATGCCATAATTTGAATCCAGGTAACCTGTAGATACTACATGAACCCAAACATTTAACTACATTCAAGTACACATGTATTGCTGAATATCTTTTGAGTCAACTAATACTTCTGACAAAATTTAAAACACTATTAGCCTTATTAAGTTCTAAATCATTGGTTTGGTTCAGTTTTGGTTTCAGTTCCTTTCTTCTTACTGCTATTTTGCTGAGGTAATATTAGCTTATAAGGGTGAAAATGGCTCATATATTTCTGTTGTACAATATTATCAAACCATGCCCAACGCGAAAGTACCAATTTCCCTCTATCACAGTTCATGCGACCTTTCTCATCCCTTGTCCTCAGGTAACCTCCTATATTCTATAGTCACAATGTAAGAGTTTGTTTACATTGTACAGTGTCTATTCCTGTGCTTTTGTTTTCTTTATAAGTCATTTAAAAGAGAGCTCATCCCATATTTGCCTTTCTCCTTCTGACTTACTTGACTTAATAAGATCCCTCCAATTCCATCCATTTGTGGCAAAAATACTTCATCTTTTCTTATAGATTAGTGTTCTGTTATGTATGTAATATACCACAACTTCATTACCTTCCCTCATTGGGCACTGGGTTGCTTCCAAATATATATATTTGCTTTTTGGGTCACATCTGGCAATACTCAGGAATTACTCCTGGCAGTGCTCTGGGGACCATATGAGATGATGGGAATAGATCCAGGTGGGTTGTGTGCAAGGCAAATGCCTACCCACTGTACTATTGCTCCAGCCCGCATGTTTTTTTCTATGTACTGTTTTAGTACTCTTGGGATAGATATTCAGGGTTAAGGAGAACTAATCTCCTTTGAAATATTTTTCTCTTACAATCTAAGCAATGACTACATTTCCTTTTATTTTCAGGATGAAATATAGTTCAAAATATAGTCATGCGTATAGATATCAAATGGGCTAATGTGAGAAAAAGCAATTACTTGAAACTTGAATTGGATAGCAAATACCCTTGTCTATTTACATTCATTAAGTGGTGAAGTTTTTTCTTTTAGTGTAAACTAAAAGTTTCACATTATTTATTTTAATGAAATAAGATAGCCCTCTATGAGATACTTTTCTACTAATCAGAATAAGATTTGAATAAAATCTTCAACATGGAAAATTAAAATCTCTTCACTAAAATCATATTAACTATTCACCACTAGATGGAGCAACTAATTTAAAATTTTCACTTGTGGCAAACCTTTAAACTTATTTTGAATTTAATCTTACTTTTAGATCACTTATTTCTTAACTCTTCCCTTTCTTTTCTTTATCAAATGTTTTGGTGTTCATTATCTTCTCTAGCAGAAAAAAATGCAATTAAAGAGCAACGTTACTGGTACATTTTCTGATCAACCTTAAGGATTTTCAGGAAAGATGGATTATAAACAAGAGTTCAATATCTCAAGCAAAGGAAGTAAGAAATCAATGTACATAGATTTTGCTATGCTCAACTATTATATTAGCTGTTCTCTTATCCGTAACCTATGGAACAATATGACTCACCCTGTTAAAACAAGCAAAATCGACCTCTGACCCACCAGAAGCAGTGTCACAAAGTTTGTGTGAACATGGCTTAATGCATCAGTGGTTTTGTATATGCCTGAAACAGTACAAGTATTAACTAGAAGACCTATGACAATGTTTGTTGGTGTTTCATAAGAAACACTTGTACACTTACAAGATCAGCGATTTTCACGCAATTGGAGGAAGTTTTTCTACATCATATATTATGCTTTTCCCACTGAGAAGCAAAACAGTTCTCTCTTAAGTTTTACAAATATTTATGGAGAGTCTGCTATAACTTGGCATCACAGACTGCACCCAACTTCATCTCAGAGACAGAAAGCTTGTTTCAGAATTAAGTTAAGGTGACTGTACATTGGAAACCTCAGCTTTCTAGAAAAACAAGAAAGAATCATTTACCCACACTGAGTGAAGTAGAACTGCTAAACCTTGTGAAAACTCATGTGGAAGAAGAACATGTAAACTGAATGGGGACAGAAACGCTTCTTTCATCCCACTGGGGATATTGCAATTCCTAGACAGAGAATATGAGGAGTCAATCTCACAACAACACAGAACCTTAAAGTTTGTTGTAAGCATCATTGTAGTTGAATCTAGCCACTAATAAGTAACATAGACACCTGAATTAAAGAATACTTTTGTGTAATATTAAAACTCTCTGTTGGGGAGGAAGCACTAGAACAGCAGGTAAGGTGCTTGCCTTGCACGTTACTGACCTGAGGCTCGGTCCCCGGCATCCCATATGGTCCTCCAAGTCCTCCAGCGGTTAACTCTGAGCACAAAATCAAGAGTAAACCCTAAGCACTTCCAGGTATAGCATCAAAACCAAACAAATACTAATAATAAACAAGAAAAACAGTATTATATATGTTGTAGAAATGATGCCTAAATGGCCAAATAAGGGAAATTTTTACTTACATCCTACTGTGCTTACAGAAAATCTACACCAAATTTGGAATTATGCTAACAAAAACTGACCTGAAACATTGATTAACAAAGTCTTCACATCACAGGACAAAATGACAGCACCCAAACAGATTAGAGAGAGAGAAAAATAATACTGCCAAGAAAGAAACACCACCCATAGGGAAGCAAGCTATGCTCAGGATGATATCTCTAAGGTTCACTGATATCTTTAATGTTTACTTCGAAGGGTGGAGATGAGGGGGTGTGCAGCAAACACCTGGATCCTATACTTAGAACACTGGAGTGGTAAACAAGAAATTATAACAGGGAGCCAATCATTCACGGGTAGGCGCCATCTTGGCGACCTCACTCAGTCTTACTGATAACACTGCAGGTGGTGGCCTCATTGGATCTCTTTCTCCTTAGTAACTGACCCTGAGGCAAAAGCCCTGAGCAAAGCTCCACCTACCCCTAGCAAATAACTGAGCTAGCTGAGGGTGGAGAGATAATTATCAAGAGTTCTTACTCCTCACAGAATTATCAGTTCTAGCATACAAAGCTCCCTGCTCCTGCCAACACACATGGAACTGCTAGTAAAAAAGCTGCACCCCTACAGATGCAGAGTATTATCCTGTGGATCTCCCAAAGCAAAAACAGTGAGGAGGCCCAACTGCCTGCTGGGCATTCTTGATGGCCCATGACCAGGGTGCAATCCCGCTCATGAAGTGGGAGAATGGCCTGGCCTTTTTTTACCTTCCTAGCAGGGATTCCCCAGCCACCATCCCAGTCTATTCCACCAATGGACCAGTGACAGTAGAGCACAGGCAACTTTACATCCCTAGTCAGGTCTCAGTCCTACTTTACCTTAATGCTATAGCAGACATCAGGCAGTTGAGACTAAATCCCTGGGTTTACCATGCCTGAACTTGGCGCTGTGTGATGCTAGGCACTGAGAATTAAAAACTCCACATTGCCACTCAGGCCTATTCAAACGTGGAGACACAGACTGGGATAGATACCTGCACTTCAAATTCTCTGATGATCAACCAGGCCAATTTAAACACGGCTCCCCATCTCCTGCTCAGGATCTCAATGGGCAGAATGGGGAAGCATAGCAATACACCAGTTAGATCAAGTGGAAAGAATTCCTAATACAATAGAGCTATGCAAGATATCCATCTGAAGGCTACTTGAAAGAAAAAAAACGTAACAATATCACTGAAAAATGGAGATCAAAGTAGTAGGACTACAACAAAGGTAAAGATTCATATGTTTGAAAAAAAACTTAAAATATAAATAACAGAGCAAAAGTATGCGGTAACTGAATCAAATAAAAAAAAAAGAGAAATTCAACAGAACAATGAAAAAACCAAATTAGTAAACTCAAAGATGTTGTCCAATCATAAAAAAAATAAGAAGAATGAAGAAAAAGGAAATATATCATAAAATCTGTGAAATTAATTTAATTTATTCATTCTCTATAGGGCTGGGGATGGGGGAGAGACAGTACAGTGGGTAGGACATTTGTCTTGCACACAGTCAACCCTGGTTCGATTCCTATATGGTCTCTTATGCCCCACCAGGAGTGGTTCCTGAGCATAGTGCCAAGGTCAACCCTGAGCACAGCCAGGTGTGGACCCAAAACAAACAAAAAGAGCTCTATGGGGCAGCATTAAGAAGAACGACAGGGGCTGGAATGATGGAACAGCCTTGCACAAGGCCAACCAGGTTTGATTCCCAGCATCCCATATGGTCCCCTGAGTACCTCCAGGAGTGATTTCTGAGTGCATGAGCCAGGAGTAACCCCTGTGTATCGCCAGGTGTGACCCAAAAAGCAAAAAAAAAAAAGGGGGGGAGAAAAAAAACAACATTTGTATCACAAGGATTCCAGATGGTGAAGAGAAAGAAAAAGAAGGCAGAATAAAATAAATAAAAGCTAAAATTGCCCCCAAGCTGAGAAAGGAGTTAGAAATCAATATTCAGAAGCTTAAATGATTTTTTTAAAAAAGTAAATCCAACCAGATACACAGCAAGACACATTATAATTTAAATGAATTTTTTAAAAAAGTCAAAACTAGAAAGAGAACTTTGTCCTGAAGATGGCACTGAAACACAAAAGCCGAGAAGGAAGCCCCCACCCCTCCCAAAGGAAAGCTCTGAAAGCCAAGAAAGTAGCACTGAATGACAGCCACAGCCACAAAAAGGAAGAGCAACACATCACCCGCCTTCTGAATACCCCACATGCCACAGCTGAAAAGGCAGTCTAAATATCCTTGGAAAGCTCCTTTTGAGAAACAAGATTGGTCATTAGCAAGTTCCCTCTGACCACTGAGTCAGCCACGAAGATAGAAGATAGCACACTTGTGTTCATTGTGAGAGTCAAGGCCAGTGAGCACCAGATTATATGGGCCTTGAAGAATCTCTATGAGGTTGATGTGGCCAAGGTCAACACCCTGATTAGCCGTGATAGAGAAAGGAAGGTGTGTGTTTGGCTGACTCCTGTCTGATGCCCTGAATGTTGCCAAATTGGGATCGTCTAAATACTCCAGCTGGCTAATCCGAAATACATTTTTTTTTTTTTGCTTTTTGGGTTACACCCGGCACTGCACAGGAGTTACTACTGGCTCATGCACTCAGGAGTTACTCCTGGAGGTGCTCAGGGGACCATATGGGATGCTGGGAATCGAACCAGGTTGGCCAAGTATGAGGCAAATACCCTGCCCACTGTGTGCTATTGCTCCAGCCCCCAAAATACAATTTTTTAACGACAAGAAAATAATAACAAAATGAAGAGAGACTCCCAAAAGCAACAAGAGAAAAGCAAAGAGTCACATAAGAAGAAATCCCATAAGACTACCATCATATTTTTTTACAGAAACTCTGAAGAATAAACAAGAGTGGCATGATATATACAAAGAGCTGAATGGAAAAAAAAAAAACTCCAAAAATACTCTGCACAGTTGGGTTAGCACTCAATTTTAAATAGTGATGAAGGGCTTTTCAGACACCAATAATTAAAGGAATTCATCACCATTAAACTGTCTCTCAAAAAAAATTATAGGACTTCTGTAAAAAGAAAAGAAATACCAACTAAAAATAACAAATAGCTAAGATAAAATATGGTGAAGAGGAGATAATAGGGCCCTATGTATTTTCAAGTTTGCTGATTTTTTTTTTAACTGAATCACCCTGAGATGCAGTTACAAAGTTTTCATGCTTGAGTTTCAGTCATACAATGATCAAACACCCACCCCTTCACCAGGGCACATTTTCTACCACTAATACCCCAGTATCCCACCCCATCCCCATCCCAACCCTCCCTCTGCCTCTATGACAAACAATTTCCCTCATACTCTCTCTCTACTTTTGGACATTATGGTTTGCAATACAGATACTGAGAGGCTATCACCAAATTTGCTGATTCTTCTCTCTATTCCTTTAAGTTTAGAGAATTTAACATTTTTGAATGTTATATTTTTTGGTTCTAAATTTTATATTTTTTAATAAATTTTATTTTATCCGCTAAAAAATAGTTTAAGACTCCAGATTATTTTACATTGGGTATGTTTTGGTAATTTGTGGTTTTCAAAAAATAGACTTGAAATTCACACTCATTTCATACAATTTTTAGATATTATGTTTACGATAGTCATTTACATCTTCTAATATTCAAAAAGGCCTATAGTGAGACATCTAGCTTCTGTGTGATACTAATAACTTTGCCTCGTTTTTATCTTTCTTTCAGTCTTTCTAGAGGTTTAAACATTTTACTAACCTTTGAAAAAGCTTTTGGATGACTGGAGAGATACTACAGCAGGTAAGTCACTTGTTTTGCATGCTCCTGACCTGAGTTTGATCCCTGGCATCCCACATGGTTTTCTGAGCACAGCCAGGGCACAGGGCATAGCACAGAGCCAGGAATAAGCCCTGAGCACAGCAAGGTGTGGTCCAAGACCAAAGCAATTGAAAACTAAAGTTGAAAAGCTTTTGGTCTTTCTTGGTTTTATCTACATTTTTGTTTTTAATTTGGTTTGTGTCCATAAGTGTGTCAGTTCTTTTTTTCTGCTTAAGCAGAGTTTATTGTGTTCTCTCTTCTCTGGATTCCTGAGGTAGAAACTTAGGTTATTAATTTGAGGATGTTCCTTTTAAAAGAATATAAGCACTTGATACTCAAATTTTTCTCTAAAAAAGCATTGTTCAAAATATTTTTTAGGATATTTTGTAATTCTTCTTAGGGAAATACTCTCCTCTCTTTCTCATAGAAGTGTAGTATTTAAGAATAGTAAAAAGCAAAACATTTTCTCCTATAATATGCATATATGTATATGTAAGAAACAAATCTATGTTTATAAAAATAGATAAAAATAAAATTATCTGCCTAGACCAATGATCAGAGTCAGGATTCTGTCGATCAAGAGGACAAAGTCATGTAGTCAGCCCCTCTTCAAAGAATGACGCTTCATTGTTTCATTCGGGGTACACTGGAGGGTGGAGGGTGAGGCCTCTCCCCGCCCCAAGGGACCCAGCCCCAGCAGCCGAAAACCTCCAGAACCCAAACTCTGCCATGCTCATGGCTGCTCTCTATGTGCTTATACCAAGCTCACCCACAAGTAAACCTATCCCTGGACCACACAGCCAGGACACCTTCTACCTCACACCAGTCATATTCCAAGAGTACACACCATATTTGATGAGGTTTAAAGTAGAAAGAAACCAATCTTAGAGATGTATATTCCCCTGGCGGCTAGGAGGAACCCTGGCGACTCTCCCTCTCACCACCCGGGTGGGTTCAGAGGACTTGGGCCGTTCGCCCACCCATTCTCCACACGTGTCTGTTCCACTCTCACTAAGTTCCCAATTCTAGTCTCACATTGCCCTTCAATCCCGTCTCCTCCTGTCTTCCCTGCTCATCTCTCCATGCTCTGTCTCTCATCTCTCTACGTGTCTGCTCCTGCATTCTTCCCCCACATTCTTCTCCCTCTATCCTCCTTGCTAGTCTCTCCATGCTCCATCTTGCTGCCCTACTCTCTCTCCCCCCTCTTCCTCTCTGTCTGTATCTATCTATCTATCTATCTATCTATCTATCTATCTATCTATCTCTTCCCCGCCCCCTCTCCTCTCTCCAACTCTCCACATTAGGGGTAGCCTCCACATCTCCTCTGGTAGCACAATCAACATACCAAAAGCCCTTGCAGATCAGGCTCAAGGGTGGAAATTCCACCTAAGGGTGTTTCTTGGCTCCTTAGTCCAATAACTTAATTAATATCTTAATTAACATCTTAATTCTAGTTCTTAATATTAGTCATCTTGTATGGACACAGTAAGAGATATGTTGAGCTCATAGGGCGACTCCCTGGGGACATCTCGCCACAGACTCAGACTACAGTGCTCAGGCCAGATTAATTATTCCTAACCTTAGCAGGGTCCGAATCTAGTTATTACTTTTTGGATCATGACAGAATTTGTCCATGACCATGCTCTTATCTTATAGTTAAGTATTGTAGCACTTTGGCCAGGCCCATTTTAATGTCAGGGTAGCACATAGCTCACAGCTTGCCCTGGGTCCATCCAGTCCCTTGTCAGGACCCTGCTTTGGGGGGCTAGGAAGTAAGGGCAACTGAGGCTTAAGTTGAATGAACAAGATGCCCAGGGGTGAATTATCATTCAGAATCAATTAACTCCTAAATTACAAAAGCATAGCATTAACTGTCTTCTTGTGTCCATACAAAAAGGACATTGCTCTGAATTACTTATGCAAAGGACTTAAGGAGAAGAGAAAAACAATATTTACAAGCCAACAGAGCGCAAAGAAAGAGGTTAAAAGTAAACACAGAGGAATGGGAGCACTGTGATGGGAGTGACCCAATAAATCTAAGCTCCCTATGGCAAGACTGAAAGGACAAATCAGTGTTATCCTACAAGAGAGAAACATATTTTTACATATATATATATAATATAAGCACACAGGCTCAATCTTTAAACAACATATTAGTAATCTCTTATAGAAGGACTCAATGGCCATTCGGTGAAATACAACAATCTCCATGCACTTTCTCCTAAGGAAAGCTTTTTAAAGCATTTCAGCAGATTTTTCTTTTAAAAAAATTTTTTTTATTTTATTGAATCACCTTGAGATAGTTACAAACTTTCATGTTTGGGTTACAATCTCACAATGATCAAACACCCATTCCTCCACCAGTGCAAATTCCCCAAGACCAATATCCCGGGTATACCCCGCCTTTCCCACCCTCCCCCTGCCTCTATGGCAGACAATATTCCCCATACTCTCTCTCTACTTTTAGGCATTATACCTTGCAACACAGACACTGAGAGGTCATCATGTTTGGTCCATTATCTACTTTCGGCATGCATCTCCCATCCCAACTGGTTCCTCCAGTCATCATTTTCTTAGTGATCCCTTCTCTAGTCCATCAATTCAGCAGCTTTTTCATAACAAAAAACACAAAATAAATTATTTCAGTTCTGCTTTGGGGCAGGGATTGGAGTTCAGGATGGAAACATCCAAAATATGGTGGTGGGAACATGTAATGATGGGGGAATTGGTTTTTGAATATTAAATGTAATCAAATATTGTGAAGTACTTTATAAAAATAAAATTAGATTTAAAAAAATAATGATGCCTCATTAAATCTTTTCTTTCTGAATAGGACAGCTGCATTACTAATGTTCAAACATTATCCTCATGGTTAGGCATACACTCAAAGACCATACAACTTCATCTTATTCATAGTTTGTATAAATCTGATGTTTCCACATCCTTAACAGATTTAAAATAATAAATGAGAAAAATAATTTTGTCAACAAATATTTATTGAGTACACATTAGTTTCTAGGCATTGTTGTAAGCATTTTTCTTTCACTTAATCTTCATCACAATCTAATTAGGTAGATAGTAAATACTATCTATGGATAATACTATCCATCATTTTGCACATGAAACCAAAGAGCACACAAGTGAAGTAACTTTCCCAGGTTTACACTCTTGTGAGAGATTTAAGATTTCTATTCTAATGGCCTGACTTTCAAGACCTCTAGTTCTACTGTGAAGATCTGTTACTTGACATAGCAAGAGACAATGACATACAAAGACAAGCAAGAAATGCTGTTGCTATCTGATGCATAAAGAGCAGCTGAACAAATTATCTGGTATCATTTAAAACATCAAAATTTCTCTTAAATTTTGTGATTAATTTGAAATTTTCAGGACACTTATGGTTTTCAGTTCTGCAACACCCCCTATAATCAAACTCTCCAATTTTCTTTAGTTTTCATTAAAAAATAGATATATATGCAAAACTTATCATAATACTGTAGCTAAGAGAGTGTCTGACTGATCCTGTATCCTGCTATTAACCTGCAGTTGACGCATTCCTTTGAGATTTTTATTTTACCTACCATACTTTTCAGTCCTCTCATTTTTGTCATTTTGTTATTTCTGCTTTTATACTTTCTGGTGCTTTACTTCCTACCTGTTCTATCATTTCTTTGAGCTTGTTAAACGTCCTCATCCTGCCTTGAGAAAATTTCTGTTCATTTCCATCCCTTATTTTTTGATGGGGTTGGGAATTTTCTTCTTGTAGATTCCAACCAGTGCCTTGTATGTTCTTGATATCAGCCCCTTATCTGATGGGTATTGGGTGAATATTCTTTCCCATTCTGTAGACTGTCTTTGTATTTTGGTCACTGTATCTTTTGCAATGCAGAAGCTTCTTAGTTTAATATAGTCCCATTTGTTTATCTCTGTTTCCACCTGGTTCGTCAGTGGCATGTCATCTTTGAATATACCAATAGCTTCAATGTCATGGAGAGTTTTGCCAACCTTGTCTTCAATGTACCTTATGGATTCTGGTCTGATGTTGAGGTCTTTAATCCATTTTGATCTGACTTTTGTGCATGGTGATAGGTCAAGATCTAAACCCATTTTTCTACAAGTAGTTGTCCAGTTATGCCAGCACCATTTGTTGAAGAGGCTTTCTTTGCTCCACTTCACATTTCTTGTTCCCTTATCAAAGATTAGATGTTAATACAATTGGGGTTGTGTGTAGGGATATTCCACCCTGTTCCATTAGTCTGCGGGTCTGCCTTTGGACCAGTACCATGCTGTTTTGATTATTACCGCTTTATAGTTTGAGGTTGGGAAGGGTGGTGCCTCCCATCGTCCTTTTCCCAAGAATTGCTTTAGCTATTCGTGGGCGTTTATTCTTTCATATGAATTTCAGAAGTGTTTGCTCCATTTATTTGAAGTTTTTCATGGGTATCCTTATAGGGATCGTGTTAAATCTGTATAGTGCTTTGGGGAGTATTGCCACTTTGACAATGTTCATTCTTCCTATCCATGAGCAGGGAATATGTTTCCATTTCCTCGTGTCCTCTTTTATTTCATTGATTAGTGTTTTGAGTTTTCTTTGTAGAGATCCTTGACCTCTTTAGTTAGGCTAATTCCAAGGTACTTGATTTTCTGGAAAACTATTGTGAAGAGGATTTTTTTTATGTCACTTTCCTCTGTTTCATTATTTACGTATAGGAACGCCATGGATTTGGGGGTATTGATTTTATAACCTGTGACTTTACTATACAAGTCTAGTTTCTAAGAGTTTCTTGGTAGAGGTTTTGGGTTTCTCTAAAGAAATCCAAAAAAAAATATAGTATCATATCATCTGCGAATAGTGAGAACTTGATTTCCTTCCCTATCTGTATGCCTTTAATGTCTTTTTCTTGTCTAATTGCTATTGCAAGAACTTCCAGTACTATCTTAAACAGAAGTGGTGAAAGTGGACATCCTTGTCTTAAGGGAGAAATATGAATAGCAAAAAGGCACATGAAAAAAATGCTCTTCATCACTAATAATCAGAGAGATGCAAATCAAAACAACCATGAGATACCACCTCACACCACAGAGACTGGCACACATCCAAAAGAACAAAAGCAACCGCTGTTGGCATGGATGTGGGGAGAAAGAGACCCTCCTACACTGCTGGTGGGAACGCCGATTGGTTCAGCCATTTTGGAAAACAGTATGGTCGCTTCTCAAAAAATTAGAAATTGAGCTCCCATTTGACCCAGCAATACCACTTCTGGGAATATATCCCAGAGAGGCAAAACAGTACAGTCGAAATGACATCTGCACTCGAATGTTCATTGCAGCACTGTTTACAATAGCCAGAATCTGGAAAACAACTGAGTACCCATGAACAGATGACTGGTTAAAGAAACTTTGGTACATCTACACAATGGAATACTATGCAGCTGTTAGAAAAGATGAATTTGCATATAAGTGGATCAACATAGAAAGTATCATGCTAAGTGAAATGAGTCAGAAAGAGAGAGACAGGGCTGGAGCAATAGCACAGCGGGTAGGGCGTTTGCCTTGCACGTCGCCGACCCGGGTTCGATTCCCAGCATCCTATATGGTCCCCTGAGCACCACCAGGGGTAACTCCTGAGTGCAGAGCCAGGAGTAACCCCTGTGCATTGCCGGGTGTGACCCAAAAACCAAAAAAAAAAAAGAGAGAGAGACAGACATAGAAAGATTGCACTCATCTGTGGAATATAAAATAAAATAACAGAATAGGACACTAACACCAAGAATAGTAGAGATAAGTACCGAGAGGTTACTTCAAGGCTTGGAAGATGGCCCCACATGCTGGAGGAAGGGGTAGCTCACATAGAGAAGGGAATACTAGGTAAATTGTGGTTTGAGGACCCACATGGGATGGGAGATGCGCTCTGAAAATAGAATATAGACCAAACACAATGGCCACGCAGTGCCTCTGTTGCAAACCACAACACCCAAAAGGAGAGAGAGAGAGAACAAAAGGGAATGCCCTGCCACAGAGGTGGGGGGGAATGGGGTGGGAGGGTGGAAGGGATACTGGGAACATTGGGGGAGGGGACTGGGCACTGGTGGAGGGATATAAACAAAATGCAAACATGAAAGTTCATAAGTTTGTAACTAACTCATGGTGATTCACTAATAAAAATTTTTTTTAATTTAAAATTTTTTTTTAAAAAGCATCCTCATCCTGGTGTCTCTATAATCATTCTAAGATGTTTTAGAGTTTGTTTGTACTGGTAGAGCCTTCCATGCTTTTTTGTTTGTTTGGGGGCCACAACAGCTACTCACAGCCCACTTCTGGCTCTGCCCAGGGGTCACTCTGGCAGAGCTTGGGAAACGATATGGAGTCCCAGGGATTAAACAAGGATTGGCTGCATGCAAAGGAAAGCAACCTTCTCACTACACTATCTCTCCATCACCTTTCCTACTATTATCATCACTCACTGAGCTTGGTGCACTTCTAATTATCTGCTTCCTCATTGTATGTGCTCTGCTCTGAGGGTGTATCTTTGTAAATTACCCCGGGGAGCTCTTTGAGAGGTTAGGCTGATTGCTGCTCTTTTCCTCCTTTTTTGCTGTTTCTGGTTTGTGATTTGTGAAGCCCAGTGTGGACTACTGGACTACTTTCAATGTTATCTTAGCCCAGCCTCTACTCTGGCAGTGATCTTAGGCTCTGTGGTTTCTTACCCCCATCACCGCCTTATGAGGGTTTTTTGGTGGGTCAGGTGGGCAGAGCTAGGAATAAGGGAAAGTATAATAACTAATCTAACAACTAAGCTTCAACAACCCAGTGACTTTGGCTGCAATTATAAGCTTCCGCATCTGTAAGCCAAAGGAAGAATAGCATGAAGTTAAATCATGTTAGTCAGTACAGACAGTGGTCTGAGTTTTCAGAGTGCTACCTGATAGCAAAGCATATGCTTTTCATTTCTTTCCCAAAGTTTGAATCCCTTGAGGAAGTTAACAGAAATGCGCAGGAAACACAATGGAATACTATGCAGCTCTAAGGAAACAAAATTATGCAATTATGCAATTTCATCCAGTGACATGGATGAAACTAGAGGGTATGATACTGAGTGCAGTCAGTCAGAAAGAAAGGGATAGATACAGAAATGATCTCAGTCATACTGGGGCTTAAATATATATGGCAAGGTAGCAATAAAAGGTCAAAGACAACTAAGAGGGGCTGGAGCAATAGCACAGCAGGGTTTGCCTTGCACGCCACAGACCCAGGATCGATTCTCAGCATCCCATATGGACCGTCAAGCACCGCCAGGAGTGATTTCTGAATGCATGAGCCAGGAGTAACCCCTGTGCTTTGCCGAGTGTGACCCCCCCCAAAAAAAAGGCAATATAAGAGAATGGAGCCACAAGACTGAGTTTGCTGCCTGAGTGGAGTTGAAAGGGAGAGGCACTGGGAACCACGCGGGGAGGAGGAGGGTACCCTGGTGATGGGTGTGATTTGGAATTATATACATGGTAAACAATTATTAACAATATCATAAATCATAGAAAGTCAATTAATTTTTAAAAAGTTTAAAAAATGGAAAGCACAAGAAGTTGTTATTACAGGTGCTTTTTAAAACAGCTACTTATTTTATCCCCCAAATTGATGAAGGTATTTTTGTATTCTACCTGATAAAACTGTACCTGGACTTGGAAATCAAAGGGATTTTTGTTTCATCAACCACTTTTAAAATTTATTACATTATAATCTTTTTCTGTATCCCAACCCACATCCAATTTCTTTCATCTCCAAGTAACTTTTGGTTTTTTATTTGTTTGGGGGCCATACCTGGCAGTGTTCAGGGTTCTGCGCTCAGGAATCACTTCTGATGGGCTCTTGGGACCATATGAAATGGCCAGGATTGAACCCAGGTTGTCTGCATGCAAGGCAAATGCCCTACCCACTGTACTATCACTCAGGCCCTATCATCTCCAAATAATTTTTAAGACAAATTTCATAATGTATAAATGTTTTGTAAGTATCTAACATATTTTGTTTTGTTTTGTTTGTCTGTGTGTTTGTTTTTATTTTTTGGATCACACCTGGCAGTGCCAGGAATTACTCCTGGTGGTGCTAGTGGGACCAGATGGGGTGTCAGGGATCAAATCCAGGCGAGCAGTTTGCTCTACCAGCTATACTATTTCTCCAGCCCCAGTATCTAGCATCTTAATAGCTTGGGATACTCTAACAAAATACTTAAACTGGATTGTAAACTGAATTGCTTTTAAGAATATTTATTTTCAGGGCTGGAGTAATAGCACAGCGGTTAGGGCATTTGCCTCGTTGCATGCGGCCAACCCGAGTTCGATTCCCTGAATCCCATATGGTCCCCTGAGCGCTGCCAGGGGTAATTCCTGAGTGCAGATCCAGGAGTGAACCTTGTGCATCAAGGTTCTTAATAGCTTTCTTAATCTATAGAAAATATATATATATATATTTTCTATAGATTTGGGGTCTGGAGTTGGATTAGCAGGGTGCCAGTATATCAGGGTTCTGATGCACTCTTCCAGTCTATAAACAGATTAGAGGCAGATGTGAAGTGAGTTATCTTCTGATGCTTATAAGGGAATTAATTCTATTTGGGGGGCTTCAACTCTTGACCTTCTCTGACCCTAATGATCTTGTATTCTAAGGCAAGTTCCTAACATCACTACTTGAGAGGGGATAAAGTAGAGTTTTAGCATTTGAGTTTGGGGGGGGGATACAAATACTTAGTTCATAAGAGGATTCTTTAAAAAATAAGAGGATAAAAATCCTCATAAGAAGATTCTTTTAAAAAAATTCTTTAAAAAATAAGAGGATTCTAAAAAAATAAAAATAAAAATTACCATAATATCATCACACCTTTAAACTGATACTCCATCTGTTACAACAACAAAAAATCTAGAAATAGAGTTCTTCTATTGAAAAAAAACTGAAAAGTGAAAAATAATCAGAAACAAAAAAATGAACAAACTCATAGTGAAAAGGATCACGTTTAAAGTTTTTAATTTTGTCAAATATGTCACCATGACAAATTTAAGTTCCACTCTTAGATGACTTGTGAAAGAAAGAAATGTCTGATGCATTTAATTGTCATTGTCTCGCATTGACGCCAAAAGCCAGTCACAAAACTTTCTGGGTGTTAGTATTTCATCTGTACCTTGTGAGGTCATTGTAACTAATAAAGAAGTCAAAACACTTGAAGTACCTGAAACACAATATTCTCAAATGAATATTAGTTTTACAGGGGATTGTGGTTTGTTTCTTTTTAAACTACGACAGGTAAAAGATAAAATTTGCTCTAAATGTTTTGCTTACAAAGCAGTGAAAGTGCAATAATCTTAAGAAAATTCTATTCTATCTAAAATAATAACTTTTTTAAAACTTTCTTGAATTGATTAACAAAAAATAAGCTATCTCAAAACTCATTTCCTAGATCTTCATGATCTCAGAATTTTCTGTTTTTTTCTACGTAAAAAGGCATTTGGTGATGGATTATTTAAAAAATGAAGTGATGATAAATGCCCAATTGTTATATGTTTAAATTTAATTATTTGTAAAGGAAAATGCTAATTTTAAATAATCACATTTATAATCTGTCTATGAGAATTCATAATCCTTTTTAATCTCTTAACAAAAATGTCTTTATTTTCCTTTAAAGTGAAAGTAAAATTACTGCTTATCAGAAACACTACATCCTAACGAAATGCTCATTTTATTTTTTTTTAATTCTTTTATTGATTCACCATGTGGAAAGTTACGAAGCTTTCAGGTTAAAGTCTCAGGAAATGCTCATTTTAATAATAGTGTTTCTACTGTTATTTGGGTTGGAAGAGAAAGAACACTTTCCAAGTTATATATTTTCAAAACAAAACATCTCAATCTAGTTGTGTTTCTTTAACTGGAAATACAAGCTCTCAGATTCGTGCATTCATTTGCTTCATTCATGCACCATAATATCTGCTGGGTGAATGCAAGTTTCTCAGCTATGAAATTCATGAAAAAAAATTTACAATTCAGTAATTCTGTATTTTTCTTTATAAGTCTCAATATTTTATTCTTCCTTGCTTCCAGTATATTTTAAAGTTCATCCTTCTAGATGATCTCACTGATGTATGCTGGCATATACTTATTGTGAGTCTGGTGGGGACCTGAAAGAGGATGGAAGCGATGCTCCCAACATTTCACAATGGACACCAATGAACTGTCATGGCAGTGTCAGAATTCAAAATGAGCTTGAACAATTAGAGAAGTGTTTGAAACAAAGAATAGAGTTGAATGGGAACCAGTACAACACAAAGCAACAATGGCAAGCCAACTTATGGAAGGAAAAAGTCAGAAAGAAACTGTGATAATACAAAAGTTTGTTAGCAAAATACTTAGGGTCAAAATGAATAGTTGGCTGACTGGGAAAAAGTAGCAAAGCACTGCATATATTTTTTAACCTTTTACTGGCCTATAAATTAAAATCTGGGAAGGACCATGAGCCCAGCTTGCTTGTATGTTCACTGTTGCTGGGGACCCGATCGCACAGGCTAATTCTGGTAGCCACAAAACCGACATCTTAGAACCTTGGTTTACATAGGAACTACATGCATATGAAAGTTTATTTGAAGACTAATTTATTCAAATTACAGAAAAATTAAATGAATGGTTCTATAATAAAAGAACAGTAACCAACAGTGACTATGTTCCATGGTGATAATGTCGGATAAAACTTGTCCTGTGATGGAGTCACACAGTAAGTAGCATTGTTCTTGGACAGCAGATTTACTAATTATTCAAATGGACAAGTATAGGAATTAAATTTCCTGTTCCAAAAGTGTCATTTATTCAATGTTCTTTCTGTGTCATTCAATACTAAACATATTGACAATAGAGGTCAATCCAGGCTGTTTTTGAAGATGCCAGTGCCTAGGCTACCTACAGCTAGGAAAGTCAATAAGACACTTTAATTCTAAATACAAACAAAAGAACTGTATAGCTCAGCCAGTGATCTGCTGGGAAAGATTAGAATGTTTATGTTACAGTGCTTAGTGGAAGAGGGATACAGGGTGTTTATAATACTGAGTAACCATCCAAGCTTTGTCTTGTGGTGTCTGGTGTTTTTCATAAAAGAAAGACAAGGAGAAGCTACTTGAAATAAGGTAGGATTATTCACTAGAATACAAACCTCTCTTGTAACAGGTTTCCCAAAGAGACTCATAGCACCTAAGAAATAAGCCTGTAAAATATTCAAACTGATGCTAGTGAAGAAACAAAAATCTACCTAAAAAGTGTAGGACCATGGTACATGAGTCTAAGACTAATACCACTTCTTTGAGAGAACGTTAGAACTAGAAGGAGAATAAAAAAAAAAATCAGTGGGGCTGGAGTGATAGCACAGCGAGTAGGGCTTTTGCCTTGCATGCAGCCCACCCGGGTTTCTCAGCATTCCATATGGCCCCCTGAGCACCGCCAGGAATTAATTCCTGAGTGCATGAGCCAGGAGTAACCCCTGTGCAATGCCAGGTGTGACCCAAAAAAGAAAAAAAATCAGTACTGATCTAATGCAGCTCAAGATACCATATCTCAAATAATTCTAAATATACCATCAAAGAACGAATATATTCTTTTTATTTTAATAGAGCAGAACAGAATTTATGCTCCTATCCCAAATACAGGTAAGTAATATGTTTTTGCTTTGATTTTTTTTTACAGATTTTTCAGAAGATGCACTTAGAATATTAGGTTAGTACTAATATATACAGAATTTCTTCTAGTTTTTGCTTCCTGGTAAGAATGAACCTTTACATATAAATTATAGGATATATCCATTATCTTTTCTGCATAGATAAAGTGACACAATTTTGCTTATGTTCACAGGGAGTGCTTGCTTTGATCTGAGCCAGACTTTAATAGTTTCCATTTTATGAAATCTCAAATATTATAGTAATAGATATTAATAAGCTATTATGTTAGGGGCATTTAAAATGATGAAAACAATGTGATCACTAAATCATGAACTTTGGCTTATAACTTTTATACTTTCAAAGATAAAAATAAAAGAGATTAAATAATTCCCAAAAATATAAATTGAAAAATGGTCTTTGGAAATACATTAAATACATTTTTAAGTGAAGATAAAGAGCAAAGAGTGCTTGCATATTATATTCTCAAATCAATCATATGTTTATATATTTTATTCCCACTTTAACCAGGAAATGATATTTTCAGCTGATACAAAGATTAATGCTATAAATTTCTCACCTTCTAAGAACTGACAGCTCAGCTGATTATAAGCAAAATTATATAAACAAAATAATCACAGAACAAAAATAACTGCTACTCCAAAAGTCTGTATACAGCAATCTAAATGCTAGGAAGACTCACTAGCCAAACAACAAAAAGATGTGGTCACAAAGTTTTAACAGAAGGTGAATAAAAGGTAGAAAAGTTCACTGGGGTTGATACCAAAGGCAGACATATCAAGTAACTATTACTCTTAAAAGTTAAGTCCTATCACACAGAACCTGTATATCACACAAATGGCTTGGACATTATCTGGGGGATAATTGGAAATCTCCTTAAACAGAGTATCTAGGGTCAGAGAGATAGAAAAAGGGTTAAAGGTGTTTGCCTTGCAATGCAGCTGACCCAATTCAATCTCCCACACCATATATGATCCCTCGAGAACTGCCAGGAAGTTATCCTTGAGCCCAGAGCCAGAACTAGCCTTGAGCATCATGGGTATGCCCCCAAATCCCCACCCTCACAGTCCCACTGGCAAATGTAGCAACATAGCAGGATAGTAATTTTAGGGAACTTAGGAAACACAGGAATATACTCTCAAAACTTTGAGTAGGGAGTGTTGAGAAGCAGACTAAGTGACATAACCTTTAAAAAAGAAAATACTTTATTCAAACACAGACTCAACAACACTAAAAACATGACATCTAAGCTACAACCGCTGAAACTCTGTAATGTGCCTGTCAAGTTGACAGGAGGGATGGGGCTGGGACGGGAGGGAATATGGGGACACTGGTGGAGGGCAATCGACACTGGTGGTGGGATTGGTATTGAAATATTATATACCTAAAACTCAACTATCAACAACTTTGTAAATCACTGCTCTGTAATTTAAAAAATTTTTTAAAAAGAAAAAAGGAAATACTTAGGCCTGGCATGTAGCTCAGTAGTAAATCCCTTGCCTTACATGTGTGAGGCCCTGGGTTCAATCTCCAGCATCAGCCTCCCACCAAGAAACAAATAAATACTTGAGACACAACAGCTTAAAGATCAGTGTGTCTGAGAGTACGCACCAAGCTTAGGAAATGAAGGTAACTAGAGTCATCCCAGAGACTTTGGCTCAGTGATATGAAGCTCAAGAGTGTGCTTTTGTCTTTTTGTTTTAAAAAAGCAATTCCTACGGTTCTGACATTTAAGAAAGTCTTTTGGAGAATCAAAAAGAAAGTAAAATGGAAAGCAATTTAAATGTGTGAATTAGAAATGATCATTCAGGAGCTGGAGAGACTATAGTGGATACGGCACTTGTCTTGCAAAAAACAGACCTGGGTTCTGTCCCAAGCATTCCATATGGTCCCTAGAGAACCACCAAAACTGATCCCTGAACACAAAGTCAGGATACGCTCTGAACACAGCCAGATAGGGCCTCCAAACCCAGAATTAATTAATTAATTAATTAAAGTGTTTTCTTAACTCAAATTAAATTATTTCTATTCCTAAGTTCATTTATATGTTCAAAATTTAGGCATATATTTCTCCTAAAAATGTGTAGGAAACAAATTTGTCTGGTTTGAGTCATAACAGCATATTTCTCTAGACTTAACAAAGGCATTATCTAAGTTGAAAACAAAACAAGCAGTGAGAAAGTGGCAGAATAGACTCTGGCAAACAGAACCCCCACTCAGCTAAAATCAGAAATCAACTACATATCACAGAAAAGGCCTCACCCACTCATAATATGGCCTGTCTGCGAGACACACACATTCAGATATCTGAAAGTGTGTGGTCACAACGTGAACAGAATCAGAGAAAAGTTCCAGTCAAGGATGAGAGCTTCAAGAGGGACAGTTAGAAGCTCCTCAAGAAGCACAGTGCACACCAACCAGCTTGGCTATGGGTAAACCGATCTGGCAGGAGGAAGGCCAATACTGTGTAAATCACAGTTCACCTTTCAGTCAGTGATGAAAGACAGCTGCTGGTGGAAATCAAACTCTGGAACAAAAAAACAGAAAAGAAAAAAAAAAACCCCTGAGTCCCTGTGTCACAGGTTAGTGACAGCTCTGCTGGTTGAGGCCCTCCTGCCCCCTTATCGGGAATTAGCACAGCATTCAGCCATCTAAAAGCGGAGGCTGTGACACTGAGTGAGGGGGAGTAGAGCACTAGAGTGGTTCCAAACATGAGCGATAATAAGAGCTCTCTTCCTGCGCTATTCCCCTAGCAGTCCCCATTAAGAGCACTGTGATAGATCAATGGAGGTTTTCAGTCTCCTCTTCACCATCACCTTCCCTCCCCATTACTGCATGGAAGCATAGAAATCCAACACTAAGCTTACAACAGAAAAGCAAAAAAATTGAACCAGATGCATAAGCAGATAAATTCTGTAGGCAGCCACTGCAAAAAAATAAGATAAATTCCCCAAGAAAAATAGTATCCAGGAGATCAAGTTAAAAATTCAGAATTGGGGGCTAGAGCAATAGCACAATGGGTAGGGCGTTTGCCTTGCATGCAGCTGAACCTGGTTCAATTCCCAGTACCCCATAATGTCCCCCGAGCACTGCCAGGGGTGATTCTTGAGTGCAGAGCCAGGAATAACCCCTCTGCATTTCTGGGTGTGACCCAAAAAGCAAAAAAAAAAAAAAAAAAAGAGAAGAAATTCAGAATTGATGACAGGGAGACAGTACAGGAGTTAAGTTGTATGCAACTGATCACAGTTCAATCTCTGCATCACTATATATTGACCCCCACAAGCACTATCAGCGGTTACTCTAAAGTACAGACTGGAGACTGCTCTTGAGCACTGTAAGGTGTGGCCCTAACCAAGCCCCAACAAACTACAAAATTGTAGGAGGTAACACAAATTATGGAAAAGAGCCAACTTTTTTTAAAAAAGCACTGTAGCACTGTCCTCCCGTTGTTCATCGATTTGCTCGAGCGGGCACCAGTCAAGTCTCCATTGTGAGACTTGTTGTTACTGTTTTTGGCATATTGAATATTCCACAGGTAGCTTGCCAGGATCTGTTGCGCGGGTAGAATACTCTTGGTAGCTTGCCGGGCTCTCCGAGAGGGACAGAGGAATTGAACCCAGGTTAGTGCATACAAGGCAAACTTCCTACCCATTGTGCTATAGCTCCAGTCCCTTGGACTGGACTTTTTAAAAAAAACTTAAGTTTAAAGAATGTCAATTAAAACAAAGAAGCAAGGTCAAACTATTCTCACACGCGCACACACACACACACACACACACACACACACACAGTATACAAGAGCACAAGAAGTGTTTCCCAAAGAGGATGAAGATATTTAAAGTTCCAAACAGAGATACTGATAATGAAGAACATGTAAAATGAGGGTTTCCAACATAGAAAGTATCATAGGTAGACTCAATCTTATAGAAGAATATGACAAATGAAAGATAAAATTACAATGATACAAATGGAAGAGGAGAAAGGAACATGACCTAGGAAAAACAAATAAATACTATGAGAAATATCAGATTTCTTTGGATGGTAAACATCAGAGCTATGAGAGTACCCAGAAGTAAAGAGAGAGAAGGGAGCAAGAGACCACATTCAGAAATATAATAGCTGAGAACTTTCTAAATCTAAGGAGCAAGATACTGATGTGCAGGAATCTGAGAAAATACCCAGATCTTTGGATTTGAATTGACTTACACGAAGACATTTCACTCTTAATTTACCAAAGTCAATGACAGGCCTCTGGAGATAGATGAAAGGAGTCAAGGACATGCTCTGCATGCACAAGTCCCTTAGTTTGATCCCCAGCACCTCGTAGTCCCCAAGAACCACCAAAATTAACATAGAAACCCTCATCGTGCTGGGTCCCAAACAATACATCATCTCACTGAACAGGCCCACATTGCTGAGTGCCACCAGGAGTGGGCCCAGGGCCTTGGAGTACCACTGGGAAGGTCTCTCCACCACCACCACCCCAAAAAGGTCCATAATAATGAAAATAAAATCATAAAGGCTGCTGGGGAAAAGAAAAAAAGTAAAGAAAACATAAACTAAGACTTTTTCTCTAGCAAACTTTTTATCAGACTTCTCAAGAGAAACCACACACTCTACAATTAAGTGGAATGACTACTGAAAAACAAAAAATTATTGATAAAGGATACCTTACCCTGAAAAATTTATCATTCAAATGTGATAAAGAAATTTGGGACTTTTCAATTAGACAAAAACAAATGGAGTTTACCACCACCCAACTGGCTCTCCAAGAAATGTTGAATGGGGTGCTACCTTGCTTATGTGAGGATTTTCTGAATTTCATACCAGGATGGCCCATTAACCATAATAATTTCAAATTTGTTTATTGCTCACATTTAAGTTATGTAAATCAGTTAAATTCCTCTGATTTTTATTTTTTCATTTAAATTTTTCATGAACATTTCATTAGCTGATGCTATGGCATTCCGGGGCTTTAGTTTTATACTACTAAAAAGACCTTTTGTTCGTTCTTCCACCAACATTTTCTCATTTTCTCTAGTAACCACCATTGTTTTAACTTAGTCTGGGAGTTGTTCTTTTTAATTTTTTTCAAGTTTGTATTAGGAATTCATGTTCCTCACTCACAAGAATGACCATTCAAGAATTGCCTTTCACATCCTTACTAATTTGCTATTAGCATTGTAGCCTGAAGCCAGTCTTTAAAATCTCTAGGCATTCGGCTTTTTCCTCTGATAACACACAAAAGATTTGTCTAAAGGAAAATCTGATAAGATTTTGAATAAGATTGACATGTGTTCTTTCAACTTTTATGTTATACTGAGTCAAATTAAATAGATATTTAAGGGCTAGAGAGAGAGTACAGCTTGACTTGCAAGCAGTTGACCCAGGTTGATCCCTAGCATCCTATATGACTCACCCCCCAACTCTCCCACCCCACCCACCAGCATAGCCAGGAATGATTCCTGAATGCAGAGCTAGGAGAAAATCCTGAGCACCACAGGGTGTGCCCCCCTCCACGCCAAAAAAAGAGATATTTAATAACTTCTGAACTACAAAAGAAATCATTAGTTCATATGGTTCATCATAGCTACCATAGAGCTGACCCATTCACTCCTACCAGTTCAGAAACTTTGTAGGACTTCTTGTGAATTTGCTTGATTTCTTTTCCCCAGTGTAGTCTTTCTCCCACATTCCAAGCAGACCACCTTTAAAATCTCAGTGTCTGAAATTTCAAAAGGTAATGACCTTTTTTTACCTCTAAATTGAAAATTCTTGGAGAAGAATTCAGGTTGACATGGCTTAGAGCATACCTTCACCTCAATCAACATTGGAGTCAGAGTGCTGTTATTGGCTGGAAATCAATCACTTCCCTAAACCAGTGACCAAAGTAGTAGAAAAAAGCAGACAATAATTATATATCCTCTGCATGCCTATTTTTCTCTAGGTGTGTTGTGATTTAAAATATAGTCTATTTATGGTGAATGGACAGGTGTTGGAACATTGTATGACTAAAACCCAATTATGAACAACTTTGTAACTGTGTATCTCACTGTGATTCTATTAAAAATAAACAAATAAAGACATGAAAGAAATAAGAGAAGGGGCTGGAGCGATAGCACAGAAGGTAGGGCATTTGCCTTGCACGCGGCCAACCCGGGTTCGATTCCCAGCATCCCATATGGTTCCCTGAGCACCACCAGGAGTGATTCTTGAGTGCAAAGCCAGGAGTAACCCCTGAGAACATCGCCAGGTGTGACCCAAAAAAGCAAAAAAAAAAAAAGAAGAGCAGGAACCAGATATTTGTAAGATAAGATCATTCATTTAAAGAATTTCTATGCATTTAACTTATAAACTAAAATCAAATAAATAATCTAAAATTTATATTAAAATATATAGTTATTCTCTATGTATATAAATAACTGACATTATAATCATGTGAATGAAACTGTAAGTAAAATTTTTAACTGTTAAATAAAAAAATATACTTAATTCGCCTTTGCGGCCCCACGCGAGATCGACCCCGGAGGCAACTGAACCACTTTGGACACGAGCGGCGCCCCCAAAATGCCTCCAAACTGTGTACTGGGAGCTTCTGGTCCAGGCGCTGCCAGCGAGTGATGCAATTACCAAAAGAATTTTCCTTGGACTTCATATAGAAATCAAAAATCGCAGCATGGCAGGGCTTAACGTGGGGGGAAACTCCAAACAATAGTACTAAGTTTTTTGTTAAAGGGTAAAAGATTGTTGCGATAGAATTTTAGGCAGAATTTTCCCTGGACTTTATATAGAAACCCAAAACCGCGCGGCCGCGGCAGCCTAATCTAATCATCAGCAATATGAAATGGTTCCTTTGTAATGGGTTGGACTTTGGGGGGACCATAATAGGGTTAAAGTTTGTAGCGACGTGTAATTTCTGGCTGTACTTTCCCTGGACTTTATACAGAAATTCAAAGCCGCGAGGCTGCTGCCATGGCCGCGCAACCTATTGTCATTTAATCATCACCAATATGAAATGGTTCCCTTTTAACGGGTCGGACTTTGGTGGGAAATCCTAACAAGAATAGTAAGTCTTTTGCTGAAATATTGAAGGCCACCAAAGTGGTAGCCATCTCTATAGACTGAACTAAGCCATATCCCCACGCCGGCTGAGAAGAAAGATCCTTCTTTCTCGGGAAGAAACGCGGCGTGGCGTTAACCATAGTATGATGTCCATTAAGCTGACACGGACCTGGTGGCGTGGGAATCGGATACAAGGGAATAAATTATTATGTACTTGGAACAGTGGGACGCTGGTGGAATCTTGAGCCGGGGCCGATACCAGCGTATTACTTTTGGTTCCAGAAACTGCTTGCAGACATTCTACCTGACTATCAACTAAGCCAGAGCCCCACGCCAGCTGATGACGAGAAATAACCATCTCTTTTGGTTTGTTTTCCCTTTGTCAGGCAGCGTGGTGATTACTAAACAGGCGTGATCTCGGTGGCGTGGGACGAGGGGGGAAAAAAATAGAAAAGTTATGTAACAAACAGCGGGACTTAATATCTCTACATTCTCAGCAATGGAGAGCCATCAAATGCTTCCTTGACAGTGGGACTGTCTTCTCTTTTTTGGGGGGAAACCCTAGCAACAATAGTGAATTATGTGTTGAAACATGGACTGTAACCAAGATAAAGCGTAAACGAAGTGAAACTTATCACTTACAAGGGCGGGGACTGGGGGGTCGGGAGGGGGCGGGAGGTATAATGGGGTGGTTGGTGATGGAATATGGGCACGGGTGAAGGGAAGGGTGTTTGAGTACTGTATAACTGACATAATCCTGAGAACTTTGTAACCCTCCACATGGTGATTCAATAAAATTTAAATTAAAAAAATATACATATATATACTTAATTCATTGAGAGGAAACCTTACAACTGTACAAAACCAGAAGGAAAATTAAGATACAAATTTTGTTAACATGAAAAGTTATTTTCCTCTTTTGAACTTAATTTTTCATTTGAACAGTACCTCAAAGGTTTGTTTTGGAATCATTCACAATTGTGTGCATGAAACTCTGAGTATTGTAAAGCACTGTAGAAGTTAAAGAATCTTTCAGGGCCTTCAGATAGTACAGTGGGTATGGTGTTTCTCTTGCATGTGATCAAAACAGGGTTCTTCCCCGGCATCCTACATGGTCGCCCAAGCATTGCCAGGAGTAATTCTTAAATGTAGAGTCAGGAGTAACTCCCTGACTATTGCCAGGTCTGACCCAAAAACTAACAAAAACTCTTTATTTTTATAAACATACCTATTCATAGACATACCTTTCAACAGACGCCTATTGTGGGTTGTAAACTTTATTAGTAACTGGAAATATAAAATTGAACATAATATTTTGCCCTATGTAAGTAATATAATAGTTATGTAGATTATTATTTAATATTATTTAATAATATTATTTAATAATATCTGTCGTGTAAATAATATTTGTGCATATTAATTATTCAATATTTAAATTTGACTGATAATTGAGTCAGAAAACACAATCGCTGATTTTTTTTACTTTTTTTAAATTTATTTTTATTGAATCACCGTGAGATAAAGCATTACAAAATTGCTCATGATTGCATTTCAGTCATACAGTGTTTCAACACCCATCCTTCCACCAGTGTAGTTTCCCAGCACCAGTGTCCCCAGTTTCCTTTCCCAACCTGTCAAGCCCCACCCACCCCCAGCCTGCCTCTATGGCAAGTACCTCTCTTATATCTTTCTCTTTCTCTCATTTTAGGCATTATGGTTTGCAATACAGGTGTTGAAAGGTTGCCATGCATACCCCTTTACCTGCTTTTAACACTCAGCTCTTGCTCATTACCAATTAGTACTGTCATAATGGACCCTCCTCTGTCTTAACTACCCTCCCACACCATTGACCCACCATTGACCAGTCCTCCTGGCACATTTTCTCTGACTTTGGATATTAGTTTCATACTTTTTTTTAATCCCACAAGTGAATGCAGTCATTCTATATATGTCCCTCTCCTTCCGACTCATTCATGATATTCTCCAAATCTATCCACTTATAGGCAAATTTCATGACCCCATTTTTCCTAACAGCTGTGTAGATGTACCATAGTTTCTTCATCCAGTTGTCTGTTCTCAGGCACTCAGGTTGTTTTCAGATTCTGCCTATTGTGCAGATGGTGTTTCTGCTGTGTGTTTTTGGACCCCCCAAGGTATATTCCCAGAAGTGGTATTGCTGGGTTGAATGGAAGTTTAATTTCTAGATTTTTGAAGTCCATATTGTTATCCAAATAGGCTGAACCAATCAGCATTCCCACCAGCAATGAATGACGGTCCCTTTCTCCCCACATCCACGCCAACACTGGTTGTTCTTGTTCATTTGTATGAGTGCCAGTCTCCGTGGTATGAGATGATATCTCATTGTTGTTTTGATTTGCATCTCCCTGATGATTAGTGATATAGAGCATATTTTTTTGTTTTTTTGGGGGGTGACACCCAGAGATGCTCAGGGGTTACTCCTGGCTCCTCACTCAGGAATTATTCCTGGCAGTGCTTGGGGGACTATATAGGATGCCAGGGATTGAACTAAGGTCAGCCACGTGCAAGGCAAACGCTCTAGGTGCTATACTATCACTCTGGCCCAACATAGAGCATTTTTTCATGTGCCTTTTGGCGATTCAAATTTCTGCTTTGAGGAAGTTTCTATTCTTTTCTTCTCCCCATTTTTTGATAGGGTTGTGTGTTTTTTTCTTGTAAACTTATACCAGTGTCTTGTATATCTTTGATAATAACCCCTTATCCAATGGGTATTGGGTAAATAGTTTTTCCAGTTCCATGCACTATCTTTGTATCTTGGTCACTGTTTCTTTTGAGGTGCAGAAGCTTCTTAGATTAATGTAGTTCCTTTCATTAATCTTTGCTTCCATTTGCTTGGTCAGCAGTGTTTCATCTTTGAAGATGCCTTGAGTTTCAATATCATAAAAGATTTTGCCTATGTTTTCTTCTATGTACCTATGGATTTAGGTCTGATATTGAGGTCTTTAGTTCATTTTGATCTGATTTTTGTGTGTGGCGTTCAGTAGAGGTCAGAGTTAATTTTTTTTTTTACATGTGTCTGTCCAGTTTCCCAGCACCACTTGTTAAAGAGGTTTTCTTTACTCCACTTCATATTTCTTGCTCCCTTATCAAGGATAGGTTGATTTTATGTTTTAGGATCTGTTCCAGGATACTACACTTGATCTTAGCCAAAAGGCCAAGAAGCGATTTTTCCAGGATACTAAACTCTATTCCATTGGTCTTCAAGGCTGTCTCTGTTCCAATACCATGCTATTTTAAACTACTGCTTTGCAGTAGATTTTGGAGTTGGAGAAGTTGGTGCCTCCCATTTCCTTTTTCCTAAGGATTACTTTAGCCATTCATGGGGGTTTATTTTTCCATATGAATTTCAGGAGTGTTTGACCAATTTCTTTGAAAAATACCATGGGTATCCTTATAGGGACTTCATTGAGCCTGTATCATGTTTTGAGAAGTATTGCCATTTTTACAATGTTAATTCTCCCAATTCATGAACAGGTGATGTGTTTCCATTTCCTTGTGTCCTCTTTTATTTCTTGGAGTAGTGTTTTGTAGTTTTCTTTGTATAGGTCCTTTACCTCCTTTGTTAAGGTGATTCCGAGATACTTGATTTTCTGTGGCACAATTGTGAACACAATTGTTTTTTTAAATATAACTTTCTTCCTATTCATTATTTGTGTATAGGAAAGCCAAGGACTTTTGTGCATTGATTTTGTAACCTGCTACTCTACTATACAAATCTATTGTTTCTAGGATCCTTTTGGTAGAGACTTTAGGGCTCCCTAAGTGTAGTATCATTTCATCTGCAACTAGTAAGAGTTTTATTTCTTCCTTTTCAATCTTATGACCTTAATATCTTTTTCTTCCCTAACTTCTATGGTTAGTACTTCTATATTGAATAGAAGTGGCGGGAGTGGGCAACCTTGTCTTGTCCCTGATCTTAGAGGGAAGGTTTTTAGTATCTTACTTGATACTAAAATTGAGAATAATGCTTGCTGTGGGCTTGTGCTAGATAGCTTTGACTATATTGAGAAAAGTTCCTTTGAATCCCATTTTGTTGAGAGTTTTTATTATGAATGGGTGCTGAAGCTTTTTCTGCATCTATTATCTTTTCTTTTGTTGATATGGCATATTATGTTGATTGATTTGTGAATGTTAAACCATCCTTGCATCCCTGGGGTAAATCCTACTTGGTCATGGTGTAGATCTTTTAAATGCATAGCTGTATTCTACTGCTATTATTTTGTTGAGGATTTTTGTGTCTGTGATCATCAGGAGTATTGGTCTGAAATTTTCTTTTTTGGGGGAGTCCCTGCTTTGGGTATCAGGGTGATATTTGCCTCATAAAAACAGTTTGGGAGGGTTTCTGTTTCTTCAATTTCCTGGAAACGTTTGAGAAAGATTGGCAATAGGTCCTCTTTAAAGATTTGAAAGAATTCACTAGTGAATCCATCTGGGCCTGGGCTTTTGTTTAAGGGAATACTTTTGATTACCATTTCCATTTCCTTGATGGTGATAATCTGTTCAGGTATTCCAGATCTTCTTGGTTCAGCATTGGAAGGTTATAAGATTCCAGGAATTTATCCATTTCTTAAAGGTTCTCTCGTTCTGTGCTGTAAAGATTTTCAAAGTAATCTCTGATGATCTTATGGATTTCTGCAGTTTCTATTGCAATGTCGACCTTTCCACTTGTGATACGGTTTATTAGGTTCCTCTCTCTCTCTTTCTTTGTGAATCTCGCTAGTGGTTTTTCAATCTTATTTATTTTCTCAAAGAAACAGCTCTTGGTTTTGTTGACTTTTTAGATTTTTTGGGAGGATTCCAGCTCATCGATTTCTGCTCTAAGCTTTATTATTTCCTCCCTCCTGCCAGGTTTGGGCTCCTTTTGTTGGTCATCTTCCAAGATCTTACGCAGCTGTGAGGTTAAATTATTGATGTGGGCCCTTTCTTTTTTCTTGATGAACACTTGCAGAACTATAAACTTTCCTCTTAACACTGCTTTTGCTGTATCCCACAAATTCTGGTAGCTTGTGTCCTCATTCTCATTTGTTTCCAGGAATCTTTTGATTTCCTCTTTGATTTCCTTTCTAACCTGCTGGTTGGTCAGTACTGAGCTGTTTAATTTCCAGGTGTTTGATTTGATTCTTTGTTTCTTTGTGTGATTCATTTCTATTTTCAGTGTATCATGGTCTGAAAGTATAGTTGATGTAATCTCTATCCCCTTAACTTTATGTAAGTATGTTTTGTGGCCCAGCATGTGGTCTATCTTGGAGAATGTTCCATGTGCACTGAAGAAGAATGTTATTCAGCCTTTTGCAAATGAAAAGTCCTGTATATACATACTAACCCCCTCTCTTCCATTTCTTCCCTCAAATAAAGTATCTGTTTGCTGAGCTTTAGTCTGGTTGATCTATGGAGAGTGACAGTGGTGTTAAAGTCTCCAACTACTATTCTGTTACTATCAATGTCTTTCTACAAGTCTATTAGCAGTTGTTTCAAGTATTTTGGTGGCCCTGTGTTAGGTGCATGTATGTTTAGGAGTGTGAGTTCTTCCTGGTGTACTGATCCCTTGACTATTAAGAAATGGCCAGAGCACCCCGGACAGAGGCGGGTGAGAGGCCTCGCAGCTGAAAACCTCCAGAACACAACTGCAGCCACACTCAAGACTGTTGCCCACACACTCAGGCCGAGCCTCACGCATGAGCGAAGTCAACAAAACCAAGGTAATGCAGAACTTTGTGGCCTTGGACTCTAGGCTCAATGGAACCAGTAGCAAAGATCCTCTGCCCATTTGCCCCCAGTCTCCAGCGACCCAGGGGTCATGCCCATAAGCCACCTCCTAGCAGTGCCAGATAATCTCACCATCAACTACCATCCAGATCACATGGCTTTTGCTCCTGGAAGGGATCAACATGATGCCTGCCGTAGCCATGCCACCAGACTCCATGCCAGGCTGTTTCACTCAGGGCACCCCAGGAGGGGCTGATGAGAGCCCTGTCCACCCCAAGGGACCCAGCCCCAGCAGCCAAAAACCTCCACAACCCAACTATCTTCATGCTCAAGGCCATTCCCCACACGCTCAAGCTGAGCCTCAAATACAAGTGAACGTATGTGTGGACCAACACATCATAAGACACTCCCTACCCATTCCCCATTAGTACCACACCACATTTGATGGGGTTCAAATAGTAGGCAACAAATCATAGAAGGAAATATATATATGCATATGTACATAGTTTCAGATATATATACGAAAGTTCACATCATTCAACCTTTAACAACATGTTAGTGATATTCTAAAGAATGTCTTATAGGCCCCTGCCAAAATAGAACAATCTTCACTCTGTCTCCTCTATGGATTCTCTTTTTGTAGCATTTTCAGCGGTTTTCCATAATAGACAATACAAAATATATTATTTCAGTTGTGCTTTGGGACAGGGATTGGGGCTTGGGATCGAAACATCCCAAATTTGGTGGTAGGAAGGTGTAATGGTGTTGGGATTGGTGTTTCAATATTAAATGTAATTAAATATTGTGAACCACCTTATAAAATAAAAAAAATTTTTTTAAATTACCTTAACTGTCTATTATAAACTTCTTCAGCCTGAAGTCTATGTGGTCTGATAATAGTATGGCCACCCTGGCTTTTTTAAGGGCATTGTTTGCTGGAGAATTATTTTCCAACCGTTGACTTTGAGCCTGTGTTTGCTTTGATCATTCAAATGTGTTTCTTGTAGGCAGAATATTGGGTTAATTTTCTAATCTCCCCTGCCACTCTGTGCCTCTTGATTGGTCATTTAGTTCATTGACATTGAAAGAGATTATTGTGATGGGGATTTGTATTCTTGGTGAGGTGTTCATTTCATTGAGTTGTTGACTATATCCAACCACTGTCTTTGGCCAGAAGGGTTTCATCTAATAAGTCAGCTTTGAATCTTAGGGATGCTCCATTATAAGCTATTTTCTCTATTTTCTTCTTTGATCTTGCTGCTTTCAGTATTCTATATCTATGTTTTTTGTCATTCTGAGTAAGATATGTTTTGGGGGTATTCTTGTTTGAATTTTTTTTAGCTGGTACCCTTTGGGCCTCCTGGATTTGAGTACATGCATTCTTCAGCTCTGGGAACTTCTCAGCCATAATAGCTTTGACAGTTGCTTCTTAATCAGCATTTTTTTCCTGCCCCTCTGGGACGCCAATGATTTTTTATGTTGTTGCTCTTGATATCACCCCTATTTTCTCTTGTCATCTGTTGGTTTATTTTGAGGGTCTTTCCCATCTTCTGCTATATTCTGGAGATTCTCTGTATCTCATCTTGGAGCTCACTGATCCTGTCCTCAGCAGCTGTTACTCTGCTGGTGAGGTCTTCCAGTGAGTTTTTCACTTCACCTACCATGTTTTTCAGGTCTTTCATTTCTACTTGTATTTTCATTTGTATTTTCCTCAATTTTACTCTCATACCCTCCTGTATTTTATTGGCAGTGTGTCCCATGGTTTCTTTGAGCTCCTTATGCAAGGAGAGGGAATGACCCAAATCTAAGGCCATAGCTAGTTCCTCAAGTAATTTTAGGACAACAAGTTGTAAATACAAAGGATCTCAGGCTAAGTGAAAATTTCAAATGGTATTGCCAAAGATTTGGGCTCTGATACAGATTTCTATTTAACAGGAAAGCAGCAAGAACCTTGACCTCCCAATATAGATGTTAGATCCAGATGATGAGAAAAAAGAAAACTAACAAAGATAAAGTACCGAGAAAAACCCAGAGAAGAATAATAATTCTACTGTTGATAGCAATAAGCAGATATCAGCAGCAGAAAATGGTACAGCCAGAGTTGTAAGAATAGCTTACCCAATCACTCTGTGATTTTGAAGACTAGTTAGTATACTTAAAAGTATACCTAATATTTATGAGACTGTAAGATATATTGGGGTTTTATTGAGGGGAGTGACACTAGGAAAATTAAGAATGAAGGACCAATGGTGTGACTTAATGGTAGAGTAAGCACATACTCGCATGTGAAAACGACTCACAAGTATTTGCAGCTAACAATGGCTGAGTAGAGAAGTAGAAGTTGAAAAAAAAACACTGTATGAATAACTATGAAGATAAACTTCATAGGAATAAAGAGATTTTTTAAAAATCTGGTATGGGAAATGTTTAACATTCAGCCACGGAAAGTATAAATCTGGTAAATGTGACATAGTCACGTGGATATACCCCCAAATAGTTTATGAGTAATATAACAAATAGTAGTGAAAAGGTGAGTGGGAATTCAAGATTGGGGGCTATCTCTCATTAGTATCAGTAGAAGATGAAGAGTAAATGAAATGAGTGAGACATGTTGAGAGCCAAGGTTGATGTATGAGGGTGTCTTTTCCCTTGTTTCTACACATTAATTTTTTTCTTTTTGCTTTTTGGGTCACACCTGGCGATGCACAGGGGTTACTTCTGGCTCATGCACTTAGGAATTACTCCTGGCGGTGCTTGGGGGACCATATGGGATGCTGGGAATCAAACCCATACCAGCTGCATGCAAGGCAAATGCCCTACCTGCTGTGCTATCGCTCCAGCTCCTCTACACATTACTTTTGAATACGTAAGTCAAAAATAAATATGTAAGCCAAAAAATTTCCAGAATTTCTTTGAACTGACAATCCTATATTACCTATAGTCTGAGACACAAAACATCAGGAATACTTGGTTTGAATTTAAGCTTCAAGCTAAAATTAATTCAATCAAGAAATTTAAACATACAAAATAAGAATGGCTGAATGCCAGAAAGTTGCTCTCAGCTAGCATTATAAACTAAATCTAGTGTCAGTGACAATAAAATTTAGTTTTCCTAATAAATAAAATTGTCATTAAATAAATGGATAGCTTTCATACAATATTTCCCATTAAATCTGTTGGCATTATGCTTTTCAAAGAAGATCAATTCTAAAGTTTCTTCATTTTATAGTAGTAAGACAAATATAATGTCTTTTCAATACAGTGTTATTTAGTACACAGTAACACAAAAGCCAGTATGACTGTTTCAACTGACTAGCATGCATGTGAGCAAGCAAGCCCCTGCCAGCACCCCCACTATGACTCATACACCTGAACTAAAGAGTGCCATCTCAAGCGAACTTGTGTGCAAGCACTGCAATAAAGCAGTGCCAACCTCAGTGAGCATCATGGCTGAGTATGAGAGCATTATCGCAACCTAATGTGTGACCAGTGATATAAGCCCAACGAGAACCACAGCTAAAAACAATATGCAAGCACTGCACCACACCAGATGTGAGTGAAACCCCTAAACATTGCAACAACAGCAATGACAATGAAGGCAAGAGAGAATGGGGCAGGAGTAAAAAATAATAATATGAAGATGAAAGAGTAAGTTCTTCAATTAAATAAAGACATATATACATACACACAGATATATATGTCAGAAATATGTTATATTTGTATTTATATAAATATAATATGTTTTATGTAAAATATATTTTATATAAAATTTATAAAGCACTGTAGCACTGTCGTCCTGTTTTTCATAGATTTGCTCCAGTGGGCACCAGTAACGTCTCCATTGTGAGACTTGTTGTTATTGTTTTTGGCATATCGAATATGCCACGGGTAGCTTGCCAGGCTCTGCCATGCAGGCAGGATACTCTCGGTAGCTTGCCAGGCTCTCCGAGGGGAAATTATAATTTATTATTATAAAATAATAATATATAAATACATATGTCAGAAATTCCATTTCTGGTTCTGGAGAGATACTACAGTGGATAAGGATTTTGCCTTGCAAGAGTCTCCCAAGTACCATCAGGAGTAATTCCTGAGTGCAGAGCCATAAGTAACACCTGAACATCACCAAATGTGGTTCAAAACAAAACCAAAAAGGGAAGGAAGGAAGGAAGGAAGGAAGGAAGGAAGGAAGGAAGGAAGGAAGGAAGGAAGGAAGGAAGGAAGGAAGGAAGGAAGGAAGGAAGGAAGGGAGGGAGGGAGGGAGGGAGGGAAAAGGGAAGGAAGGAAGAGTGAAAGAAAAAGAGAGAGAAAGAAAGAAAGAAAGAAAGAAAGAAAGAAAGAAAGAAAGAAAGAAAGAAAGAAAGAAAGAAAGAGAGAGAGAGAGAGAAAGAAAAAGAGAAAGAAAGAGAGAAAGAAAGAGAGAAAGAAACAGAGAAAGAAAGAAAGAAAGAAAGAAAGAAAGAAAGAAAGAAAGAAAGAAAGAAAGAAAGAAAGAAAGAAAGAGGAAGAAAGAGAGAAAGAAAGAAAGAAAGAAAGAAAGAAAGAAAGAAAGAAAGAAAGAAAGAAAGAAAGAAAGAAAGAAAAAGAGAGAATGAGAGAGAAAAAAGAGAAAGAAAGAAAAAGAAAGAAAGAAAGAAAGAAAGAAAGAAAGAAAGAAAGAAAGAAAGAAAGAAAGAAAGAAAGAAAGAAAGAAAGAAAGAAAGAAAGAAAGAAAGAAAGAAAGAGAAAGAAAGAAAGAAAGAAGGAAGGAAGGAAAGAAAGAAAGAAAGAAAGAAAGAAAGAAAGAAAGAAAGAAAGAAAGAAAGAAAGAAAGAAAGAAAGAAAGAAAGAAAGAAAGAAAGAAAGAAAGAAAGAGAGAGAGAGGGAGGGAGGTAGGGAGGAAGGGAGGGAGGGAGGAAAGAAGGAAGGGAATATTACTCAGCTGTAATAGAAAACAAAGCATACCATTTTGCTACAACAGAGATGGAAATGGATGGAAATAAGTCAGAGGGAGAAAGACAAATACTGACTGATCTCATTTACATGTGAAATATAAAAAAGCAAAGCAAGGGAACAAAGTAAAATCAAACAATTCATTGGACACTGATAACAAAACTGAAGTTTCTATGGGGTCAGAGGGTGAGGAAAAGGATAGGAAAGAAGAGACCCAACAGGCCATAATGGAGGGATATTATCATTATGGCAGTGATTCAGTGTGGCAATATATATTTAGAAGACAGGTATGAAATAGTACTTCTAATATATATATTTCTATATATATATTTATATACAACCATATCTATGTAGTTTTATAAACCATCTCCACACAAAATAATTTTTCAGAACTGCAGGAGCTAGAGTGATAGTACAGAAGATAGGTAATTTGCCTTGCACCTGCCTAATCCAGGTTGAATCCTTGGCACCACATGATCCCCCATGCCTTACGAGTAATGATCACTGAGCCCAGAGCCAGGAGTAATCCCTTAGCACTACTGGGTGTGGCCCCAAAATGAAACAAAACAAGAGCTACATATTTTAGTATCAGAGGGTAGGGTGTTTGCCTTGCATGCAGCCGACCAGGGTTCGATTCCTTCGTCCCTCTCAGAGAGCGCGGCAAGCTACCGGGAGTATCCTGCCTGCACGGCAAAGCCTAGCAATCTACTCATGGCATATTCGATATTCCAAAAACAGTAACAAGAAGTCTCACGATGGAGACGTTACTGATGCCCACTCAAGCAAATCAATGAACAACGGGACAACAGTGCTACAATGCTACAGTGCTACAATAGTAAAATATATGATATCTAAAGAATATTTAGTATATAATATCTAAGCATATATTATATATCATTTAAAATGCAAAATAAATTGATGCTGCAGCTAAGGGATATGGCCCTTATTTTCTACATATTTTACGTTACCAATCCATTTCAAAATTTCTAAACAGGGGAGAGGGAAATGACAGCATATGAAAAACAGATTTGTCACTGACAAATTGACTACCATTTGTCTATAAGTTATTTCTATCAAAGAAACCACATCAATATCACAGCAAGAATTGAGGATATGTATATTTAGAAAATCCTAATTATCATACTTCAAATCTTTCCCAGGAATGTCTTACCTTTCATCCATGAACACTGCTTTAGGAAAAAGGGCCTTATGAACTGCACTCAGATAACAAATGAAATCCTTACTACTTTGAATTACCTTTACTTTTCATAAAAGTCTTTATAGCTTCTGGGCTCTTTTACCTCTCAAAGAAAAACAAATTAGTTTGGTGTATCATTATGGCTAAGGAATTCAAATTCATTCAGCATTTAAGTGAGGGGATGAGGCCCAAACTGAAATTAACTTGGCACAAGTAACACAGGTGCTAATGAAAAATGCAGAGTTCATTCAGAGTTGCAATTACTAGGGTTGTTAGTCTATACTATGAACAAAGGGGAGGAGAAAAACACTTTAGAAGGCTAATCATTTTTAAGGAAAATTCAAAAGTGAAATTTTGAGGAAATGTAAAATCTGTTAAATAATCAATAAATTGCAAAAACATATTTTCTTTATGTAGTCTGTTAAATAAACTTACACTAGGCCAAAACCAAGAAGTGGAAAATGAGAAAATCAAGTTCCTCTATTAGTTATTCTAGAGTAGAAGCCCCAGATTTATTTGACCTACTAACCTCTTTTCAGCAAAGAAATCACCAGGAGCCCCCTGGAAATCACCTTCTTTAAGGCAGCAGACAGAAAGCTCCCCTGATTGTACAAGCCACTGGAGAGTTCCAACACCTCATAGAGATAAAGATCACCCAGTCTGGGAGACATGACTCTGGACTCTGGAACTGCAACATTGTACGCTTATGCCCAAGTGATGTTTACAAGACACCTTTTCATGATTTTAGTCACATGTCTAAAGCTATATCTTTACAGTCACATGTCTTAGCTATATCTTTAACTGAAAAAAATTAAAATTAGCACTTATTTTCCCTTATTGTATGTTCGTGAGCATTCCCCTTACTTTGTGTATGTGTGGACCTTCTCATCATTATAGCACAACCTATATGAAATCTTTAAAGTAACAGGAAAACATAGCACTGTGGCACTGTCATCCCATTGTTCATCGATTTGCTCGAGTGGGCACCAGTAATGTCTCCATTGTGAGACTTGTTACTGTTTCTGGCATGTCAAATACTCACTCTAAGGGTAGCTTGCCAGGCTCTTCCGTGCGGGCGAGATACTCTCTGTACCTTGCCAGGCTCTCCGAGAGGGACAGAGGAATGAACCCGGGTCGGCCTTGTGCAAGGCAAATGCCCTACCTGCTGTGCTATTGCTCAAAGTGAACATTATTTTTTTCTATTATTGTGTGTGTGTGTGTGTGTGTGTGCGTGTGTGTGTGTATGTAAGTTTGGGACCACATCCAGTGACACTCAAATTTCATTTCTGGCTTTGGGCTCATGGATTACTCCTGGCAGTGCTTGTGGAACCAGAGTGCTCAGGGAACTATTTGAGGTGCCAGGATTGAACCAGAGTTGGCCATATGCAAGACAAGCACCTTAACCCCTATACTATCTCTCCAGGCCCTTCTTTTTACTTTGAAAAACTTTTATGTTCTATATTCCTATTACTTTATTCACATGTTGGTGAATATATCATAGTGCATTAATTTTTAATATGCTTTATCTTTATCAAGTATTACAGTATATTTTAGTATAGGTCATTAAAACAACCTTTCATTAACTCTCTCAGTACAAAGAATTGTTTTTGAAATGCGTTTCCACTCAGGGAGGCATGCATTTCTTAAGCGACTAATTATTAACTATAGATTTTATCAGCTTTGGGAAATAGTCTCTGTTGCAGGACAGAGGAATAGTAAAGTGGGTAGGGCACTTGCCTTGCATGTAGCAGACTCTGTTGGATCCCCAGCACTCCAGATGGTCCCTGGAGCCTGCCAGGATTGATCCCCGGAGCTCAGAGCCAGGAGAAAGTCCCTAGTACTGAAAGGTGTGGCCCCTCCCCTTCTCCAAAAAAAGGATATTCATAGTATAAGTAAGAAATATATTATTATTGGGGGCTGGGTCGATAGCACAGCGGGTAGGGCGTTTGCCTTGCATGCGGCCGACCCGGGTTCGATTCCCAGCATCCCATATGGTCCCCTGAGCACCGCCAGGAGTAATTCCTGAGTGCAGAGCCAGGAGTAACCCCTAAGCATCGCCGGGTGTGACCCAAAAAGCAAAAAAAAAAAAGAAAAGAAAAGAAATATATTATTATTTGTAAAGAATTTATATTTTGAGGTATATATAACCCAGAATAAAATTTAAAGCATATCATTCTTTTGCTTAAAAGCCCTAAAGTGTTTATACTTGATGTAGGTAAAATAAATACATTAAATCTAAAATATCTATAATACTACACACACAAATGAACCCCTAATTTATAAGACTATTCATTTCATTCTGTTTTAATATAGATATTTCCCAGCTTTCCCAGCTTTATGTATGTATGTTACATACATAACATTATGTAAAAATATTACATAATTTTTCTTTTTGTAGCAGAATACATAAAGAGAAATTCACATTTTGCTCTAGTAAAGAACTTTTGAAGCTCTAGGAACTTTAGTATTAGGCAATACAGTAAAGCAACTAAAATGTGGATCTTACATCTTACACCAAACTGAGTGAGTGTGTGTGTGTAACAACATATTTTATTTTATTTTAATTTATTTATTTAAATTGATTCACCGTGAGGTACAGTCACAAAGCTTTCATGTTTGAGCTTCAATATACAATCATCAAACACCCATCTCTTCACCAGTGTACATTTTCCACCACCAAAATCCCCAGTATCTGACCCCCCATCCCACACCTCCCCCTGCCTGTGTGGTAGACAATACTCTCTTTCTCTGCTTTAGTTACCTTTGATATTTTGAGAACAGTCCCCCCCACCACTCATACCTGCCAGAAAAGCAATGCTAGACAATGTGTTTTTTATTGCTTGCTATGGATAAAATAAAATGTCGCATGACCACGACATTGGAGAGATAATACAGCAAGTAGGCCATTTGCTTTGCATGCAGCCGACCCAGCTTTGATTCCTCCGTCCCTCTCAGAGAGCCTGGCAAGCTACCAAGAGAATCCTGCCCGCACGGCAGAGCCTGGCAAGCTACCCTTGGCATATTCGATATGCCAAAAACAGTAACAACAAGTCTCACAATGGAGACGTTACTGGTGCCCGCTCAAGCAAATCGATGAGCAATGAGATTACAGTGATACAGTGACAGTGAAAATTGAGGAAGTCTAAAAATTTTAATAATTAAGGTCTGAAGAGATCGCTTCAGCAAGTTGCTCAGGTCCGAGATTGATCTGTGTGTCTCTGGATGTCTCTGGATCATGGCCGTGTGGGAGCTGAAGTAGACAGTGGCCAGATGTGGCGTCATCTCAGAGTCCCATTGGGGGAGGGGTGGGAGGGAGGAGAAGCCCCTACTCCTCCCCTGTCCTGTGAGGCCGGGTATTTGCCGCTATCACCACTCGTACCTGGAGTTTGTTGCTGACTTCTAGAAAATGGTGGCTGTGGGGGGTCCTAGAAGGTAGATGGAGGGACAGCGCCTGCCCCCATCTGGAGTAGCCCAGTGGAAATGGCCTATTGCAAAGTCCAAGGCCATCTCTGCATATCTGCAGCAAGTTCTTGGGTTTGTGTGTGAGATTCATTTGTGAGATTTGTTTGTGTGTCTGTAACAACATGTTTTAAAAATAAAATATCATTAGTCTGAGTGGTTTCTTAAAATAAATAAACAAAATATCATTTGACAAGAGGCTTAAGTTAAAGTGTAAAAGCAATACACAGATCATGTGAATTACTAACACATAAAAATAAACATGCACATCCCTTTGGATCCGGCTGCGGAGCGAGCATGATGGAAGAGCCCAAGGGAGCGCCCTTGGACTCCAGGCAGCCCACTGAACTAATTCCGGCATGGGACCAGAGACCCCACGGTGCGCTGAAGCAGTGGGAACCGGGCATCCCCCAATTCTTTTAACCTGTCTCTCTCTCTCAACTCCTCCCTCCTGAGCACAGCGCAGGATCCGCGGTTTTCCTGAGCGCAAAATGGAGCCGGCGATCCAGCTGAAACAGGACGCTTTCGCGCGCTTGTGGGAGACCCCAGGGGTCGGGGGCGGCGACCCCCGCCCACCGCAGATAGATATTTAAACCCACCTCCCCCACGTGTGCTTCCCTTTGGATCCGGCTGCGGAGCGAGCATGATGGAAGAGCCCAAGGGAGCGCCCTTGGACTCCAGGCAGCCCACTGAACTAATTCCGGCATGGGACCAGAGACCCCACGGTGCGCTGAAACAGTGGGAACCGGGCATCCCCCAATTCTTTTAACCTGTCTCTCTCTCTCAACTCCTCCCTCCTGAACACAGCGCAGGACTTCTCCATCTTATGAGCACCATAAAAGGGTAAAAGTTTGTAGTGATGTTATTTCTGGTTGTACTTTCCCTGGACTTTATACAGAAACCCAAAACCTAATGTCATCTTAGCATCAGCAATATGTAATGGTTCGCTTTTAATGGGTCGGACTTTTGTGGGAGATCCTAACAAGAATAGTAAGTCTGTTGCTGAAATATTGAAGGCAATCAAAACGGTAGCCATCTCTCTAGACTAAACTAAGCTATATCCCCACGCCAGCTGAGAAGAAATTTTCTTCTTTCTCGGGAAGAAACGCGGCGTGTCGTCAACTACAGTGTGATATCCATTAAGCAAACAGACCTGGTGGCGTGGGAATGGGATATAAGGGGAAAAATTATGTACATGGAACAGTGGGACGCTGGTGGAATCTCGAGCTGGAGCCGATACCAGCGCAAGACCTTCAGTTCCAGAAACTGCTTGCAGACACTCTACTAGTCTATCAACTAAGCCAGAGCCCCACGTCTGCTGATGACGGGAAATAACCATCCTTTTCGTTTTTTTTTCCCTTGTCAGGCAGCGTGGCGATTACTAAACAGGCGTGAACTCGGTGGCTCGGGGCAAGGGGGAAAAAGAAAAATTATGTAACAAACAGCGGGACTTAATATCTCTATATTCTTAGCAGTGGAGAACTATCAAATGCCTCCTTGGCAATAGGACTGCTTTTCTTTTTGGGGGGAAACCCCAACAACGGTAGTGAGTAGTGTGTTGAAACATGGAATGTAATCGAGATAAGGCATAAACGAAGTGAAACTTATCAAGTACAAGGGTGGGGACTGGGGAGGTGGGAGGGGGCGGCAGGTATACTGGGGGGGTTGGTGATGGAGGATGGGCACTGGTGAAGGGAAGGGTGTTTGAGAATTGTATAACCGACATAATCCTGAGAACTATGTAACCCTCCACATGGTGATTCAATAAAATTAAAAATAAATAAATAAATAAATAAATAAATAAAATAAACGTGCACATGACTGTAATACTCTTTTCCAAAACAGCATATTTAATAAAACAAAAACCTCTTCCTTAGAGTTACACATTCTCATATCATTATTACAAGTATTTATAATTATCAGTTCCTACATTTAATTAGAAAATATGCATCTTCAGCCATACCTGAATAACATTTTTGTGAATATGAAAAATGGTGTATTCGATATGCCAAAAACAGTAACAAGTCTCACAATAGAGATGTTAATGGTGCCCGCTCGAGCAAATCGTTGAACAACGGGATGACAGTGCTACAGTGCTATGAAAAATAAGTCTAGACAGACAATTCTATTATAATTTTTAACTATCATCAATTAAGTTCTTAATTTGGGCATTCAACTCCTACTGACCTATTCATATTTTTTTTTCTTTTTGGGTCACACCCAGCAATGCACAGGGGTTACTCCTGGCTTTTCACTCAGGAATTACTCCTGGCAGTGCTTGGGGAACCATATGGGATGCCGGGGATCGAACCCGGGTCGGCCGCGTGCAAGGCAAACGCCCTACCCGCTGTGCTATCACTCCGGCCCCTCATATATTAGATATTGTGGAGATTTTCAAAGTTTAACTTGTTCTTTTCACTCAAGTTTGAAATTACCCAAGCAGCTAAAATCTACTTGGGAAACAGGAGTGATTATAAGGGTAAATAGTTTTATATTGTCAAATGGGTTAATGAATTATAAAGGTAAATAGTTCTATATTGTCAAATGAGTTAATATATCATAAAAGTTAACATTTGTTCTTAGTTGATCATATTAGGGTGTTAAAATATTTCAGAAAAAAAGAATCTGTAATGTGAAGTCTGATAAGAGGGTCTATAAATATATCCAGCTTTGATGCAGGTTCCAGTTATCTGGAATATGCATATATAATATGTCTCCAGGCCTCCCAAAACAAGTCATTTTATTCTAACAAATTCTATGGTTTAGGAATTTGGATATTAAAAAAAAAGCACAACAGGGATTGTCTAACTCTTTCCATGATACCTGTGGTCCTGCATAGAATGATGACAGCAAGTTATGTGAACAGATGGAGGCTGTAGTGATTGAGATTTGAAGACCTGTTACCAAGATGGTTTCTTTACTCACCTGTCTGGTTCCAGAATGATTTAAAGACTAGACTCAACTGATACTGTTGACCAAGACACCTACAAATGACAGAATGGTCCTGGGTTCTAAGAAAGCTCAAGTCGGGTGTGAGTATTGTTAAGATAGCAATAATTTAAATATATAAATATTTGGTATAGGCAGCAAAATCAGTATTATATTTTTCTTTTGAAAAACATAATATAACAGAATGGAGGCACTTACTCTAGTCCTGGGACTATACAGGTATAGAATGGTGCATTTTAAAACCTGAGAAGTCAAACACTTGACTAATCACAAAACTCATTGACTAAAATGTTAACAGGGTGGATATCCTTGATCCACAGCATCTTATCCCATATGATCTCCCAAGCCCTGCCAGTCATGACCCCAAAACTGAACATATATGTATATATGTACATATATATATTTCTCTCTCACACACATATATGTATATATATATACATATATATATATCACCTGTATAACCTGTCGTCCCATTGATCATCAATTTGCTCGAGTGGGCTCCAGTAATGTCTCCATTCGTCCCTGTCACATGCTTTTATCAGCCTATATATGTATATATATGTATATATATTTCTCAGCCTCATTTGAGGATAGATTACAGCTTCATATGGAAAAATATTTTTGCGTAAGTGTTGTGTGCTTAGTTGGATTTGGGACTTAAAGGATTGTAATTCCTCTGCATTTCCTTTCCTTCCAACATTGTAGATTGTGGATTTCCTTGACCTAGCTTCAATTGTGTAATTGAGAAGAATACACACGTGTATGGTAGAGCATTAAGTTAGAAGGAACCTGAATGTCTTTTTTTTATTTTTTAAATTTTATTTAATCACTGTGAGATAGTTACAAGCTTTCATGTTTGGGTTACAATCTCACAATGATTAAACACCCATCCCTTCACCAGTGCACTTTCCCCACCACCAATATCCTGGGTATACCCCCCCTTTCCCACCCCCACCCCCCGCCTCTAAGGCAGACAACATTCCCCATACTCTCTCTCTACTTTTGGGCATTATAGCTTGCAACATAGACACTGAGAGGTCATCATGTTTGGTCCATTATCCACTTTCGGCATGCATCTCCCATCCCAACTGGAGGAACCTAAATGTCTTGATCGCTTATGGAGCAGAGCCAGTCTGCTAAACTGGACTTCAGGATATTTTATACATTGGTTTCTCTACATTATCAATAATTAGCTTTATGCTGATTCAGATAGTTGATTTAATAGTAGAATCCTGAAGAAGCTGAAGAAGGTACCTGATGTTCACTTACCTGCAAAATCCTTCAAACTGTTTGATATGACCAATATTAAGTTCCCCTTTCCCCTATTCTTTGATTATTTATTCCAAAATCCAATGATGTTTTAAATGATCAATTAGTCAATTAATTATTAGTTGTGTTTTCAACAACTTTGATGTATTTATTGACTCTATGTATATGTGTCTATGTGTGTAATCAGGGTTTAAATCCAGGACATTAACATGCCAGGAATATATTCTACCACTGAGTCACATCTTAGGCCTTACCTATTGACTGCTACTGTTATTTTATTATTCAACATTTAATATAATGTTCATATAAATATATTATGTAAATAATAGTATAATGTAAACAATGTAACTCAGTAAAATTACCATATTAATAATTAATAGATACTATTCATTATGTTTGTTATAATGTAGCACAGTATTTAGAAATTAGATATTTAATATGCTTTATATTGTCATAAGTAGCAGAATAGTTTTCAGAAGTGCTCCTCCAAAAGAAGCATTACAAAAGTAACATTTTACATAAACGCTTTCTGTATCTATACTTTCTTCTCATTTTGACAAGGACAGTTAGTTTTTCCACATACCATACCAGGTTTCTACGTGATAGCTTAGAATTTGTTTTGGCATCAGTAGCAGTTTTTAATATGCTCCTAGCGGCACTGTAAAGTCAAACCTATTTTCATAATAATAGTAAGTGCTACTTTTCCTTCTCCTATTCCATAGTGTGGAGATTTTTAGAAGTTGAATGACATGGCAAATTCATCACTCAGGAGTAATGAAATGTGTGGTTGTGCATTTTTTTAAAAATTATTTAATTTTTAAAAATTAATTCACTTGTTTGGGGATCACACATATTTGTGCACAGGACTTGCTCCTGGCTCTGTGCTCAGGGACCATTCTTGGTGCGGCTTTGAGAACCATACGTATTGCCAAGCATTGAACCCAGGTCTACTGCATGCAAGGCAAGCTCCTTATCAGGAGTATTATCTCTTTAGTATCCAAAATTCTTTTGTTTTAACTTCTAAATTTCTAATACATAGACATTAGAATATATAGCACATGAAAACAAACTTTGAGAAAATAGTCTGTATTTTTTAGAAGTAAAAAGTAATTCCAAATATTAAAATAAGTTTATCTTTTGCAATGGAGGTTAAAATATATACCATTTTTTATTATTTCAAATACACAATTTTCAAAATGTTATTGATCATTTGATGATTTTGTACCAAGAGAGGTAAATGGTATTTTCTAGTATTTCTTTTAGGAGAACATTGCATGGTTTGGGAATACATCTCAATATTATTTTATGTGGTATAACCATTATGAATCAGGAGGCCCTGAAATAGTAAGTGCTTTGAAAAGGAACAGTATTTGTTTTTAATCTACTAAGGCTGAAAAAAGAAAGGTCCATTCAGCATTAAAGTGCAAGGCATAACATTCTATAGTGTAACGCACCTCTTGAAATGTCTGGTACCAAATTATAAAGGATTGTTTAGTATTGGGGGTTGATTTTCAGATCCATTTCAATACAGATATAACCACAGGACACAGGTAGTGGGCAGGGGTGCTTGTGCAACTATTTATGGAAGAAGAAAAAAAGCTGCTAAGTATACATAAATAATCTATCAGTCTTCAAAATTGAAATGGGGTGAACAAGAGGCTCATGATTTTAAAAACTCTTAAAACCTAGTATTCAGGCCAAGCTTACCTAATTTGGGTGGTATTCCTGTTTTAGTTATTCTAAAATATTTCTGTTTTTCATGTAGAAACTCTGCATCTACATAGAAGATAACAGATAGTCGCTACATGAATCCTCTACAGTAGCCTAAAGTCTAGTGGGGGGATGATTACACAAAGAAGAAATTTAAGTGACAAAATTGATGTCAACAAAGCTCTGATAAGTTCCATCTTCTAATCTATGCTTGTTTATAATGAGCTGGTACCAGTATCTTTGGGGAATAATTAAATTGTGTGGAGGAGTCAGTTGGAAGAGGTAGCACTGGTTACCCTGTGCTATGGTGCAGTCTCTTTCTAACCGTTTGTCAGGGGTTGATGTCACAGTCTGCTGTTCTCACCTCAGTTTACTGGATTAATTAGCAACTTGAAAACACTCAGATGCTTAAGCAGAAAGACATCATTATTCTCATTAATTTTAAAATATTATTTATTTTTAATTTGAATCACCATGAAATACAGTTACAAAGTTGTTCATGATTGGGTTTCAGTCATACAATGTTCCAACACCTGCCCCTTCACCAGTGTTCACTTTCCACCCCCAAGGTCCCCAGTTTTTCTTCCACCCACCCCTGCCTGCCTCTATAGCAGGCACTTTTCTTTTCTCTCTTTCTCTTTCTCTCTCTCCATTTCAGCATTCTGGTTTACGATACAGATACTGAAAGGTACCTTTATCTGCTCAGTTCTTCTCGAGAGTGATCATTTCCAACTATTACTGTCATAGTGGTGCCTTCTCTATCCTAACTGCCCTCCGCACCCCCACCACTACCACCATACACACATATACACACACTTACGGCAAGCACCCAAGTATGGACCAGTTCTCCTGTCCTCTGATTTTTCTACCCTTGGATAATAAACTCATACTATGTTTCTTTATATCCCACAAGTGAGTGCAGTTTTCTATGAGAAAGACATAATTCTTAAGATAACACATAAAATACAAGAATAGAGAATTAAGTGGTTAGACTTTACAAAAGTCTGGAGTCATCAAATTGTGAGACATCAAATACCAATTAGACTATGTCCTGTCACCATCTTGTGTTCACAAAGTCTCTCTCTCTCTCTCTCTCTCTCTCTCTCTCTCTCTCTCTCTCTCTCTCTCTTAATTGAATCATAGAGAGACACACAGTTACAAAATTGTTTGTGATTGGGTTTCAGTCATATATTTCAACAGCCCATACCTTCACCAGGGTCACAAAGTCTCTTATCTATTTCTACCTTACACGTTCCTAGATTCTCCTATTTTAAAGATCGATTTGCTTTCTCTTTGGCTATATCACCATGACCTAGTTAGAAATATTGCTAATATTACTACTTTTTGGTAGAGAAAATTGAAAAATGGTATCTTAATTTTTCTCCCCAAATTCACTCTGGCTCATTTTTGTTTATTTAAAAATGTTTTGTTGGTTTGGAGCCCACACCCAGTGGTGCTGAGAAGTTACTTCTGGCTGTGTGCTTAGGGTTCAGGTTTGGCTGTCTCATGGAACCATATGCGATGCCAGGGATCAAACCCAGGTTGATCATGTGCAAAAAAAAAAAATGCCCTACCCACTGTATTATCTTTTCAGCCCTAGTATCTTCCTAATTTTAAATCTCTTTCCTCCTCTCCACAGAATATTTTAAAAAAAGGAAATTTTAATCATTTTCCATTTTCCTGGGATAAATTTCAAAGTCTTGAACATAGTGTGGAACTAGATACTTTCATCCACATTGATAGACCATTGTTGGGTATCTCTCTGTTAAAGGATTACATAACCCTGACCCTTGTTGGTCTCACTCATGGGAAAGGTTTGGCTGATGAAAAGTCAAGAAATTTGGGCCAGAGCAATAGTAGAGTAGGTAGGACATTTGCCTTGTACACAGCCAGCCTGGGTTCAATTTTTGGCATCCCATATGATCCTTTGAGCACTGCCAGGAATCATTCCTGAGTGCAGAGCCAGGAGCAACCCCTGCACATTGCTGGGTGTAATCCAAAAAGAAAACCACATCAAGAAATACAAATATGTATTTTTAAGAATCAGTGGGTAACTTACCACATTTCTTTGCTTTTAATCATTTGATAACACTATATTCCAGAATTAGATTGCTGCTGACCAGAATTCACTGAGAAGATGACATGAAGTAAAGCCATGATGGGGAAGTAGTTTGGGAAAATAAACCATATTGCTGAGCCATATAACTTTTTGGAATCATTTGTAATTCAGAATAACTTATTCTATCATCATGAATCACGAAATCCCATTGATTGTCGAATTGCTTGAGCAGGCTCAGTAACCTCTACATTAGTCCTATCCCTGAGATTTCAGAAGCCTCTCTCTTCTCGGCCTTTCCAACGATGCCGCATTGGAGGCTCTTTCAGGGTCAGGGGAATGAGATTCAGCTGGTTACTGGCTTTGGCATATGGATACACCATGGAAAGCTTGTGAGGCTGTCCCATGTGGGCAGGAAACTCTCAGTAGCTTGCTAGTTTCTCCCAGAGGGAGAAGTAGGTTATAAGCTTCGAGGCCTCGCGCTTCTAGGATCTTGCTTTTAAGTCTCTGGATGTTGGCCATTGATGGGATTACACACACCTGGGTTCCTCTGCCGGTACCTTCATGCTTGAGGCTTGTCCGAATGTTTGGAGAGGGGCCTTGAGCATGGCTGTGGCTAGGTTCCGGTGGTCTTTGGCCGCCTGGAGCTCTGCTCAAGGTGGGGAGAGAAGCTGGAGCCCATCCCCTCCGAGGGGCCCTGGGGAAGACATCCAGGCCTGTAGGCAAAAGACTCTCTGCCGTATCATATCCTATCCTATCATAACTGGCACATATGGTCTATGAATTCATGTGTCTCCATCCACTGCTACTGTCCCACTGTTCAGTTTATGTATGTATTGTTGTTGTTGTTGTTGTTGTTGTTTTGGCTTTTGGGTCAGACCCGATGATGCGCAGGGGTTAGTCCTGGCTCTGCACTCTTGAACTACTCCTGGTGGTGTCGGGGGACCATATGGGATGCTGGGAACAAACTTGAGTCTGTGCTATCACTCCAGCCCATTATCTATATATTGTTTACACCCACCTGAGAGTATTCATTATTAACTCTTCTAAGAGAGTTTTTTACACCCTTGGTTTTTTTTTTCCCAACGAACATTACTCACCAGAAAGATTTAGTGTAAAGTACTCTAGAAAAGATAGTTTGGTTTGTGTTCTAAATAATACCCTGATTCGACCTTCATTGTCATTACTACTCTTAAACTGTTAAGAGCTATAAAAACCAAAAAAGGATGCTTTGGTGACTATTGTATTTCAATGACATGAAAGGACATACTTTCTTTTTCTAAAGACTAGCTTTGTTTTTTTTTCTTTTTATCTTTGTGCTCACAGCAGAAAATTATCATCCTCACCCCTCGGACCACACCTCCCAGCTCTAGGGCTACCAATAGATCAGAATATCAACATTCTATTTTCAAATTCTTGGAGAATCTGGCTGGTTATCATGGTCCACCCAAAGTTTACTGAAAATTCTGAATCAAGGAAAATCAACATGGATGCAGAGAGGTTTTATCTGGGATAGAGGTAATTTGAAGAAGCTAAACAGATATTTCTCAAAACATCTATTATAGTGTAGCAGATAGGGTGCTGGCTTTGCACACAGCTGACCCAGGTATGACTGCCAGTATCCCATATGGTCCCCTCGGTCCCACCTGGAATGATTTCTGAATACAGAGCCATAAGTAACTCCAGAGCATCACTGGGTATGATCCCAAAATTAAAAAATGATTTAAAAAGTTTATCATTTTAAAAAAAAGTATGTATATATAGTCATTGCAATTGACTCTACTCTTTTGTGTTCTTGACTCTATTCATGTTTTCATAGGGTAGCTCTCACAAAGTGTATAAAGAAAGAATTAGTCCAAGGAGAAAATGCATGGTAACCTAGTAATTTGGACTCAATCTCCCAGAGTTGCCTCTCTCTGTTAGGTGCCTCACTTTGAGTCCTGCTGCTTCACGTTCATCCCTTGGGAGCAGAGGACTTCTCTCCTCTTCTTTGAACACTAATATTGTAAAATCAATAATAAAAAATATGAATTCATTAAATACCATTTTCTTTTTTATTTGTAATACACTTGAATAAGCTAGGATTTTCAAAAATACTTTTTTTTGGGGGGGAGGGGTGTCATACCTGGCGATGCACTGGGTTCATTCCTGGTTCTGTACTCAGGAATTACCCCAGCAGTGCTCAGGGGACCATATGGGATGCTGGGAATTGAACCCGGGTCGACAGCATGCAAGGCAAATGCCCTACCCACTGTGTTCCAGCCCTTAAAAATACTTTAATAAAATAGTAAAATCCAAATAAATAGGCAAAATTAAAAAAAGAAAACTGGGACTGGAGATGTCGTGGATGTCTCCCTTCTTGTACAACAGAATGGTCCTATTGGTTTTCCACTGAGACAGAACCTTGCATTCAGACAGGTAGCATGTAAAGAGCCGAAACAGTGTATTGATGAGTACTGGCGGCAGATTCTTCAAGTGTTCGGGTCTGACCTTGTCCGAACCAGGTGCTGTACGTGCCAACGAAATGGCATGTCAGATTTCAGAAGGGAGGATGTTGGGAACGACATATCCATCATTGGTATGTGGGCAGGTGGACATGGCTGTCAAAGAGATCCGAGTAGAAGTCATAAATAATCCTCTCCATTGCCTTTCTGGAAGATGTGATAGATCCATCGGAATGTCGGAGAGCAATCATCTTGGTTTTGTATCCTTGCAAAGGATAGGCTAGCGTTGCATATACTTTTCCCTGCTTCTGCCGCATTGGCCAACACTGCTGATCTTCTCTCTTTGAGGACTTCCTTTATCGCATCTCTGCACAGCTTTGGGAGCTCGGACGTTAGCTTGTTGTTGCCTGAGGCTCATGCCAAACCATGCTGACGAATGAGCTCGAGAGTTTATGAAGACAGGCATTTGTTTGTGGCTTTCTCACTCTCAGCAGTCATGGAGGTGCTGAACCAGTTGATCATATTCCTCATCGATGTTGTCAAGGGTGGCATCTTCCCACGTTGCTGCAATAGTGCCAAAGAGCTCCCAGTTGGTGGTCATTCTGGGAGCTGCCTTCTTAGACTTAAAATTTGCAGACCTTTCTCCCCACTCTGTGAAGTAGAATTTTGCACGAAGGAGATGGTGGTCCAATCCCATTTGGAATTTTGGGACAACAGTGACATCGATCAGGCAAAACCTTCAATTGAATATGATGTGGTCAATTTCATTGTGGAACTGTCCACCGGGAGACTCCCATGTTCAGCGTTTAGATTTGGCCTTCTGGAACTGTGAGTTACCATGGATGGTCTTGGTCAACATGATGAATTCAGACAGTCTTTCGCCCTGATCATTCCACTCTAGGCCATGGGTCCCAATGTGGAGTTCTTCAGTCGACCTTCTTGGACCTATCTTGGCATTAAAATCATCAACAATGATCTCGTAGAAGGTGTGGTCTTCTTTATAGAATTTCTCCAGTTCCATGTAAAACCTCTCAATTTCTTCTTCATCGTAGTTGGATGTTGGTGCACAGACGATGAAGATAGAAACTTCAGGCAGTGAGCCACATCTATTCAAGTGTAATCATCCAATTCGGGTTGTTAGGCATTCGAATGAATCAAAGCTCATGGCCAAGTTTGTGTTTACAAGGACACTGACAACACCGACGCCTCTGTTGTCCATGTTCTGAGGAACAATTCTTCTCCAGTGTCGAAATGGCGTGAAGTGATTGATGTCTTTTCGTTTCGGTCAGACCAATGATGTTGTACTTGATCTTCTGCGCTTGCACCATCAGGTCCTAGATGGATGTTTCTGATGCCAGCGTACGTGCATTAAAAGTACAAACAATCATTTTAGTCTTTCTTCGTTTTGGCAGTCTAGTTCATCCCTGAGATTTTTTCAGCCTCTCCTTGCTCATCTTTCTTAACGCTGCCATATTGGGGGCTCTTTCGGTGTCAGGTGAATGAGGCTGATTGTTGTTACTGTTGGCATATCGAATATGCCACGGGTAGCTTGCTAGGCTCTGCTGTGCCGGCAGGATACTCTTGGTAGCTTGCCTGGCTCTCCGAGAGGAATGGAGGCTTTTAGGGCAGCCTCCAATCGCCCTTAGAGATGTTACCATGGTTCACAACATATTTGAACCTTGAACTATCGCCCAATCTGCCTGCTGTCTGTCGTCTATAAGTTGTTCACTCGTGTCATCCTGAATAGAATAGGCAGAACACTAGATGAACAACCATGCGAGCAAGCCGGGTTCTGAAGGGGATTCAGCACAATAGACCATATCCACATAGTGACCAAACTCATTGAAGTTTCGCGAGAATTCAAGATGCTGCTCTGTCTAACATTCATTGGCTTAAAGAAGGCCTTGGATTCTGTTGAGACTGAAGAGGTCATCGAAGCACTAGCCAAACAGGGTGTTCAAACTCAGTATATCAAAATCCTCTGCAAGCTGTATCGTGGATTCACCACCAGGATCTCACCATTCTACAAGAAAGTGATCATTGATGTAAAGAGAGGGGTGCGGCTAGGGTGATACCATTTCACCAAAACTCTTCAGTGCCATCCTTGAGGACATCATGTGACAACTGGAATGGGTAGAAATGGGAGTGAAGATAGATGATTGGCAATTACACCACCTCTGCTTTGCTGATGACATCATTCTCATAACACCAAACATTAGCCAAGCGGCACAAATGCTGGCAGACTTTGACCACGAGTGTGGAAAGGTCGGATTGCAGCTGAATCTCAACAAGATGATGTTCATGAAAAACAAACTAGTCCCTGAGGCTCTATTTGCTCTCAATGGAATGAACATCTCCGAATCCAGCGGCTATGTGTACCTGGGTCGAGAAATCAACATGAGGAATGACTTGGCACCAGACCTGCGCAGGAGGAAGAGAGCAGCGTGGAATGCCTTCAGGAGCATCGAGGAAGTGGTTAAGAGGACAAAGAACCTCCGACTCCGGGCACATCTTTTCAATTCCACCATTCTTCCTGCACTAACATACGCCTCAGAGAACCTGGGCCCTATGCAAACAGGATGAGAATGCTATTCAGGTACCCCAAAGAGGAACCAAAAGAGCTATGCTAGGAGTATCACTTTTCACTCAAGTGAGAGAAGTAATCCGGAGTTCTGACCTCCGTCGACGGTCAAGAATCAGGGACGCTGTCTTGTTTGCCAAGGCATCAAAAATCAGATGGGCCGTGTGGCCACCCACCAACTAGATGGTCAGATTTCTTCGTCAAATCCCTGAATGAACAATTTGATGCTCTCCCTGTTCCTGGAGCAAGCAGATGTCATTGGGCTGCACTAGCATGTGACAGGGACAAATGGCGACATTACTGGCGCCTGCTCGAGCAAATTGAAGATCAATGGGATGACAAGTGATACAAGTGATACAAGTGACTGGAGAGATGGTATACACCAGGGATAACCTGGATTTGATTTTCTAGCAGCCGATAGCATCCTCTGAACCTTCCAGAAGTGATCCCTGAGTGCAAAGCCCAGAACTAAGCCCTGAGGATGTCTGGGTGTGGCCCAGAAGAACAAAAGAAAAAGGAAAAAGAAACCAACCAGTGAGGCTTACACAAAGCAAAGGGTTCTGACCTTCTCCATTGGATATATATTTCTTGCCTAATTTCACCTTAACTCTCAGGAAAATAAGGAAACTTGCACCAAAGAGAGAGCTCAATGTGTTAAGCGCATACTTTACATGCAGAAGGCCAGTGTTCTAAGCTTGAACCATGCTAGCAGCCACCCCTGAGCACTGAGAGGTGCGGCTAAAAAATAAAGGAGAGGAATGGGGAAAGAAAGAGAATAATTACATATGTTTTAATAATTACACGTTTTGTCATTTCTAAAGATCATTAAAATATCACAATATCTATGAAAAAATGTAAAGGTATCTGCATGCCTAGTGATACAATCCAGATATTTTGCTTCATTTTTTTGTCATTTATCAAAACAACTGTTAGCAGCACTCTCATTAGCACTGTTGACCAATTGTTCATCAATTTGCTCGAGTGGGCACCAGTAACATCTCTATTGTGAGATTTATTATTACTGTTTTAGGCATATCGAATACGCCACGGGTAGCTTGCCAGGCTCTGCCATGCAGGCAGGATACTCTTTGTTAGCTTGCTGGGCTCTCCGAGAGGGACAGAGGAATCGAACTCAGGTCGGCGGCATGCAAGGCAAACACCCTACCAGCTGTGCTATCGCTCCAGTCCTTATCAAAACAACAAAAACAAAAATACCCCCTCTCTTTATTGGTAATATAAGTTAGAACATCACTTGTATCACTTGTCATCCCGTTATTCATCGATTTGCTTGAGCGGGTAGAATATAATTAGAACACAAGTTAGAATATAACAGGGTAAATTGCATTTAGGAGACCCTATAATCATTTGCAAGTAGGTAAATGCAACACATATGGAATCAAAATGAGTTTCCATTAAAATTCTTCAAGTGTAGCTTGGAGTGATAGTATAGTGGGTAGGGCACTTGCTCTGTACACAGTCAACTTGGGTTTGATCCCTGGTCTCCTATATGGTCCCTGGCATCACATATGGTCTTCTGAGCACCTCTTTGGGTAATTTCTGAGTACAGGGCTGGGAGTAACCCCTGATCATCATAGGGTGTGGTTTTTTAAAAAAAGAGAGAAAGTAAAAAAAAAAAACTTTTCAAATGTGCTTCAGTTTGATAAGTATTCTTCATGTTCTATTGATTTCTTTTTCCCAGGGCTGAGTAGTAATTTTTAGCTTAAACTAATTTACTGTTTAAACTACAATTTCCAATTGTCACATTTGTTATATTGTTGGCATTCCTTTTATTGTGGTGTACTGCTTCCTGCAGCATACCAAATTTCATTAGTTATTCCTTTTTTATGTATGTAACTTTTATGTGATATATAAAATAGGATAAATATTCATAAAATTATAAATTTGCAATTCTTGAAGTATTTTTCTAAGGTAAAATAGTTGGGGCAATGATTTTTCAATTTAAATAATTTTATTTTAAATTTCTTATAGCAGCATCATATATTTTAAACAAGGAATGGTCTAGTAACTAGAGGTTTTATGTTTTACTCTCTTTCTGTCACTGAGTGAAAAAATGCTATCAACCTCCTATTTTGTTGATTAGTTAGGCTAATAAGCATTGGAAGTCCATTCAGATCTAATATTTAATATTGCTAAAATGCGAATGCTTTTTCTTACATTTAAATTTTTCTTTAAAAGAGTTATCATAAACTATATATTTAAGTTCTTACAAAGATCGTTTTTTATTTTACCATGTTTTGTTTTGTTTTGTAATGTGGGGGCCACACTTGGCTGTGCTCAGGGCTTTCTCCTAGCTCTGCACTTATGATTCACTCCTGGTGGGCTAGGGGTACGGGCACAAGGGGTGCCTGGGACTGAACCCAGGTTAGCTGCGTGCAAGGCAAGCACCTGACCCTGCACTGTGCTGTCACTCCGGCCCTATTCCCACCATTATTAAGTACCTACTATGTGCATGTAAGATGTCTCAAATCTATTCTGCAGTAAGACAGGACAAAAATTCCCAAGATATGTGTGCCTGTACTGCCTGAACTTTAAGACACTGAATTGTGTACCCTAACAATCATACTTTTTTTTTGTTTTGTTTTGGCTTTTAGGATCATACCTGGCTACCGAGAGTATCTCGCCTGCAAGGCAGAGCCTGGCAAGCTACCTGTGGAATATTTCTTTATGCCAAAAACAGTAACAAGTCTTAAAATGGAGACGTTACTAGTGCCCACTCGAGCAAATCGATTAGCAATGGGATGACAGGGACAGTGACCTGGCAATGCTTAGGAATTATTTCTGGCTTTACACTCAGGAATTACTGCTGGCTGTACTCGGAGGACCATATGATGCTAAGGTTCCAATCGGGATCGGGTGCATGCCACTATACTACCCACCGTACTATTGCTTTGACCCTAATCATAATATTTTAAGTTATGTATATTTTCACCAAACCATGTATGATCTATATTTAAATGCAGTACATTCCTGACAATTGATGCCTATCATTAGAATTGCATTACAGTAGTTTGGATACTCAAAAAAACTTACGCCCCAGAGACAAGGACTCTTAATCTGTTATCCAGACACCTAAGAATACTGTCTTTGAATCTGCTAACCAAGGTCAATTAGATCCTGGCTTTCCAAGTGTTGTTATTCCTTATATCTTAATTACTCTCAGTCAAAGCAAGTCATGAGACATTTAAACACACACACACACACACACACACACACACACACACACACACACCACAACGGCTCACTCTCTCTGTCTCTCTTTGGGACCCGGTTTTACAGTGGGTAAGGCACTCGCCTTGCACGCAAACAACCCAGGATGGTTCTCAACATCCCATGTTTCCCCAAGCACCTACAGGAATAACACAGGAGTAGTTCCTGATCGCAGAGTCCAAAGTAATCCCTGAGAATTGCCAGTGTGGCCCCCAAACAAAAACAAAGCCAACGGTTTTCTCCATCTCAATATACTTTTTTTAGGAGGGGGGGTCACACCCCGCGATGCTCAGGGGTTACTCCTGACTCATGCACTCAGGAATCACTCCTGGCGGTGCTCAGGGGACCATACAAGATGCTGGGAATCGAACCCTGGGTTGGCTGTGTGCAAGGAAAACGCGCTACCCACTGTGCTATTGCTCCAGCCCCTCATATACTTTTTAAAATGACAGGACCAAGCCCTTCACCGGGTAGCTTTAAATAAAGACATTGTATCTAAGTCTCAAATAATCAATATACAGACAATTGCTAAAACATCCGACCACTATTCAAAGACTACCAATTTTGTCGGCGTCCCTGAATAACACTACCGTGTCCTTTTAAAGCCAAACTTAGAATTTAGTCGACTTAACCTGTGTTACAGTACTGTAAGTTACTAAGTGATAGGTTGCTTCGGTGTTTGTTACACAGGAAAGTCAGTCTCAGTCTGTCTCTGTGCCTCTGTCTCTCTCCCCTCTCCTCACCCCATTCGTGGGGCTGATGCGATCGCACATCCTTCCGTTAAATTCAGTTACAACCATTCAAGAAGGCAGTTAATGCCATTCTAAACTCGGTGGATCTCTCCAGTCCAAGTCTCGCTGGCGCTCCTGGTGATAAAGGCATCCTCGAGGCTGTTCTCTTCCCCAAGTTCGGAGGAACCAAGAGCTCCTTCCTTGCAAAGGAGATAAGACAGGCCAGTGTGGCCAAGGGGCTGGCTACGCACGGGAGAGGCAAGAGCACAGTGGCGGGGCTAGGGGCAGGGCAGACGCATCCCTCGGGGGAAATGGGCTCCCCGGGAATAACGTCTGGCGTCTGAGTCCCCCCCCCCCCTTAGGCTCGCAATCTGGCGAAACTGGCAAGAAAAGAGAAAGCGGCTGGGGTCAGGGGTCGGGGGTCGGGGGACGTGGGGATGACAGGGTGGAAAACACGAACATGCAGAGCAGAGAGGGAAGGGGCCCGCGGGCCCCGGTAACGTCCGTCGGGCGCTCGGACGCAGCAGGAAAGCGGGCGTGCGTCGGCTCCTTCCTTTTCCCGCCTCCCGGGACACGGGAGCCCAGGCCTTTCCCCTCGTTTTCACCCCGGCCGCGGAGGAAGCCGCCCCGCCCCCCACGCCACTCCCGCCCTCGGGCCCCCCCCCCAGGTCCTCCTCTTCCTACTCCGCCCGGCGGGAGGCGGCGGCCGCGGCAGTCACGTGTCCCGGCTGCCGTCAAGCGCGGCCGCTTTTGCGACGCGGTGACAGCCAAAGGGTGCGACAGGAGGCGGTGCCCCCGCGGCCCGCAAGCGCCCGGGACCCAGAGACGCGAGGCGGCTCCTGGCGTCGCCCAGAGGGAGCGACTGAGCGAGCCGAGTTGGGCGCGGGCGGGCGGCGAGGGGGAGCCCGCTAGGAGTGCCCTGGCTCCCCGCCGCTCTCCATGATCGGGGTGAAATAAGCCGCGCCTCCAGCAGGGGCTGCGCCTCCATGACTCCCTAAGGGTTTTTTTGTGTTTTTTTTTTTTCCTTGTTCCCCCCTCCCCCCCATCCCCCTTGCTCTCCCCGCTCCTCACCCCCCCCCCCCCCACACACACACATACACATCCCGGGCTCCGTCCCGCCTTTCTCCGCTTCGCCAGCGGTCGCCGCGTCCCGGTGCCGAGTCCCAGCGCGGAGCGCAATGGCGTCCAACCCCGAACGGGGGGAGATTCTGCTCACCGAGCTGCAGGTAAGGGCCGCGGCCCGGAGCGAGGGGCGCGGGCCGGGGAGCCGGCGGGTACAGAGTGCGGCGCGGGGGGCCGCGCCCCGAGCCCGCCAAGCGCGGAAACTCGGGGGTGTCACTCGGGCGCGGGACGGTGCCCGGGACGCCGTCGCGGAGGGGACCCCCCCACTCCACCCACCACCCCCATCTCGTCCCTGCCGGCCGCCCCCGCCCCTCCCGCGGACCGCGCTCCCCGGACTCCTTTGAATGACTCGCGAGCCGCGGGCTCGTCCCTCCCCTTCCCCCCGGCGGACGGCGCACAAAGAGCGCCCCCCGAGCTCCCCGTCGCCCCCCTCGCCGCGCTCCCCAATTGCCTGCCCCGCCGCTGCCCAGGTGGCCGGGTCCTGTTCCCCCACCCTGCCTGCCCACCCTGAGGGTCCCGGAGGCGAGCGATGGGGTGGGAGGCGGCCAGGGGGGGTGGGGTGGCGAGATCTGGTCCCTCGCCGCCCCGCTCCCCCGCTCGGATCGGAAAAGTCGGATGCTGATGCTTTTTCAGACTTTCATTTTCCCTCCCCGGTTCCATCCGAGTAGGAGCCGCCGGAGTTGTTTACGAACCCGAGCTGGAGCGCGGCGGAGCTCGCTGGGGGGGAAAGGTTGGGCCCCGCGCGCCTTGCAGAAGGGGTGGAGGACGGAAAAGGTGCCACGATGGGTTGGGTCCGACCCTAGCAAGAACGTTCCTGCCCTTTCCCAGCACAGCGGCCTGGGGATGCAGGCGCCTTTTCTGTGCTTTTGATCTCTGATGTGTGCAGCCTCCGTTGGGCCAAGTTTTCTTGACTTTGTAGGGTCCCAGAAATGTTGACATCTGGATTAAAATTTTCATGCTTGTTTAATTTTTTTTTTTTTGAACTTAAACTCTTGTTCGTTTTTATCTGCCTACTGGAAGATTCAAACGGGAATTAAAGAAACACCAACATGTTACAGATACATTTCTTTTTTGTTCTCTGGGCAGTTTTTTGTTTATTTTCCCTTCAAGCACTGAGTTTAGAAACTGGAGGCATGATTCTTGATGTCGAAATTAAGCTTTGCAAACTGTTTCTTAGGATTCTTGCTATTTAAGTAAATTTTTCAATAGATCTCTCTCAGCTTGGTTTACTATGCAGTTAGATGTAAAGGCGTTCTTATAATATTTGGTATTTCCTTTACAGAAATAGAGATTTCAGTAATTACAAATGCACTGTAGCAAGTTCGGAAGTATAAAAGTTTCGTATCATTAAATATGTAGCCGTATAGTATTTTACTTGGCCTTTCACAAGATCTTAATAGCACACCATATTTGCTGACTTAGTGGAATGTATTGCTTTATTAATTTACTTGAGCTTTAAAAAGAAGCTTGTGGCATATTGGAACTATTTTACATTGCTTAGGCTTAAAATATGTTAAGCGTATTTTGGTTTTGATTGAGAAAAAGGCATTGAATAGCATTTTTATTGCATTGGATCATGAACTAGTATAGAGTAACTATCAGATTTATTTTGAGAATCACTTTTTAAAAGTTTTGAAATAAATGCTTTGAGTTCAAGTTGGAAAGTTGTTTAAGATGGAGTTTCTAATGTTTGTTGGCCGAACAGATTTTAAGTATTTAAAAATAAGTTATGTAGCCATTTTTAATGTGTTAAGAAATGTTACTTTTCCTGTCTGGTCTACATATTACTTTGTATCATTCCAGTGTTCCGGTGCTGCAAGTCTACTTTTAATGAAATAAGTTTTTGTGTAGAAACATTGTACATTCAGTATATTATTTTGTTCTGTTTTGTTTTTCATGCGGGAGCCCCATCTGGTGATGTTTGGCTGGGTTCTCTCCTGGCAGTGCTCAAGAGACCCTGTGGTATCAGGGTGTGGACCTGGGCTCCCACATGCTAAGTGGCATTGCCCACCAGCTCCTCATGCTGGCTCCCTGGACCATTGGAAAGTATTTTCCAAATTATATTGCAGATTTTGAGCATATTTACATGAGCTGAAATTGACTTAATAATAACCCTTGATTGTGGAAAGACAAACCAAGAAAGTCTGAAACCACAGTATTTGTCCTGTTAATTACTGTAACATTTCTATTGAGTAATGTTTCTAACTCTTACTGGTAGTTTAAGAGGCTTATTCAACAAGGAAGCATTAATAAACCACACACACTTTGATGGCTACAAGTTTAAATGTGTAAGAAAGAATGTTTGGTATAGTAAAAATTAAATTAGGCTATTTGAAAATACAAACTTAATTGGCAATTTCTAATTTTTATCTCATAAGTAACTTATACCATGTAATTTATATCTTTATTTCAAGAGTATTATTAAATTTAGATACTTCAGTGCGGCCAAGGAAATTTATTATTTCTAAGGAAACTGGAATAATAAAAATAATGGAAGGACTCTCAAAATTAAAATGTTGATCAGAGCAATAGTACTGCAGGTAGGGTGCCTGCCTTGTATGCAGCTGTCTCAGGTTCAATTTCTAGCACCATATCGGGTCCCCGGAACCCCCCCCTGGAATGATCCCTGAGTACTGCAGGGTGTGGCCCAAAATACTACTACTACTACTACTACTAAAATGTTGACTATAACAATTACTTTGTATAATGCAGATCCAACAATAATTTTGTATAATGCAAATCCAATATTAAACAGCATATTAAACACTTATTATTATTAATTGTTGTCATCAAGTGCCTCACAAAGGGTTAGACTGGGAATATTAAACTGCCTGCTCAACAGAATTTATTTTGATAGAGATAACTTGCTAAAAGTAGCTAGAAGGTTGTGGGAGGTAACCTTAAATTACAGAGATTAATTTCAAGGTACACTGGTTGAGTATCTACTAAAGCTAAATTCATAGACTTAGACAACAAGATCAGGTTTTCACTTGTAGCTGAGCACAGTGAACATGTATTGACCATTTGCAGTAAGTCAGACATTGTACTTGGTCACTGTCACTGTCGTCCCATTGTTCATCGATTTGCTCTATTAGGCACCAGTAACCTCTCCATTGTGAGACTTGTTGTTACTGTTTTTGGCATATTGAATACACCAAGGTAGCTTGCTAGGCTCTACCATGCGGGCGGGATACTCTCGGTAGCTTGCCGGGCTCTCTGAGAGGGATGAAGGAATTGAATCTGGGTCAGCTGTGTTCAAGACAAACTCCCTACCCACTGTGCTGTCACTCCAGTCGATAATGGTTCCCTATACATTTTATTTTTTACACTCCTGTTACATGATGTTGTTTTATTTTACAAATGAGAATTAATGTTAATTCTTGAATTAACATTAAAAATTGTTAGGCTCAGTGCAGTTAGCTGCAGGGGCTATACCCACTTATATAAGGCCCTGAGTTCCATCCCTTGCATTCCAGGGCTACTCAGGTACACCCATAAATAAATAAAAGTAAAAGATGTTAAGTAAACTGTTCATTTCGGAATTTACATGTATATGACATCTCTGAGTTTGATGAAAGTTAATATTTCCTACTACACCATTATTTAAGCTGTGGATTTGTTAATATATTGTGTTGCACATTCCATCCTTTACAGATAGGTAAGCTTTCTAAAAATTGGCTAAAAATTAACCTGCCCGAGTAGACTTTAATATGAACTATATAGTACTTGCTATGTTCTTCTGTAATAACAATTTCTTTTACATCCTATTTTGTAGTCTATGATTTGACCTTGTTAGAGTACTGCAAATAAGGCGTAATAGCCTATAAAAAGTAACAGTTAAAAAGCATTTTTACAGTTTTTCTTCATTTACTAATTACTCTTATGAATATTGTCATATGCTAGCTCAGACAGTTCCCAAATTTTTGTGTTTTTTGTTAATGGTCCATAAGAAAACCTTTGCATTTTTAAGTTCACACGTAACCAAATTGTTTGGCTTTTAGTAAGTATTCAACATATTGATGAAGACTCACCTTGCCACCTAAGATGAGAAATGTTTTGACAGTTACAAAGAAGTTGAATATAATCATTGACATAAAAATTACATGTTTAAGTGGAGGTCAGAGTGATAGTTCAGCAGGGTGTTTGCGTTGCACACACCCAACTTAAGCTTGGCTCCCGGCACCACATTTGGATCTCTAACCTCTGCTTAGGAGTTACACCTACATACAAAGCCAGGAATAAGTCCTCAACGCATCTTGGTGTAGCTTCAAAACACAAAAAAATAGAAAAAAAAAAAGTTGGGCCAGAGAGGTAGCTCTGTGGGTAGAGTGCATACTTTGCATTTGGAAACCCATGTTCAATCCCTGACACTGCATTGTCCCTTGAGAACTCCTAAAAGCAACTGCCAAGCCACCTGATGTGACTCGAAGATTGGTTTAATTTGCATCCAGTGAGTATTGCACTCTTATTTTGGTACATCTCCATCCAACACACTAGAAAGTGAAGATCTCTCTGGTTACATCAAGATGGTTGTAAGTGGGTTGTAATAATATTCAAGAAAAAGAGGATAGTAAAACATTTTATGGTTTCTCCAATATTCATTGTAAAAATTTTGCAAAATGCAGAGAAGTATACCAAGAAAATAGGAGATTGTGATAGTCTTGTCATTCAGAGGTAACTGACCATTTTCTGACTTTCATCTCTTAAAGCACTTAAGTCCATTTCATCGTTTTCCTTCCATTATTATATTTTACTTGTTAAAATTTTATTTATATAGGCTTTTGGGTCACACCTGGCAGTGCTGCTCAGGGTTTACTCTGTGCTGTGCACTCAGGAATCACTCCTGGCAGATTCATGGGACCATATGGGGTGCTGTTGATTGAACCTGCTTCGAACCACATGCTTTCTCAACTGTGACATCTCTATGGCTCCTACTTACTAGAATTTTTTTTAATGTTCATAAAGTTTCAAGGTAGAAATAGTTATATGAATGGAGAAAATTGTCATAGTTACTAAGATAGATTGATCTAATCAGCTTTATTGGCTCTTCTAATCTAATCACAAAATATTTTGATATATAGTCTGATTTGAGTTACTGAAGTAGAGAGTATAGAGTGAATTTAGCTACAGATTAATTGCTGTTGTATTAGTCTGTTACAAAAACTAATAAATGACTAGCATCAGCTGAATAGGAAATCAGTTCTAGTGTGGTTTTATATTCCATCTGTCTATCATTCTCATAAGCATCATGTCATCATTCACTACTCCCTGCCAAATAAAAGCTAAGAAGCTAGAATTTTTTTTTTCTTTTTGGGTCACACCCAGCGATGCACAGGGGTTACTCCTGGCTCTGCACTCAGGAATTACCACTGGCGGTGCTCAGGGGACCATATAGGATGCTAGGAATCAAACCTGGGTCGGCCGTGTGCAAGGCAAACGCCCTACCCGCTGTGCTATTATTGCTCCAGCCCCCATTTTTTCTTTCTTTTTTTTCCAACCTCCTTTTATTCAAAGTAATCATGGTGAGGAGTTCTGTGCTTAGTCTCATTTTCTTTGTTGTTTCGTTGGATATATAATTCTAAATGACTGTCCTTTTGTTTTCAAATAGTAATTTCAGACTTGACTTTTTTAACCTATTATTGCTGATTCCTTCATATAATTACACATTGCAATAGACAAGTCATGTGTTCCGGAATCATTCATGGTGGGCTCAGAGGACCATGTAGGGTGCCAGGGATTGAATCTGGGTTGGCCAAGTAGTGTACAAGGCAAGTGCCCTACCATCTGTACTATTTCTCTGCCCCATCTAAACTTGTCTTTAAGTCTTTAAGATTTCTTTCTTTTTTTTGGTAGGGGGAGGCCTCACACCCAGTCATGTTCAGTGGTTACTCCTGGCACTGCACTCAGGAATTACTGCTGGCAGTGCTTGGGGGACCATACGGGATGCCAGGAATTGAACCCAAGTCGGCCATGTGCAAGGCAAATGCCCTATCTGTTGTACTATTGCTCCGGCCCCCAGGATTTTTTTAGGATTTGGGGCATAATTAATTTTCTTGTTCAATATTAAAGAAAAATTGTTTGACCTTGCTAGGCTATATATATACTACTTTCCTGGATTCTGCTTCCTGTGGCGTGTTCTGTTTCACTCTTGTAGGATAGGACTTGCTTTCTTCCTTGACTCTGGACTTCAAAATTATTCTCCAAAAACATCAGTGACCGCCTTATTCTCTGAGTATTAGGGGCAATTGATTCTGCATCATTTTCCTAAAAAAAAAGTTTTTAAATTGAGCTTCTGGACCTTCATAATATTATTACTATTTTTTGCTTTGTTTTTGGTGACCTGAACCCAGGGCCTCACACATGAGGCAAGTGCTGTGCAACTGATCTATATCCTCAGTCCCTGGATATTTTTCTTTTACTTGTATCTTGTTTCTTTCTTTTGGTAATTTCTTTCTAAATTTAAATCTTCCTGTTTCTAGTCTATTTCCCCTTCTATTTCATTCTTCAGATTAGCCTCCAGCAATAATTACATCTTTCATCATGCTAGTTGGAAATAAAATCCCTTTTAATTTGACTTGCAAAATATGAATTTATAGCTGTGTGTGCCTAACTTCTTATATTATGACTTGGGATCTTATGTAGGTCGCATAACTGAATGTGAGGATCTCGTAAAATTAATGTTTATGATTCATTATCCATAAATGTTTCGTTTGTGTACCTGTTTTATATACTTACACACATAGGTTGTATGAAAATTTCTCAGGCTAGTACAGGGGTTGAGGTACTTGCATCACAGGTGGCCAGATGTGGTTTAATCCCCAGCCCTACACAGTCCCTGAGCACAGAGTCAGGAGTAAGCCCTGAGCACTGCCAACTGTGTGCAGACTTCCTTCCACTCCCAGATTTTTCAGGCTAATAGGGGCAGGGTGTTGAAAAACTTGAGAAGCCCTGGTGTAGTGCTGTTCAGCACCGTCTCCTCAGTTTTAAGCTTTCGTCTAATCTTAGCAGTTGGCTGCCTGGTAGGAATTTGGGGAGCCTCGCTGTTAGTCACACTAGTAGCTCACATGCACAGCACATGCTACGCGTTATACATGATGGTGAACCCTGATAACTTCTTGGCAAGTCACACCCCCATTTTAAAAATGCAGGGACTGAGTCAGGTAAGTTTAAGCAGAATGGCCCAGGGGTGTACAGCTCTTGAATTTAATAGAAGAAAAAGTTGAATTTTTATGGAGAACTACAGAAATACACCACTTAACCCAGGGGTAGAAGATAAAACTGTGACTAGTTCCTAGACAGAAAACTAAAGGCTACCTAATGCCTTTCTTCTTTCTCTCTGGAGCTTCATAACCTCTTGTATCTAAGTATGTGTAAGACTTGATATTTACTCTGTATGCTGGTTTTCCTTTCCTGTTTTCCCAAATCGCACTTCTACATACTGAATTTACACTTACTCTACAAGTCTGGTGCCTGAAGCTAAGTGACTCCCTTGTTCTATGCACAGTTCTAAATCATTGGATGAGATCTGATTTGCCTCATATAGAATAGGTGCCCCTGGTGTTCGACTGACAGGACAGAGTTCTCAATACTTATGTGTACTAGGACTCCTTGTTAATTAGGAATAGGGAATTCTCTGAAAGGAACTTACAGATTGAGGAAGGACTTCTGTTTAAACCCACTTAGTACTTTTTCATTAAGTCAACTAAAATAGATTAGACCTTCTATTATCTAACTAACCCTTATAAGTCTTGCCAGATTTTCCTCCCCATGTATATATACTGTCAAAGTAAACTATTTTCAGTTCTTGGCAATACACTGACCTCCCCCCCTCGGTCTTTGCATATATTGTTTTCTAACTTGCAGAATATTAAAATTGATCATGTCCTGGGAAAGCTTTTTATAAACTGGATGCTCTGAGGTGGTTTTTTTTCCCCTTTTCTGGACCTCCCAGGCAACGCTCAGGATGCCCCAGGGGTCATACCCAGTACCTGCACCTATCCTGTCACTTTGGTCCCATTTCTTAAAACTGCTAAGAAACAAAAATTATTGTATATGTGAATAGATTTTTGTCATGCTATAAGAAAAATTTCGCTTACGGTACATTTTTAATAGAATTAGTGATTGGTCATGTAACATTAATTGGCAAATTAATCTCTTTTTGCAGTTTCTGTTATTGCCTGTCACTCTGCATCACAGTTAATTATTAAATATTATGTTAAATTGCTTTGTTGCTGGCTGTGTTTGGATCCTCTTTGTCCTTTGGACCATTACAGTGTCTAGATATTATACCACAACCTAGTCACTATCCTGTTTATTTAAATGTTATACAACTACTCATGTAACTGATGAAAAGCTGGAGTTCTAGTCCAATAGGTTAGCATGCTTGCATGCATTACATGCAGCTGACCCAGTTCAATCCTTGGCATCCCATATGGTCTCTTCTACCGGTCAGGAGTGATTCCTGAGCAAAGAGCCAGGAGTAAGCCCTGGCACTGCCAGGTGTGGCAACAAATTAGTGATTTGTGCTTCTGAGATAAAATACTAATTTCTTAGCTTGGCACAAAAGCCTTCATTGTTGTAGTCTTCAGATGCCTTTTAATTCATTTTATATAAGCACTATGATTAGAAAATTTGTGTAACCTATTCTTGCTATGGGGCAGTGGTGTTTCAGGGCCCAAATTTAGATTCTATTTTTATTTATTTTTTTACTGTCTGCTAGTAATGTGTAATATTTTCAAAACTTTCATGGCATATTTACTATCTCTTAACATTCTCATGTGTCATATCATCATTATATTACATTGTCCGGTGGTATTTATATCCTATCTTATTTTCTATGCTATACGGCTTCAAGTCCTTGAGTAGGAAAAGCATTTATTTTCATCCTTTATCTCTTTAGTTCTGAGCAAAGAAACTTAAGCATATTATGGTTTGTGGAATAATCGTCTAAAATCAAAAGGTTTGTTTTTGTTTTGTTTTGTATGAAGATGAAGTGAATCATGCCCATGGTGGTGGGGAGGTGGTGATTTTCTTTAGAGCCACTTGCCAGGTCATAATTTTGTTTTTTGATAATTATGTCATAATGATTGAATTTTCCATACCAGATGGAATTTTATCTGGGGGCAGGGGGTCTTTCCCAGTGATGTTCACGGTTAAGCCTAGCTCTGTGTTCAGACCACTCCTGTGGTGCTTAGGGCTGAAATTGAACCCTGGTTGGCCATATGTAAGATAAGTGCCCAAGACCCACTGTACTATCTTGCCCCACAGGTGGAAATTTTTCTGATAGAAGTATGTCTAGCTACAACAAAAATGTTAGCAAAGTTGACATTTTTATTTTTAATTATGCTTAATTTTTGTATCATTGTATCACCGTCATACCGTTGTTCGGGCACCAGTAATGTCTCTATTACAGTCAGCCCTGATATTTTCGCAGCCTCTCGTTACTTGTCTTTCCCAACGATTGGAGACTCTTTCAGGGCCAGGGGAATGAGACCTATCATTACTGTTTTTGGCATATTGAATATGCCATGGGTAGCTTGCCAGGCTCTGCCGTACGGGCAGGATACTCTTGGTAGCTTGCTGGGCTCTCCAAGAGGTATGTATAGATCTGTTACTGTGTTTGGGAAATGAATACGCCATAGGGAGCTTGTCAGGCTTCCCAAACGGGTAATAGACTCTCGGTAGTTTGTCAGGTTCTTCAAGAGGCTATTAGAATGTCTTGAGGCCGCAATGCGGCCTTGTGCTTCTGGGAGCTTGGTTTTATAGTCTCTGAATGTTGGCCGTTGATGGGATTACATGACACCGGGGGTGACTTTATAAATTTTTGTATAAAGTCATTTAATTCTAAAGAAAACGATTGAAAGAGACCTAGAATAACTTGTAGTCACGTAATTGGCCCAAACCAAGAGTTATTTGTGGAGAGCAGATTCCTTTTAGCTCATATACTCCTGTGCAGTTTCTCAACCTTTTGCCAACTGTCGCCCCTCTCCTAGTTCTGTTCTGGTGGCCCCCATTTTATGCAGTTTTCACCTGTAGTCCTCTTGTGCTATCATAGACGAAAGGTGCTTGTGTGGCCCCTGGTTGAGAAATGCTGCTCTTGTGCCTCTTTTGGCATTTTCTCTGGTCTTATTTGTTTCAGACTCATGCCTACTCATGTAACACAGCTCATCTTTTGTCCGCTCAGGTTCTTGCTCTCATCTTTTACTTTGTACACATCTCTTCTTTTATATCTTTCTTCTTCTTCAATAGTGCTGATGCCTGCAATTTCTTGTGATAGTTCTTAATACCTAGTTGATCACAAGGGCAAATTTACATTGAAATCTTAAATCATCAAGCTTGAGGTAATAGTTTGTTGGAGGGTCAGGGAAGCTCAGTGGGACGAAGAACATGCTTTGCATATAGGAGCCCCAGAAATCATTGGCTGGGGTTGTGGCTTCATTTTATATGTGTATGCATCTATATAATGATGTAAAATTTTTAGTTTATAAGTTAAGAGTGAACTATTCTTCATTATGGGATTTTGCCATTTCTCTTTCTCTTCTTTGTTGAGATTAAAATGTATTTCTTTAATGGTAAGAATACTAGAAATTACTATGTCAGTTGGTGAATGATACATCAATAACCTTATCTGTATCTACCAAATTTCTTTTTTCAGATTTATTGATGAGTAATTTTGAGAACTAATTGGAATCACTGGTCTAGTAATTTGTTTTATGAATCATATAGACTCAGGTTTGAGTACCATATTTGATACATATTAACTGTCTGATTTTGTGCCTGTTATTTAACTCCTTCAATCAAGTTTAATTTTTATAAAAATGGGAATAATTTCTGACCCAGAGGGTTATTGTACATTTAATTGTTGTATATTAAGTGCTTTTCATGTAGGAGGCAGTTTATGAGCCTTCCTTTTTTTCAAGTTTACATTTTAACTAGGTGACCTTTTCCTCTAATTCTTGAGTTGTATGAATGATAGGACTTCTATAGATTTTATCATTTTACTTTGCAGGTAAATTTCTTTTTTTTTCTTTCCTCTTTGCTCCATAAAAGGGATAAGGAGGATAATTCTGGAAGGTGTGTATATTTTCATTATTGTTTCAATTACAATCAATACTGTGCAGAAATTATGTAATAATAATTAAAGGAGTCAAACATTATGATGAACTTAATAGGTTTGCTTTTATTTTAAAATATGGTGTTATTTATATTATAAAAATATGCATTGTAGAAGCTGGTAATATAGCTCAACAGGCAGAGTGCATGCTTTTTATGCGGGGTCCACTGGCAGGAGTGACCTCCAAGCACTGATTAGTGAGTAGCCCCTGAACACAGCAAGGTGACCAGGAACCATTTATCAGCATTGTAAATACTGAGCTATAAAATAGTGCTGTGATTTCATGAGACTGTTAAAATGAGACAAAAATCATTATTCTTTCTCAGAAGGTTTTGGACTTTCATCTATTTGAACTAATGATATATATGTGTACACATGTGCAAAAGCTAAGTGGTATTGCACTAGAAGTAGAAAATCAGGTTTAAGATAATATGTTTCTGAATATTAGTCCATTGAAAAATGCATGCAAATTACAATATGTCCAGTTGTTTGTTGCATAAATGACCTTTTTTTATTGCTACGGACACCTTTGCACTCCAGCATCAGGAGAGTGTTTTTTTTCATATTTTTTTGTTCTAATATATTTATTTGTTGTGTCAAATAAGCTATCAAAGAAGCATTTAAAGAAACTATTACTAATGAAGGTGAATGATGTTTTCTTTATAGATAACAAATTTGATTTTTAGAAGCCTCCTTTTTATCACCAATATAAAATTACAAGGTGTTTTTTAGATGTTTAGTGTGTTTTAGTGACTTTTTAAAAAACAGTCATCTTATATCTTTTAAAGAAATAGCATTTCTCTAAGTTATAGTTTATACAACACTAATTAATGACTGAAGGGAGGTAAAGCTTACAGTGATAAGTTTCTTTAAATAAAATGTTTCAAAAAGGCCCAAGAATCAACTTTATTTTCTATTTCTTTTTGCACTTGGGCATTTAACAACTTTCTTAAAATATTATGCTGTAATATATTAATTCTCTTAATGTTATCAGTGAGACAAATACATTCGCATGGCTTTATGAGGAAAAGAATATTTTATCTGTATTATTCTTACTTGCCATTCTTGTGCATGCAGAGTTTCTATGAATGGCCTTCTAACCTCTAGTTTTTCCTTGTTATGCTCTCTGCCATATAAGAACTATACTTTTTACACTTTTATTTAATTAACTGAAATTTAACTGAAATTAAGTTAGTTTTATAAAGAAGTTAAATATCATTCTACAATTAACAAATAACAGTACATTTTTCCCCCTGTTCATCATGCTTGCACAAGGCCAGTTTTATTGCCAGTGCATCAAATAACACTGAATTATTAACACTATATTTTAACTCTATCATTCAACTTTGACTTTGCTCAGTCTAGTCTTGTGATGCTCTAAAAGAATATAATCTGGAGGCTGAAGAGAACATGTAGTGAGTAAAGTGCTTCCCTTGTACACGACTGCCCCGTGTTCAATCCCTGAACAAATTTCCTGGATAATACGTAGGCCTATTTTAATATTACTATTATTATTATTTTACTTTTTGGGTCACATCTGGTGATACACAGGGGTTATTCCTGGCTCATGCACTCAGGAATTACTCCTGGCGGTGCTCGGGGGACAATATGGGATGCTGGGAATCAAACCTGGTCAGCCTTGTGCAAGGCAAATAAATGCCCTACCTGCTGTGCTATCACTCCAGCCCCTAATATTAAATTTTGACAAGACAGAAAAGTCCCTTGCGGGATTATAGGAACTATTTTTATTTATACTTGAATGACAGAATTCATTCATTTTGGGTTTTTTTGTGGGGGGCGGGGGAAGGGGAGTGGGTTCATACCTGGTCATGCTCAGGAATTCCTCCTGGCTCTGCACTCAAGAATTGTTGGCTTTGTTCATGGGACCATATGGAGAGCTGGGGATCAAAACCAAGTTGACTGCATGCAAGGCAAGTGCCCTATCCACTGTAGTATCTCTGTAGCTCAATTCAGTAATTTTGTTTAAAAGAATAATTGTTGAGCTGGAGAAATAGCATGGGTAAGGTTTTGTATCTGGCTGGTCGGGTTCAATACCTGGCATTTCATGCAGTCCCCTGGGCCCTGAGGAGTTTGAGCACAGGGGGAAGGAAGGAAGGGAGGGAGGGAGGAAGGAGAGAGAGAAGAAAATGAGTGTATTTAAAGACGCTTTGCAGAGTCAAGATTTTTGTTCATTTTCTCACTGAGAAGTATTAAAATGATTTCTACTGTATTAATTTAATTAATTTATTTTTGGGGTTTGGGACCAAACCTGGCAGTGCATAGGGCTTGCTTACTCCTCCTGGCTCTGTGCTCAGGGATCACTCCTGATGAAGCACCAAGTACTATAGAGGGTCTGAGGTATCAAACCCAGGTCGACTGCATGCAACACAAACTCCCTACTTGCTGTACTACCGCTCCAGCTCATACTGCATTAATTTTAAATAAACTGGCTTTCAAATGAAGTAAATTATTATCAGTGTCACTTTATATTTTTATACATTTTATATTTACAGGAAAATTGAGTTTAAGTTATGTTTTGCATCCATTATTCTCGTAGGGCCATATGGCTTAATTAAAACAATGTAGGTGTTTCTAAAGTTTTTATTTTATCTTGTTTATTGGGATATTGTTCAGTTATAATAGTGTGTACCTCATATTTTAAGGTATAATATGAAGACTTTGTATGTGTATCATTGATTGTCCCCAATAAGTTAACATCTATCACTCATAGCTAAGATTTTTTTTTTTGTTATAATGAAATCTTTTAAGATTTACCCTCTCATTGGGACCTGAGCTGTAGGGTGTAGCTGTAGCGGTCTGTAGTACAATAGTTGTGATGAATGAGCTGATAAAATAATGACAAGTGAGTAAAGTTGAGGAAGGATAATCTTTTCAAAAATCTAGTGTAACCTGGAGAGTAAGATTTAAATAAGATTTAAGTGAAAGGAAAATTGTTCTCTTAAAGATGATTCCTCCTATCCCTAAAGTAGAAGCAAATCAGGGGAAACTTACCAAACCAGAATTTTACAGTTTGCTATTTTTTTTTTGGTATAGCAAGGCATTAATGGTATATTAATGCATATTGTTTGTGCTTGCTATTGTAATCTATTTAGCAAAAGAATTGTGATACTATAAAATTAGTCCAGATACATTCTTTTTATTGAAGTAGTCCCCAGAGAAATTTTTTAATTAAATTTGTATTAAGATCTATGTAATCAATTCATGACATAGCTACTTTTTACAAAATGTATTTCATTGTTACTGTGATAAAATGGTTACAATTGGGTGAATGTTGATGCTTTTCTTGTGCATTGTCACTGCATCTCCACCAACAGTGAGGACCCTCCACCTCTATCCTGTGTCACTTCTAGCGTGGCACAAAACCATAGATTCTTTTGATCAGACATTGCCAGCTGTACAACAAATGAAAATTTCTAATTCAAGACCTTTCATTTGTATAAAGAAGAGTGATTTACTAAGGGCTTCCATTGTTAAAAGGATAATGTATCAAAGTGGGACCATTGATTTTTTTTTTTAAATGAAAGGATAATGTATCAAAATAGAACCTTTGATTTTAAGTGGCTGGAGTTATAGCATAGCCGGTAGGCATTTGCCTTGCATGTGGCTGACCGGGGTTCGATTTCTCCATCACTCTTGGAGAACCCAGCAAGTTTCTGAGAGTATCCCACCGACACAGCAGACCATGGCAAGTTACCCGTGGCGTATTTGATATGCCAAAAATAGTAACAAGTCTCACAATGGAGACGTTACTTGTGCCCGCTTGAGCAAATCTGTGAACAATGGGGTGACAGTGATTTTAAGTGGAATACTTTTCCTATCTTTAGGAAATAGATAAGGGCTGAGAGGATAGTATAGCGATTGGACTAGTGTTTGATCTCTAGTACCACATGGCCTCACTGGGCACCTCCTGGGTGGTCCTGGTCCCTCCCAGCATCCCTTCCTGAGCCATACTGTGTTTTCACCCTCAGGCACTTAACTGCTGGCCAATTTGAGTACCAGGTGTTGCTGGGAATGGCCCTGGGTTCCTTGAAAATTCACAGTGAAACACTTTCTCACCTAAAAATTATTGTAGTAGTTGTCACTGTCATCCCGTTGCTCATCGATTTGTTCAATAGGGCACCAGTAACGTCTCTCATTGAGAGCCTTATTGTTACTATTTCTGCCATATCCAATACACATGGTAGCTTGCCAGACGCAGGCTCGATACTCTTGGAAGCTTGCTGGGCTCTCCGAGAGGGGCGGACGAATCGAACTCGGGTTGGCCACGTGAAAGGCGAACACCCAACTGCTGTGCTATCGCTCCAGCTCCCCCCCCCAAATTATTGTAGTAATAAAATTAATTTTTAAATATAGAGTTTAGAGCAAAATTCTTAACTAGCTTACCTTAAGCATATGGGCAAAAATGTAAATGAGTGGAGCAGATGAGTATAAAAGGGCATGAATACACGGGGATGGCAGCAACTGCACTAGTCATCGGGTCTAAATGCAACTGGTGAGATAAAAACATTTCTTGGCTGTGATTATTTGTTTCTGTGTGTTCTCTTATTGCCTTTTTATTGGAAGATGTATTTTAAATGTTAACATATTGGCTCAAAGTTTTGAGACTTTTAACCAAGCAAGACATGTTTATAAGATTGTCTCCTTCACTGAAGTAATTTATTCTTTTTAAAAACATACATTGATGTGTTTATCAAAATCAGGCATTATGTTGAAAACTCTAGATTTTAAAGGGCATCACTAGACCTTTTTGAAGAGCATTGTTCCAGAATATTTCCAGGGGTGATAGAAATATTATATGTCCTTTTGGGTTAACTGTCCAGTATGGTAGTTAATAGCCACACGTGGTGAGCTATACTTGAATTGAGGCTAGTAAAATTGAAGATCTACCTTTTTAATTTAATTAAGTTTTTACCTTAAGTAAATTTAACCTTGTGCCTCCTTAACTGGACTGTGGTATTACAGAAACTAAATTCAGTTGCTGAATGAAAAGCTAAAATATGAATATTTAAATTATATTCAGGACAGCAGTGGAAAGGTGACTTTAAAAATCACAACAATTCTAAATGAATTAAACAGGTAATTTCTCTAGGTCTTTAGAGGAGGAAGTAGTCACTTGATGGTAAAGTTTAGAGAAGACAGATTTTACAGTGGCTATTGAAGGACAGGCAAAATTTTATTAAGAGGAAAAGATATATTAGGAATCTAGCATAGGAGAACTAAATGTCTGCAGGCAAGAAAAATTATTAAAAATTTGTTTTTCATTCAGCCTGCTCCCAAATTATATCCTTTTTTTTCTATTTTTGACAGAAAAGCTATTTAAGAATTGAAGTTGATTTTGATATATTTGCTGCTTCTAGACTTTGGTCAGTATTTTGAGAAATAGCATTGTGCTATTTTTTCGTTCCTTTGCCCAACAACCAAATGAGCATCAGCTTTGGGGAAAAAAAAAGGTTCATGTATTTACTTTTTTCACTTGGAATTTGCAGATTCACCCTATTAAATTTTTAGTCAGTTATGTGTTTTCCATCTGATGTGATAAAATGTAATTTAAGTCAAAGCAGCAAATGAAAACTGTCGCATAGTTTCCATGAAGTATTCTAGTTTCAGCTGAAAATTTTTTTTGCTTAACAGTTGGATATTTGAGGGAATAATATTTTGTAGCACTGAACTTGAGATTCTGTTATTAATATGCCAACTTAAAGGGCTGTTTCCTTATCAGTTTACCTGGGGAAATCTTTAAATAATGGTATACTAAACATTTATGTAAAAAAATGTTTTATGAATTGGGAGGTACTAGAGTGCCTGTCAAAATTTCTCCATATGAGAGAAAGCTTTTCCTTGGTAGCACTGTAGCACTGTCATCCCGTTCATCAATTTGCTTTGCTTGAGTGGGCACCTGTAACATCTCCATTGTGAGATTTCTTGTTACTATTTTTGGCATATCGAATATGCCACAGGTAGCTTGCCAGGCTTCCTTGGTTCACCTGTAAAAAAATGTAGTGCCTTTTACCCTACCTATTGGTACTTGTTAGCAACCATTCTTCCTTCTTGAGGTATAATAGAGTAAATGAAGTAAAGTATTTAATACTTAATGTCCCTGATAAGTAGTGGGCACTAAGTAAACAATTGTGTCTAAGTTTCCTCATTCAGACAGTGAGCAACCAGATTTTTGACTTTTTAATTTATACTGAGAGATAAATTTTAAGTGGTATTTTTTAATTTGCTACTTATCTGGTAATTAGTTTCATGTGCTTCAATAAAGTTTAAAGCTTGAAAATAGTTTTATGGTGTTAATGCATTGTTTTATTTAAAGTTTTTTTAGTTATTTATTATTTATTAAGTACCTATTGTGGTAAAGGGATGCACAGTGGCCATCGAAATATTTTTACTTACATATTTGAAAGATGCAAGTATGTAGCACTGTCGACCCGTTGTTCATTGATTTGCTCAAGCGGGCACCAGTAACGTCTCCCTTGTGAGACTTCTTGTTACTGTTTTTGGCATATCGAATACTCCACAGGTAGTTTGCCAGGCTCTGCTGTGCGGATGGGATACTCTCAGTAGCTTGCTGGGCTCTCTGAGAGGGATGGAGGAATTGAACCCGGGTTGGTCACATGCGAGGCAAATGCTCTATCCACTGTGCTATCACTCCAGTCCAAACATGGAAGTATAGAGATGTAAAACTACTTGCTCCCGTGTCATAACTCAGCATAACTCAGGTGGAAATTGGAACTTACTACCATGTCCCTACCCTACTTCCCTATGGTTAGGTCATCCACCTGTACCAGGGACCAAACCCAGGGTTCCCTAACACAAAACATACACTCCATCCTTTGAACTGTCTCCCTGGCCTCTAATCCCATGTGCTTTAAAATGCTAAAACAGTTTTTTTTTTTAAAAAAATGTAGATTTTATATTCATTTATTGAATTTTGTAATGAATAATTTCCCAAATCCTCCAAAAATATGGGGGATTTACTTTACTAAAGACCACAACTCTGGGAACAATATTATATGCTAAATGGCAGCCACTGGCAAATCTGTAGTTTCACAAAGTATTAATCGAAATGGGCATGTTTCAGTTTGGTCTAATATCATTCTACATATGAGGAAAAAAGAGAATGAGGTTACAGGTTTTGTCATGACTAATGAAACTAGGACGCAAACCAAGATACCCTAGAGTGTGGTTTTTTGTTTCTTTTCGTTTTTAGGGGCCATGCTCTGTGATGCATGAGTGTGGGTGGGTGGGGGCTGCTCCTGGTACTGTGCTTGGGTTCACACCCGGACATTGCTTGGTGTCCTTGTGTGATGCCAGGGATTGAACCTGGGATTCCCATGGCCTAGCTTTCTTGAGTATCTTCCTAGCCATAGACTATGGGTTTTAATGAAGTCTTGATTTTAATAAGAGGGGAACAGTCATGTCTACAACAAGGGCACAAAAGAATAAAAACAAAAGTTTAAATATCTTTGAGGTATAATTGGCATACAATAAGATGTACATATTTAAAATGTACTGTTTGAGAAGTTTCAGCATACTTTCCTCCTCATGTGGTGCCAGGGATTGAACCTGGGATTCCCATGGTCTAGCTTTTTGTGAATTAGATTAACTTTGTGAATTAATCACTGCAGTCAATATAATAAATATACATATCACCCAGAAGTTTGTGACCCCTTGTATTCTCACATCCTTGCCATCTGCCTCATTGCTCCCAGTTTCCAATTTCTGCTTTCTGTTATTGTAAATTAATTTGCCCTTTATAGAGTTTTATCTACAAAGCTTAATCCTCTATATACTTATTCTGCATTGCTTCTTTTGGTGTAGGAGTTTTGAGATTGCATCATGCTGTCGCATGTATCAACAGTTCATTTCTTTTCATTGCTAGGTAGTATTTAATTATATGGATGTACCAAAATTGGTTTATCCATCTATCTGTTTATGGGGATTTATATTAATGCTAGGTTTGGGATACTACCAATAAAATTACCATGAACACTCATTACAACAGGTTTTTTTTTTGCAGGGGGGGATGGGGGTGGGGGAGGATGTTGGGGGGTCTATATCTGGCTGTGCCCAGGGCTTCCATCCTGGCTCTCTCCTCAAAAATCAGTCCTGGAAGTCCTCAGGGGACCATATGCAGTAATGGAGATTAAACTTGAGTCAGTTGTGTACTTTAGGTATGGCAAGTACTTTAGCTCTGTACTATCTCTCCAACCCCAAACATGTTTTTTTGTTTGTTTCTTTTTTTTTTTTTTGGTTGTTGTTATTTGTGTGTTTGCTTGGGGCCACACCCAGCAGTGCACACCCAGATAGCTCAGGGGTTACTCCTGGCTTTGCACTTAGGAATCACTCCTGATGGTGCCTGGAGGACCTATGGGGTGCCAGAGATTGAACCCTAGTCAGCCACATGAATGGAAAGCTTTCTACCTGCTGTACTATTTCTCCAGCCCTGTTTGTTTTTTTTTAATAGATTTTTGTTGTCATTCTTGGGCAGATTTCTAAAAGAGAAATTGTTGAGGGGTTTTTTGTTTGGAGACCACATCTAGTATTTCCTAGGGTTTACGCCTAGCTCTGCACTCAGTAGTCAGACCTGGTGGTCTCAGGGGATTGTGTGGGGTACTGGGAATTGAACCCAGCTGGTCATGTGAAAAGCAAGCTCTTACCTCCTGTGCTCTCTCCAGCCCTGAAATAGTTTGTTTTGATGTGAAAATTATCTTAATTATACTCAGATGATTATAACAAGGGGCTGGTATTTTTGCTTTTATTAGCCATTTTGAAAATATTGAGGGAAAGTCTAGTACTTCACAGTTTTTAAACTCTAGAGTGTTCTAACTAATGGCAAAAGTAACCATTTGTAATATGTGTTTGAGTAACTAGGGTACTTAAGTCTACAATTTTTTCACCTTTTTAAGTAAATGGGAGTATTCAGTATATGAGAACACTGCCATTTAGCCGCATTCAGTGGTGTGGTTAACACTACTGATGACATTAACAGTGAGGTATAGGAAAGGGATCAAATTGCTGTCATTTCCTGATATGTAATGCATTTGTGACATTCTATAGATCACCAGTGGTAGCTGCTCTAAATATGGTTTTGGTGGTTCAACCTGTCAAACTTGTAGTTCTTGTATTTATGTGAATAGAAATAAGGAAACTAGTTATGAGCATTAACAGATTCTCTTTGGGTTTTTGTTATCTAACCCCACCCTGAATGGGATATTGTTTTATAAAGTTGGTTTCGTTTAGTAATAAAAATTAAGATTGCTCAAAGTGTTTTGTTTCTGTTTCTTTTGCGGTGTTTCTTAGATGAGTGAAAAAGTGGTTCTACTTTGTAGTATGTGACATGATGTATTGTGGTATAATAATAGAGCATATTTCCAGGGTAAGACATTTGCTGTGGACCTGGCAACCCATAAGTCCTCTGGGCCATACCAGGAGTGATTCCTGGATACAGAACCAGAGTCAAGCCCTGAGCACACCAGGTGTGGCCCCCAAACTAATAATAATAATAATAATAATAATAATAATAATAAAAATAAATATTTAAAATGCTAATTCTAAATTGTGATTATGTGTACTTCTTAAAATATCAATTATATTCTAGTGTCAGTAAGAAATGAGAATAATTACTATGTAAATGTGTCTTAATCTTCTAAGTATGCAAAACATTAGCATCTTGTTCGGAACTTGTATCTATGCAGAATGTCGTATTTTGCTATCTGGTATATATAATACAAATAGAAATTTTGATCAGTTATGTAATATCCATGTTCCTGTACCCAAATGGCCTTCATGGTTAGAATGTTGTTTTTTTTTCTTTCAAATTTTATGTCTCGGCTGGGAGAAAGTTTAAAGGGCTGTAGTGCACATTTTGTATGACAGAGACCTGGATTTGATCTCCATTGTGGTTTCCTACCCTCCACTGGGAGTCATCCTCAAGCACTAAAATGGGAGTAGTCCCAGCACTGCTGGGTATGATGCCAAGATTTTATTTTAGAGAGAGATGGGGAAGGGGGGAGAATTACATGTTTTTTTCACTTATTTTGTCAACTTTGAACAGCCATTTCTCCATTCAAATAATAGTGTTGCACATTTATTACATTCACTGTGATCTGGTCATATAAGAATTAAAATATGTAATGGTAAATATGGGGAAAATAGATATTAAGTATTTACTTGAGGAAATTGGAATTTCCAGGGACCTCTGGATCACATTTTGAAAACTGTTGAGCTAGAATAATGGAATAAAGAAATATATGACCCGCAATTATCTCTTTCGAGCAAATGTTTTTTATGTGATTCAAAAGAGATATAATGCCACTATTTTTTTTTTTTTGCTTTTTTGTTGGATCACTGTGAGATAGACCCTTACAGACATCTTATACTATTCATAACAAGCAATAGAAAAAAATTATATCGTATCTGCCTGTGGGGCAGGCTTGAGTGGTAGTGGGAAACTTCAAAATAATAGTGGTGGGAAGGTGTAATGATGGTGGGATTGGTGTTGGAATATTGAATGTAATTAGGTATTGTGAACAACTATGAAAATAAAATTTTAAAAATTAAAAAAAAGATTTAATGCCGATTTTGAGTTAATATAAAATGAATCAGAATTTTTTTTTGGGGGGGAAGCAGTTGAAAATAAATTTTAAGAAGTGGTTGTGGCAGGGCTGAAGAGATAGTACAGTGGGTAGGGTAGGACACTTGCTTTGCATGTGGCCTGCCCTGGTTCAATCCCCAGCATCCCATATGGCTTCCCATAAACTGTCAGGAATAATTTCTGAGTGTGTAGCCAAGAATAATCCAGGAGCATCTCAGGTATGGCCAGAAGCAAACAAATAGAAGAGAATTTGCTCTAGTTCTTCTAATAAACGAGTGATGGAACTATAATAAGTACATAATATTTTCTGTTTATAATTTCTTTCACTGCATCACCTCTCTCCTCTCGCCTTCAGTATTTGCCCCACCTTCCCTATGTGGTTGGTTGCAAAACATATTTCTATATTGGAAGTGTATTAGTGCCCAAGATTTGTATATAAGTGCCCATTAAAATAGAGGGTATTTTAATTATATTTCTGGCTTCACATTTTTTCCCAACAGTAGCAGTGTAGCACTGTCATTAGGTTGTTCATCGATTTGTTCGAGTGGGCATCAGTAACATCTTCATTGTGAGACTTGTTACTTTTTTTGGCCTATCGAATGCGCCACGGGTAGCTTGCCAGGCTCTGCCATGTGGGCGGGATACTCTTGGTAGCTTGCCGGACTCTCCGAGAGGGATGGAGGAATCGAACCGCAAATGCCCTACCTGCTGTACTATCGCTCGAGTCCTTCCCAACAGTAGTTATAGAAATAATAAATTAGGGACAGGATTGAGCTGAAAAATTGATTTCCATGTTAATGAGGTGATTAACATATTTGAGTTATTGCCTTTGATACACAATGCTGGAGCGATAGCACAGTGGTTGGGCGTTTGCCTTTCACGCGGCCGACCCGAGTTCGATTCCTCCGCCCCTCTCGGAGAGCCTGGCGAGCTACTGAGAGTATCGAGCCCGCGCAGCAGAGCCTGGCAAGCTACCCGTGCGTATTGGATATGCCAGAAACAGTAACAATAAGTCTCTCAATGAGAGACGTTACTGGTGCCCACTCGAACAAATCGATGAGCAACGGGATGACAGTGACAGTGATATATTTGAAATGCTTTTAAAATGCTTATAAAACTAACAGTTGTAGATAGAAATGTGGCTGTACTGCTCAGTAGATAGATGAAATCTATAGGGTTCAAATCTATAATAGGTTTGGGGCATTTTAATCAAACTTTAAAGAGGAAGAGATTTTTTTATCATCTTCCACATTTCTGTTTTTTCCCTCTCACCTTCCACATTTCTAACGAAACTATAGTATGTATAATTCTGTTGGGTTATAGAATTATTATGCTTTATATATGTACCTTTAGGCCTGATAAGGGAAAAAGATATAATGTGGAACTATTATTATTATTATTATTATTATTATTGCTTTTTTGGATCACACCCGGCGATGCACAGGGGTTATTCCTGGCTCTGCACTCAGGAATTAACCCTGGCGGCACTCAGGGGACTGTATAGGATGCTGGGAATCGAACCCTGGTCGGCCGCGTGCAAGGCAAACGCCCTACCCGCTGTGCTATTGCTCCAGCCCCCAGGAACAATTATTTTTAACTGCTTTTCTATGCCTTTAAGAAAGTTACTGTTGTGACACTGTTTTAGAAAATCACTTCTGCATTACATGCATATTTGGGGGGGCTGAAAATAATTTTCTTCAAGTTACATAACTATGAACTTGAGTCTGGTGCCTTAGACCACACGGCCATCCAGACTGGCGCAATAGCACAGTGGGTAGAGTGTTTGCCTTGCACGCGGCCGACCCGGGTTTGATTCCTCTGTCCCTCTCGGAGAGCCCAGCAAGCAACCGAGAGTGTCCTGCCCGCATGGGAGAGCCTGGCAAGCTACCCGTGGCATATTCGATATGCCAAAAATAGTAACAATAAGTCTCACAATGGAGACGTTACTGGTGCCTGCTCGAGCAAATCAGTGAACAAGGGGATGACAGTGCTACAGTGCTACATAACTATACATTTTATTAATTTTTATAAGTGGGAGGATTTGGGCCACACAAGTTTTATACAAAGGTAGATATATTTCTGTAAACATAGTATCTGCCCACCAGCTTATAGGAGGAGAGACTTGTTCAACTTTGTACAGTAGTTTCTGGAATTGAATTTTACAGAGTATTGTTGCTGAATGAAATAATTCAAGGGGTGGGGCTTCAAACAGTGCTAAGGGACCACTATGGCTAGTAGTTGGTCAGTGACTCCAGGAGGTAGACAGCTCAGAACTGAGATCCGGTGGAGATCTGCAGCGCCAGGGATCAAACTTGAACCTCCTTTCGTGCAAGCATGCACTCCTGACTCTAGTAAGCTATCTTTCCAGCCATCTAAACATTTTTAACAAAAGTTAAGTTTTAGGCCAAGTTATAAAACAGAAGGTCTATTGGAATACTACTATTTGAGACTATTCCCACCCCTCCCCACGTTTCTGTAGTAGTAGCTTATGACTTTCATGGAGGATTTTATGTAAAACAGTGGTTAAACACTGACATTAAAGATTTGTCAAGAGAACTGAGCACACTACGTTATGAATTGTTAAAAATATAATGTGTGATTTCTTCAGATAAGCCAGGATGTATTACAGATCATTTTAAATATTAATACTGATAGAATATCCTTAAATGTAAAATACTGTAAAATTTGACTTTAAGTGAATATCAACTGAAGACACCAACTTGTGCGATCTCATTTGACTCTGCACATTAGTGCCACTTTATTTTTTATTACTGCCATTTAATTTTATCCTGATTTATAACAATTTGTAGACATCATTTCTGCAGTTTGGTGAAATGACAAGAAATGTTATTAAGTCCTAGGTAGGAAATTATTTTTAAAATTATAAAAAGCTTATGAATTCTTATGGACGTGAATTTATACATTAAATATTTTTATATTGAAATAGACACTATAGCATTTCAACTTAAAATTCTCCAAGTGTTTTCAATAAATATTACAAATACTATTACCTTTGCCTGTTTGTGGTGTAGAATGGCAAACAGAGAGGAGATTCCTATGTTAGATAAATTTCTGGGAATCTGTCACTACTTCCCCAGTAGTGAAATACATTATCTTTACTGTTTAGTAATTCTCTTTCTTTGTTTCTTGTATTATTCTTTTATTATGAAACTTTGTGGGAATTTCAAAAGATACATTAAGGTTAGTGAAACAGATCACTGTGGGGTTTGCCACCCAAGTTGAAGAAATAACCATTACTACAAATAACCAAAGTAATTGAATGAAACTTCCTGGATTCCTTTCCTAGTAGTTTTTTTTTCTCCCCATCCCCCTTATACTAAAACTAATTGAATGAATCCTCCTGGATGCCTACTTCTTTTCTTTTTCTTCCCATCCCTTTTACACTGAAAATAGCATTTGTCTTTTTTTTTTAATCAGAAATGCTTTCTTGATTAAATCTCACTCAGAAACCTTGTGATGATGATTAGTTTTTCTTTTGGGGGTATGTTATGGTTTTAATATTACTGATTTTCCCAGATCTGAGTAATGACAATTTGTTTTGTTTCTTCAACCTGGTCAGTAAAATATTTAATGGGGATTCTATGTCTGATTCCTTTCTTCTGTCATTCTGTCATGCCCTCTGTTCCTTAATCTATGTCCAACTCTTTATCTACAAATTTGTTCTTATACTTTCAAACATCAAATGTATCTCTACCATGTCCTTTAATTCTCCCAGGTTCCTATAATCATTCCTGAAACAGACTTGCTACCATTATCTGCTTTGTGCTTGAAACAGACTTGCTGCCATTATCTGCTTTATACTTAGTTAAAAACAGTTGACACTTGAGCATGTTGAAGGTCTTTATGATATATCAGAATTTACAGTGTTACTCATGAAAACTAATTTTATTTCCATTTTTTCATTTTGATATGTTACCATCCTTTGCCCACTTTTTCACTATATTTGGTAATAATAGTAAAGACGTATAACTCTTGGTCATTAATAATAAGTGCCAGATACTGGACAAAGATTTATTTATTTTGCTAATGTAATCATAGTCCTTTGACTATAATGTAAATAACACTAATCTTACTTAAAAGATTAAGAATCAGATTTTTTTATGTTATGTGCCAAAATTTGAACTAGGAGACAAAACTTTGTAATTGTTCTGATAAACTTGTAATTTATATTATTTGTTAGTTTTTTGGTTTTCTCTTTCATAGAATCTGTGTGCTTACTGAGTCATTTTTCCCACCTATCTTTACAACTAGAATTTCTGCATACTTAAAAAATGCTCTTAGAAGGTGAGAAAGCCCCATTGAAAAGATCTGACTGGGAGGAATAACTTTGAATTCACATTTAGAGAGGAAAGAAAACTATAGACATAACCTATAATAATTATTTTTAGGGATTGGAGAGAGTACAAGGATTAAAGTGCTTGTGTTGCATGTTGCCAAGCCCAATTTAATTCCTGAGCACCACCAGGTTGGCCCAAGTAATCCCTGGCACCGTAAAACTTGAGCAGCACCACATTGAACTACAGGCCTGGTTAATCAAGAGTCACTAGAAGAGGCTCCCGGGACTCCTGAGCAATGCTTGGAAGACCACCAAAATGTTATTTTTACCCTTCATTTTGAGAGACTAGTTTATGGTTATGGGTCAGTAATAAATACGTGAACCTATTATCATTATTCGACATACGGCTAAGGTTAGTGACACTAAACAAGGTTTTATGCATTTAACCTTCTAAGATATTCAGGAATAGGGAAGGTTCAGAATGGTTATCTCCCTACTTTACCTTCTAGACAGAAAGACTTGTGTCTGAATGTTCAAAGCTTTACTTAATATAATTTTTGTTTGGGGATGTTGCTTAGTGGTAAAGTGCTAGAAGAGTGCTAGAACATAGCCCAAAGAACTGGAGCGCATGTCTGGGGTCATCTACTGCACCACAAGGCCTCCCGGGCACTGACGGTGTAGCCCTAGTGATGCTAGCGCCTGGGGACACCCAAACAAGTTAAACAATAATAGAAATATTTCTGATTACTTAAAAATTTTGTGTAGCTTATATGCAGGAGATTGTGAAAGCTAATAAAATTTTATTGTTTGCCTTTTGTGATAGGGTATATTTTCAGGAAAGGTCTCTTTTAATCCCCATATTACTAGGCTTCTGAGAAATGCTTATAACTAGATGGTAACAGGTTTACAAAAGTCTGGACTTTACATGGATTCTAAACTTGACATACTTAGATTTGGATTTGTGAACTTCCTGAAATTTTGTGTGTATGCTGCAAATACAGAATTTTGTGAGAATTCAGAGCTTTTATCAGAATTGCACGCTAGGTCTCTGTAAAGGGTCCCCATCCTCACCACAGCTGTATTCACATGCACGTTTAAGAATCACTGCTAGGTTGTGGAGTAATCCTCCTGGTACTTATCTTTACTATTCTTGGATGTTAGTCTCCCATTCTGTTACTTTACATTCCACAAATGAGTGCAATCCAGGGACCACCAAGTAAGGGGTGCTAGGAGGGCCACTCAGGATAGGAGATGCATGCTAAAAGTAGACTATAGACCAAACATAATGGCCACTTAATACCTCTGTTGCAAATCACAACACCCAGAAGGAGAGCGAGAGCAAAAGGGAATGCCCTGCCACAGAGGCAGGGTGGGGTGGAGGGGACCGTGTGGGGGTAGTGGGAGGGATGCTGGGACCATTGGTGGTAGAAAATGGGCACTGGTGGAGGGATGGGTACATGATCACTGTATGACTGAAATGCAAGCACAAAAGTTTGTAACTCTGTAACTGCCTCACGGTGATTCAGTAATAAAACATTTAAAAATAAAACTCACTGTATTACTGTCATCCCGTTGCTCATTGATTTGCTTGAGTGGGCACCAGTAACATCTCTATTGTGAGACTTGTTGTTACTGTTTTTGGCCTATCGAATACGCCATGGGTAGCTTGCCGGGCTCTCAGAGAGGGGCAGAGGAATTGAATCCAGGTCGGCCTCGTGCAAGGCAAATGCCCTACCCGATGTGCCCAAAACACCCTGCCCACTCCAGCCCAAAAATAAATAAATCGATCCATTAAAGAAAGCAATTGCAAAGACTTTTTGTTATATTTCTATACTTTCCTCATGTTAATAGAATTATTGATCAGATTGGTAGGACTCCCAAGATTAAATTTTCATGTTATTCCAAATATATCCCATGATAATTTTGTTTGTGAAAGGAAAGCTTGTTCTAGAAAAAAATTTTAAATTGAAATTAAAAAGCACTAGTTACAAAGATTTTTAAAAAAAAAAGCCACTGCTAGGTCAGTGATTAAACTTTGAGATGAGCGGGGGCTGGAGAAAGGTGCGAGAGGAGGGACGGGAGCAATATTACAGCAGGTTCAGTGCCTTCAATCCTGCACCTCGTATTGTCCTCCCAGGCTCTGCCGGGAGTGATCCCTGAGTGCAGAGCCAGGAGTAAAATAGTTTTGAATGATAATACCCTATTTTAAATCAGTAACAGCTTTAAAAGCATTTCAAAATTTTTCTTTTAACTTAACCCCCTTATGTTTTAGGTTATTGATGTCGCTTTTTATATTGTGTGTCAAATAACTGATTGTCATAGCTGTTTTTACAATTTCTGGGTTTTTTTTTCTGAATTTTAAGTGGTTTTTAGACACAGTTGTTATAATACAGAATCTAACTTTGACTTTATAGTTTCCAGTATTAATATATTTTACACTAGTGTGTTTGTTACTTTGTACATCCATTTACTCTATTAGTAACTTCATAGTTCTTTTGTCAAGCAGGTGATTTAAGTCTCAGCTGTTTGAGAAAGTCTTTGTCTCTCCTTCCTTTTTTTTTTTAAATTTTGCTTTTTTAATTTTTCCTATTATCCAAAAGTGCTAAGGGATCATTCCTGGTGGGTTTGGGGGACGATATGTGGTGCTAGGATTGAATGTAGATCAACCTCATGCCAGACAAATACCCTTCCCACTGTACTCTCTTTCTGGCCCCTCCCTTGTTGAATGACAGTTTCTCCAGATCTGTCATTCTTGATTGATAATTTTTTTCTTTCAATTTCTAGCTACATTATCATTCCTTTTTCTCCTGACCTGTGACTGTGTGCTGAAATTTATTTAGACATGCAGTTCTCTTTACATGAGCTTACATGGCAGTGGTTGTGAAATGTGGGTATGACTGCTGGGGCTTCCGGAGTCTGGGGGTGTGGGTAAGGTGCTGCCCCCCACTCCAGAGAGACCCCAGAGTTCTCAGCCTGAAGACCAGCTTACCTGGAATTTTCAGCAGTTTGGCATCTCTGGAACTGGGTCGTGAGGCAGCAGAGTTGGGCAGTTGGCCTGGTGGCAGCTGTGGAGAGTGTGGCTGTGGAGAATTAGGGGCTTTGGCGGGGTGAAAATTTGGTTCCTTCCCCCCGCCCCCAGGATACCCCAGAGTTTTCAGCTGGAACACCTGTGTGCCTGTGAATTTTTGTGGCTTGTTGATCTCTTCTGAGATTTAATCGTAAGTCTGTGAAGTTGGTTAAATGGATTAGCTTACAGATGTGCACCCAGGGTTCTTGACCTGTGTTTCAGACCTCCTCTGTAGGTTGTTCCTTTTACAGTTCTTTGACTAGAGTGGCCTCTTTTTTTTCTCCTGATTTTGTTAAACTTTGGGTTTGAGCAGCTGGAATGATAGTACAGCTGGAGAGGCACTGCCTTGCATGCAGCCTATCCAGGTTTGATACTGCGCATCCCATGTGGTCTACACAGCCTACCATGAGTGATCCTTGAACACAGACCCAGGAGTAATCCTTGAGTACCACTGGGTATGACCCAAAACACAAACAGATAAAACCAAATAAACTTCAAGTTTGAAGGTTCCAGTTTGTAGGCTGCTCTGGTGCCCAGTCTGGAGAAATTTCTTTCTGTTGAAAGAAAACCCAGCGAACTTACTACTGTGTTTTTAAAGACTTGAAGTCCCTAACTGGTCTACCATCTTTACAGACTTTCATATCAGTACTTAAACGGGGCATCCAAATGGACATACTCAAATTACATGACTGTTTCTAACCCAGCCACTGAATTTCAGAGTTTGGACACTCTTGCCCACATGCAGTTTAAGCTCAGTTTTATGATATGGTGGGAAAGAAATTATTTTTCTAAACACATTTTTTGAGTAACAGATATTTTTGTTTTCTTTTTAGAGGAAGTCTGCTGACTATTCCTATATCCTCAAAGTGTGTTTTGTGTAGAAACAAAGTGGAAAAAAAGAAGTTTTTTCCTACATGCAGAATGATAATTTTATTAACTTCCCCATCCCTCAAATTAGAATGTTATGCTTTATATTGGGAGTTAACAAAATTAATTAATAATTGTAATTGCTAAGACTTGCCTGGATCATATCTTGCCTGGATAATGGTAGTAGCCTGTGTATCACATTGTAGGTTAACAAGCATCTTTGTATACTGTGGGTTTGCTGGTGTTTTCTCTGCTACATTATGCAACTGATTCGGCTGGTAACTAGGAGGGACTAGAACTCTACTACATCTTTTATGTATTCACTGTCTGTGTTAGCTGAAGTTGTTGGAGCAGATGGGATATTTTGGTCTCTCCCACTTCTCTTTACATGGTATCTTTCATCCTCTATGGTCTTTCTAGAAGAATAGTTTGGATTTATTTACATAGTAATTGGATTTTTTAGGAGCAAAAACCAGCAGCTATAATTCCTTTGGAGTTCTGCATCCAGTGTCTGCCATGTCACTCTCAAAAGACCAGCCTGGAATGTGGCGATTAATCATATGATCATATGATTACAGGGAGGCAAGAATTGTTTGAACATTTGTTGGTGATACTCGCCTACAACTTCCTAAGGTGTTTTCCGGCTTTTCACTGTCCGTTTAAGTGTACCCTTAACTTAGGAGATTTTACCTATGGCTTACTTGCCTAAATCTTGCCTTATTTAACTCAAAGAAAAATCCAAGCTTTTTATATTTATTCAGAAGCCCTAAATGATACTTGGATACCTATGATTTTGTAACATCTAAAACAAAAATTCCAAAGTCCATACAGTTTGTTGAAGTCACCAGGGCCCCAGGTGTTATGTCTTAAAACTTACTTGTAAAATGTCTAATGAGCAGAGATCAGGAGGAGCAGCCCACACGCACAGCCGTGTGGTGGCCCCAATACCCAAGTTTCTCATTCATCGGAGGTTCCTTGCACCTGTGAATTTTTTTTTTTTTGCATCTAACAAAATAGGACATTTTAAAGCAAGAATATTGAGAGGATATTATGTAGGAACCCAGCACTACTTGCTTCAGTGATGTGTTGCAGGAACTGTATTGTTGCTGTGAAAACACTTTTTTGCTCTCAGTATTGCCATTACGAAACTTAGAAATGACACCGTAAAGGTAGATATACATAATTTCAAATTTTAAATGAGGAAATTGAAGCTTTAACAGTTGCTATAACAAAATTCTTAATAGCCAGTCTGTCTTCAAATGCTAGTTCTTTTGAACATAATACATTTGAGTTAACATTTTTTTGTTAGCACTCATCTCTCTTTTCCCCCCTTTATTTGTGTAAAATTTTGCTGCTGCTGCTTCAGATTATGCTTGCTTTCATGTCAGTCTTCCCTTATAAATTGAGTACATAAAAAAAGCTGAATTGTGCCATATTACTGTTTTTATATTTCCATTAGCATTTATTAAAGTTTCTGTGTATTAAAAAAAGTTTAGATAAAAACAGAACATTGACAAGAATACTAAAAGTAAACCCCAACGTCAGTTTTGCAGTTGAGCAAACAGGTACTAAGAGAAAGGATGACACGCCTGAGTTGCAAAACTAGCCAGGGCTGGGGCAAGAACTGGTTCCTTGTTTTCCCTTTAAGAACAAGTCCCTGGAGACGTAGAAGGTTAGTGTGAGTGAAGTTAGAGAATAATGAGAAATAAGCCTTGTCAGTGGCCCTAATTTTAGGAACGTACTAGCTATTAATGTAAAAACAGGTCAAAATGTTGATAAGATAAAGAAAAAGATGCTCAGAGTATCTTCTAGAAGACTGTGGGATGGAGTAAACTAGACATTGAGAGACTTATGCTGAAACCAATTAAGTCACTTACTTTTCTTTATGTACTTCGCTCCTCAGGATCTTGGTAGGCTACACTGTCTTCGACATTGCTCTTTGCAAAAACAGTACCTGAGTCATACCCATTGAGTTTTTTTTAGGGATACTGGAACATTTTTTTGGCATCTCATAGGTCAGACTTTTGTATTTCTATAATATAAGAGAAAGTAACAGACTTCTCTTTCCTTCTCTGGGAACTTGGCCAGTGAGAAATAAACATCCTTTCCTGTCTCTCCCTAGATGAAGTACTTGGTTACAAGTGACAGACTTTTCTTCATTTTTTTGTTCTTTGAGTCCAATCCTGTTCTTATTTCAGTGTTTTTCTGAAATTCACATTGACTGTGTTGAAATGTTGTAAAGTTGAAAATGTCAACTTGTGTTTTAGTCTAAAGATCAAAATTTTGTAATTTCATAAAGCAAAAATAGTGGTGTGTCAAATATATATTAACATTTTTATATTTGAAACACTTGGCTGACACATGATATGATCTAATTAGAGTAGAATGTGTAGCCTCATCCCTTGCAATAGAATTGTATTTGCTCGGGATAGCCTAGTTAAGTAGCAAAGAATACTGTATTATAAAATTACTGTAAGTTTTTACATTTGCCAGAACTGAAATATGTTACTTTATGCTTATTTTTGTTGTTGTTTTTTTTTTTTTCCATAACCAGGCAACAAATCCAGGGCCTTACACTTAGTACTGCTCTGCTGCCATAGGCCACTTTCATTTCTGTTTATTTTAAATATTGTCATTTCCTTAGAGAGTTCATGTATGTTCATTGCTTAAAAAAGAGATGGCAGGGGAGGTACCAGGTGCTAATGAAATACTCCGTAATTCCTCTAAACTTTTTTATTCAGAAATAATTTCAGATATTTAATCTTTACAGTCATCTTTTACTTGTTCTTATGTTAAGCATAATTTTAAATAAAATTGTGTACATGGCAACAATATATTGAGTCAGAATCCTTCTATATAATAATGATAGTAAGGATAAGGAGCATAAGAGGAAACCTTCCCTTATTCCCCTAGACTACTTGAAATTCTATTGTTACCTTAGCACCTTGAACATTCTCTTTCCTATAAGTTAGTTTAAAGCCTTATTGTTTAGACTACATAGTAAAGATTTCCAAGGTTATATTTATAGAATTAGAATTACTGAGTCAAAAGAACCACACTTTTTAGGTTTTCTTGTTACGTATTTCCAGCCTCTGTTTAAACATACCATACAGTTTATTGTTTAAATCTAGACTATGGTCACCATATGACATAGAAATATCTTTTGTCTTCTAGGAGATAAATAAAGGTATATTCTTTTCTGTGAATACAATTTTTCTTTAATGAAACCACAAGATTAGTTATCAGAGGACTGATGTAAGTGAACCATAGACACTGTCTTAGTTCATCTGTGAATTTTTTTCTAGAACGTTAATTTTTTTGCTGTGTGTATGTGGTAATTTGGAGAAGTCTTGGTAATAATTGAGATCTTCAGGTAAAAGTTGAGAGCTGGAGAAAGAGTACAGGAGTTTAAAGCACTGTCTTGAATGTAGCTGACCCTGGGCTGATCCCAGCCACTGCATGACCTCTCATGTACAGAGATAGTGGCTGTTCGGATCAGGACTGGGCCTCTTCCACCCAGATCTCCCGTTGTTTGTTGATTTACTTGAGTGGGCACCGGTAATGTCTCTATTACACTCAGCCCTGAGATTTTAGCAGCCTCTCCTTACTCGTCTTTCCCTGAGTAGGCTCTTTCAGGGTCAGGGGAATGAGACCTATTGTTACGTTTTTTGGCATATCAAATACATGTGTGTATGTGGTAATTTGGGATGACAGTGATACAGTGATACCATTTACTAAGCACAAATCTTATATTGGTGTAATTGTTAATCATGTATAGGTAATATGCCTACTACCACCCCCCCCTTTGATGTTATTGCCATTTATCTTATTTGCAACGTGGTGTGACATTCAGATCTTTTATTTCATTCTTAAATTTTGGGAAATTCTCGCTCATATATCTCATAAAATATTTCTTCCTATCTTATTTGATTCTTATTCTGGAAGTCACTTTTTTAAAAAAATTGTTTTGTTTTGGAGTCACATCCATTGGTGCTCCGGGATCACTCCTGGCAGTACTCAAGGGACCTGGCATAAGGTGCCAGGGATCCAGGTTGGCCACACACAAGGCTGTTCTATTGATCCAGACCTGAAAATCTTAATAAATAGAACTAGGATCCTCATACCTTATATTCTGTCTCCTAATTTCTTGTTTTTATGTTTTTATTTATTTATTTATTGCTTTTTGGGTCACACCCGGCGATGCACAGGGGTTACTCCTGGCTCTACACTTAGGAATTACTCCTGGTGGAATTACTTCTGGTGGTGCTCAGGGGACCATATGGGATGCTGGGAATCGAACCCGGGTTGGCTGCATGCAAGGCAAATGCCCTACCCGCTGTGCTATCGTTCTAGTCCATAGATAAAAAAAACAAAAAGATGAAATTAGATGAATTTACAAAGGAACCAAAGTAAAAAACTTAGGGTAGAGATTAAATAGGAGATTAGAAGCTGAATAGATCCTGCAGTGTCAAAATCACTTGCTTTGAGTGTGCACAAACCTAGTTTGACCTCCAGCACAGCATACAGCCCCACAAACAGTACCAGGAGTGATTCTTGAGTACTGCCAGAGTGGCCTAAAAATCAAGCAACACACACAAACACACACACACACATACACACACACAGATTGGACAAAGGCAATGAATACACTGATATACTGACAGAATACTGAAGAAAATATTCTGAATTCATCACACACATCTCCCTCTCGGAGAGATCGGCAAGCTACCAAGAGTATCCCGCCCGCACAGCAGAGCCTGGCAAGCTACTCGTGGCATATTCGATATACCAAAAATAGTAACAAGTCACAATGGAGATGTCACTGGTGCCTGCTTGAGCAAATCGATCAACAACTGGACGACAGTACTACAGGCCTACTGTATCTGTATTCCTGGTTGTTGTGTTTTTTTTTTTTTTTGAGACCCACTGAACCCCCCAATTATTTACTTTTTAAAAATATAATTCCTGTTGGTTTTAACTTCAAACGGTTTTCTGTGTTTGAATTTAATCCATATGATTAAATAGCTGCTTTAACAGTGATAAAAAATTTTAATTACGTTAAAAATACATAAGTAATTAAAAATAAGATTAACTATGAAAGACTTCAGATATTTTAAAATAAGTATTTCGTGATGATCTAGATGAATAATGAAAAGAATAGGGTGTAGGAAAAGCACATAAGGGTCTGAAAGATATAGTACAAGGATTAAAGCACTTGCTTTAATCTTTTGAGGCTGATCCTGGTGTGGCCTCAAAACCCGAGGAAGGGAGGGAGAAGGGAGGGAAGTAAATAGTGTTTAATTGATTTGACTACACTATTGTGACGAAGCTTTGTGATTTCATTGTTTAAAAAATATAGGAGAATTACATTTTCTTTTATATGTAAGATGATAGGCAGAAGATACTGAACATTACTTGGGAGTTTGAAGTTTCATTTGTTTGTACTGGGGGTGTCCCAAGATTACTCAGTGGCACAGGAGCCACTCCCCATAATTCTCAGCTAACCTTGCTGGGGTTCAGTGCTAGGGCAGAGGATATCATGGTTCCAAGGTCCACCAGGGCCACTGCAGCCCAGTGGTGCTCAAGGGAGCATGTAGTGCCAGGGATTGAACCCCAAGGTCAGGCACATGATTGAGTCCCCAACCCCCCACCATTACTCCTATAACTTCCCTGTGATTGAATATTAGTTTTGCCTTTAAGTTTCCTAGAGTATTGCATTCTTTTTATCAGAAAGAGGAAAGCAAGACTTCCTTCCTCATAATAACTGATTTCCCTGAAATCTAACAAAATATATAACTGCAATCATTGAAAAGACAAAACAGAGCTAATCTGCCAAACATAGTTTGTGCCCTCAATTGTTCATATTTATTGTGTGACTAAATATAAGGGAGGGGGGATCATTGTATAAGATCTCTAATGTCAGAATACACAAGCGAGGCATTTTATTGAAGAGAGGGCATAGACGAAAAGCAAATTAAATTTTAACCAAGCATGGAAGGAAAAAAAGGGAAAGGTATTACTTCCTGATGTTGCACAGGGGTAATAGCCAAGCCAGGAGAAACTGTCTTCTGTCTGGACCTTTTTTTTTTTTTGGTTATTTGATAGAATTAGGAGAGCCCGGCAAGCTACCGAGAGTATCCCGCCCGCACCGCAGAGCCTGGCAAGCTACATGTGGCGTATTTGATATGCCAAAAACAATAACGATAGGTCTCATTCCCCTGACCCTGTCAGAGCCTCCAATCGCTGGGAAAGACGAGTAAGGAGAGGTTGCTAAAATCTCTGGGCTGAGTGTAATAGAGATGTTACTGGTGACCGCTTGAGTAAATCAACAAACAGTGGGATTATAGTGATAGAATTAGAATTTATGGTATAAGTTGAAATGAATTGGTAGTTGAAGTAAGAAGCACCATCAAAAAGTTCACATTCAATAAAGAAGCCATTTTCATAAAAAATGTTTTTGTTTCAAAGCCTTTAAAACTTAATGTTGTGGGTCTCAGAGTGTAAAACAGCTCTCTGGATGCCTTAGGAGGCGGCAGTGTATTTGAAATGTGTCTAGGAAATGGTGACAACTGGCGTTTTGTTGGATACCATGTAAACAGACTGGGGTCACATTTTAGTATTACTCTCTGATCCCTTAGAACAGGAAATGAGGATGAGAGTGTTCAATCTAACTTCAGTGAGATATTGTACCTAACAGTAATAAGATAAATAGCATTGGTTATTAAAGAATGAAGTATGAGTTTTTCTTAAAATTTTTATTATTTAGGGGCTGGAGCAATAGAGATAGCACAGCGGGTAGGGCGTTTGCCTTCCACGCGGCCGACCCGGGTTCGATTCCCAGCATCCCATATGGTCCCCTGAGCACCGCCAGGGGTAATTCCTGAGTGTAGAGCCAGCAATAATCCCTGTGCATCGCCGGGTGTGACCCAAAAAGCACACCAAAAAAAAATTTGCATTATTTAGAAAGAAAATTGTTACAAGGTACGTTGTAAAGTTGTTTAGACTTTATTGCTTAATAAATGAAATTGTTATGTTTCGGCTGTGGGCATAAGAATTTTCTTAAGACACAAAGATCACAGTGAACCGAAAAAATTTATGGAACCTCTGCCTCATAAGACTCAACAGATTACAAATTTGCAAAAGCCATTTATATGATTTTTTTAAAAGTCTAATTAGGATAGAAATAAAATATCTTGAAGAGTACAATTAACTTAAACTTCCTGTAAGTGCTGGTTAAGTCCTGTTCCGAAGGAACTCAGGGGGTTCCCAAATAGTGGTTATGGGGTCTGGGCCACTGCCACTGGAATTCGACTAACCAGACCTAATAGCACAGTGACAGGGTAATGCTTGACCAACCTTGCTGTGTTCCTCAGGCATAAAGGTGTCAGGATCAAACTCAAGTTCTTGCATGTGCAAGACACATACATCTGATGTCTGAACTATCTCTCTGGCACTCTCTCAGTCCTTTTTTATCTGAAGCTAGACAGCAGGAATTTGGGATTTTATTTTTTAACAGTCTCGTATGTGCAAATATTTTAGAAGACTAGCCAAAGGTGGATTTTATATACTTTGGAAATTAAATAAGTAGAAAGGACTTATGTTCTACTCAAAAAGTAAACAAACAAGCAACAATGACAAAACCCAGCCTGGGGATGAAGAGAGCTCAGTGAACTGGAGTATGTGTTTTAAATTCAGAACACCTGGGTTCAGTTCCAGTATGCCAAGAGTGACTCCAAGCACCGGGCTGATTGTAGCTGGATGTGATCCCAAAACCAAAACTCAAAAACTGATAATGTTTTATGTTAAACACCTATGCATTATTTTGACGTAGTTATATTATAACAGCATAGGTGAGAATCAGAAATTTAAGACCAATAGATTTTCAGTTTATTGTCCATCGAACCTGGAAATTATACAAATTTTTTCTATATTATAATCTTTTTATTATTTAAACATTTGTTTGAATAATATGTCCCAGCATTTTATATGTTCACCTGAGCACTGCCAGGTATGGCAAAAAAACAAAAAAAGCAGAACAAGTTTATCAACTATTACTTTTTTTTTTTGCATAGTATTGCTGTGAGCACAAGGTAAATTGGTACCAAAGTCAAGACAAGGTCCCATATATTACCATATATTGACTCACTATTTTTCAAGATGCATGTTTGTTTGTTTAAAATAGTATGGAGTATAAGGTGTTTGCCCGTATGCAGTCAACCTGGATTCTATCCTTGGCATCACATTTGGATCCCCAATATGTGCCTTAATGATCCCTGAACCCAAGAGTAAACCTGAGCACACCCAGATGTTGCCCCCAAATCAAAAAAATAGAAATTTGCACCAAGAATTTAAGTACAACTTAAATGCTATGGTAATTCACAAAGAAATATAATACTTTCAGTTAGGTATGTGGTTCAAATGAGGGTACAAAAAAGTGTGTAGTGAAACGTCTCTTTAATTTCTGTGTCCTCTTCAGTTCCTTTTCTCAAAAGTTTTTTCTAGTTTTCTGTGTCAGAAAGAAAAAATTAACCAAGTATGGAGCATAAAGTAGTAAATTATACACATATAGGTAGGATATGACCTTGATTGTTTTAAATAAGTGGACTTTTTATTTTATTCAACTATGTTTTGAATAGCTGATGTTGTATATTTTCTTATTTTTTTTTTATCAGTAGGACATTATGTGGACATATTTTCTGGTGATGCTTTTGTAATAAGTTAGCCTGATTGTCAATTGGTGGGATGGTTAACCATGAAATAAATAAGTGGAAGTTTGAATATAATCTTCCCCTGTAGGACATTTTCCTAACTTCTGAGGCATTTAATTCACTTATTTAAATGTGATCATACAGGTAACTATTTTTGCCAGTATGTTTGTTTTTAGGAGGTTTTACTGAGGATAAAACCTACACTTACAGAATTTAATAATAATTTTTGCTTTAAGAAGTGACTGCAGTGAACCAAGAATTTTTTTTTCTATTGGTGTTGGGGTCACACTTGGTGATACTCAGGGCTTACTTCTGTCTCTATGCTGAGGGATGATTCCTGGTGGGCTCAGACCACCATATGGGGTACCAGGGATCAAATACAGGTCTGCATGAAGACAAATGCCCTACCCTTTGTACTATCATTCTGGCCCCTGAACCAAGTTTTTTAATTGGAGCTTCGCTATCTTTTGAACTGCCACAGTATCTCTGAAAAGTGCTCTTATTTAGATTTTACAGACACTAAATGTGTAAAAGGTTCAAGATGTTATCTTATCCGAGATATACAGTGCAGGTATTGGGATCTAGCTTGGATTATTAGGATATCAGAAGTCCATTATCTTTATTCAATCTTAAAATGTCTTTCCATGAAAATGTATTATGTATTGCCAAGTGCTGCTGCTTAGTGCTGTTTGTTTTTTTTTTTTTAAATTTCAAGTTTTGCATGGTTATAAAAGGGCAAATAAGTAGTTTTTTCTTTTTCTTTTTTTTTTTCTTTTTGGGTCGCACCTGGCGATGCTCAGGGGTTACTCCTGGCTCTGCACTCAGGAATTACCCCTGGCGTTACACAGGGGACCATATGGGATGCTGGGAATCAAACCCGAGTTGGCCGTGTGCAAGGCAAATGCCCTACCCACTGTGCTATCGCTCCAGCCCAGCAAATAAGTAGTCTTGAAAGGAAAGCACTTGATATAATTAAGTATAATTTATTTATATAGAATCACTGTGTTGTTCCATTCTTATGCTGCACATTCTACTAAGAAGCTTTTCTAAATTCTCAGATTAATTTCCTTGCTTGCTTGCTTGTTTTTGTAGGGAGATTCCCGAAACTTTTCATTTTCTGAGAATGTGAGTGCTGTTCAAAACTTAGACTTTTCGGATACAATGGTGCAACAGAAATTGGATGATATCAAGGATCGAATCAAAAGAGAAATAAGAAAAGAACTGAAAATTAAAGAAGGAGCTGAAAATCTGAGGAAAGTTACAACAGATAAAAAAAGTTTGGCTTATGTGGACAACATATTGAAAAAATCAAATAAAAAATTAGAAGAATTGCATCACAAACTACAGGAACTAAATGCTCATATTGTTGTATCAGATCCTGAAGATGTCACAGGTATGTATGTATGTGTTTGATTTGCTTTTCACATGGCATATTATTCAGAATGAAGGGTAGGATGGATATGAAAATTAGAGCATTTACTTAAGAGATGAGTAATTATGCTGTCTACTTTTTTTTTTTTAATTTTTTTTTTCTTTTTGGGTCTCACCCGGCGATGCACAGGGGTTACTCCTGGCTCATGCACTCAGGAATCACTCCTGGCGGTGCTCAGGGGACCATATGGGATGCTGGGATTAGAACCCGGGTCGGCCGCGTGCAAGGCAAACGCCCTACCCGCTGTGCTATTGCTCCAGCCCCTATGCTGTCTACTTTCTTACCCTCTGCCAGCAGGACATTTCCTGGAGGTTTTTTGTTTTGTTTTGTTTTGTTTCAGTATTAATGTTTTTATATTGAAACAAACTCCTGGTTTTATCTCAGGAGCATGAGTTTGTCAGTGACTTTTTAAAGTTTAAAATGCATTCTGGGACCAAAGGATAGATTGATTCTTTGCAAATATAACTTTGAATCAAACCTCTGACCTTTATTCTTTGTGCCCTAGTCTACTGAATTAATAAATAAACCACCAGGCATATAGTTCAAAAGAAGAAAATTCTAAATGCTAGACTTTTATTTTCTTAAATATATAAGTAATGGGAATTTAGACCATAACTTCCAGCTTGAGACCACATTTTGTAAACAGTAGAATTAATAGATGTTCATGATGAAAATTTATTTTTTAATGGTAGAGAGGAGAAATAGAAAAACTACCTCTTCTTGCACCTTAGACTGTCTCCTAAAAGTAACACTACAACCTTTTGTGGCATATCCTTCCAGAAAACAATTATACCATTATCTGTTTTTCTACTTACACATTCTTTCTAAAATTTTTGTTTTGCTTGTTTTGGGGCCACACCTGGCAATACGCAGGGCTTATTCTTAGCTCTGTTCAGGGATCAAACCTGGGTCAGGCTTGTGCAAGGCATGCTTCCTACCTGTTGTACTATCTTTCCAGCTGCATTCTTTCTAAAATGTTTTGCTTAATTTATATGAAACATTTGATATGCTAGTTTTGTCTTTTCAAAGATAAATGTTTTACCTAAAATTCTTAATTATGTGGTTCAGTTTTCTTTGTTTACAAAGAAAAGATGTATATATAAAGCATAATATATAGTACCATAGAAGCAGAAAAACCTGTGCAAGCTAATAGAATATAACATAAGTAAAGTTATTTAAGAAAATACATAGATTGAGAATCTCAAATTTTCAATCTCAAAGTTGTATCAAATACTTCTGATATTTCTTTTTTTTTTTTTTTGGTTTTTGGGTCACACCCGGCAATGCACAGGGGTTACTCCTGGCTCTTCACTCAGGAATTACCCCTGGCGGTGCTCAGGGGACCATATGGGATGCTGGGATTAGAACCCGGGTCGGCCACGTGCAAGGCAAACTCCCTACCCACTGTGCTATTGCTCCAGCCCCTTTCTGATATTTCTTATACTTGATAGAACTTATTTTTAATTCATCACTTTCACCATTTGGGACTTGAGTGATTTTATTTGGATAATCTCTGTAGAAATTTCAGGTTTATAACAGAAACTGAATCTGAAGAATGAGAGAAGTTGTAGGGGAATGAGCTATTTTGATGCTGGAATCATCCCAGAGATACAAATTAATTTCCTGAATCACAAAGCTAGCTAAGGAAATTCTCAAGTCTCGTACTGGAGACGTTTCTGGTGCCCGCTCAAGCAAATTGATGAACAACAGGACGACAGTGCTATAGTGCTACAGTATCTCTTATCCACACATTCTGTAATTATAAATGGAAACTTGTATTATGAAAATTCTTTATTTAGCAATATCATATAAACTTAGAAATAGCCTGTTCTAATGGAACTCTGCCATGCTCTACATTTTTTGCCCATTACATCTTTAGGAGAGGTCTAAAATAAGAAATTGTGCTGGAACTTTAAACTCTGTTTATGTAGAGAAAATATTTTTCTCCTCATAGAATACTGATAGCTACCTTGTAATTAGAATATAGAAGAGTTATTTTTACCACCAAAAAGGATAGATCATCTGGTTTCCTAAGTTTTGCTTAAAGAATTAACTTTGTTGAAGTATTAGTTGCATTTGATAAAATGTGCTTATTTAGTGTATCATGATAAGTTTTAATAGATATGTACATAACTAGATAACTATCACTTATATAGTCAGTGGTCCTGAACATTTCTGTCAGCACAGTGCTTCTCTTTTTATACACTTTCCAGTCAATCCCAGTCCCCATTTCTGGCATTGGACAACCACTAATCTATCTTCAATTACTTTGAATTAGATTTCTTTTCAGAGATATATATTAAAAGTTACTTTTAAATCCTACCATCAAATTTCTTATCTCCTTCAAACACCTCACAATTTGATTTTTCAATTTTTTCTTAAGGGGTAGGGAGGGGTATTCCTAGTAGCACCTGCAGTGTTGTGTGGTACTGGGGACCACACTTGGGGCATCCCACAAATGCAAAATGTGAGCTTCAGTTCTCACTCCCCATCTCCTAAAAGCCAATTTGGATATATTCTGAAGTTTCCCAAACTTTACTTGATTAACTCCACTGTTCTGCTTTGTCCGCTTGTTGTATTGTTATAACATATTTCTGTACATGTTTATATCACTTACTATATTCTCCGAAGACAACGATTTTTCATTCATCTATTTTCAGAATTTAACATGAAGCTTGGAATATCCTAAGTATTCAGATATAAATATTGTACCTTTTAAAAAGCTCAGCAAATAGAAATCTTACATCCTTTTTTTTTTTTTTTTTTTTTTTTGCTTTTTGGGTCACACCCAGCAATGCACAAGGGTTACTCCTGGCTCTGCACTCAGGAATTACTCTTGGTGGTACTCAGGGGACCAAATGGGATGCTAGGAATCGAACCTGGGTCAGTCGTGTGCAAGGCAAATGCCCTACCCACTGTGCTATCGCTCCAGCCCCAAAATCTTACATTCTTATAATGAATACCAAAACATCATTTATCATGGTACTTTAAACATTTAATAAATTTGGTAATAAAACTTTAACTCTTGGTGATTTTGAGTGCCATCATTTTATACAGTTGATGGTAAATGTTATATAAAATGAGTTTCTTCTTTTGGGGGAGCCACATCAAGTGTGGGCCTTTTCCAACAGTTTTTAGGATACAGTGTGGTGCTGGGGATTGAAACTGGACCTCCTGTATACAAAGTATGTGTTCTAGCATTTTCAGCTGTCTCCCAGTCCATGAAATGTGTTCTTTTTAATTTTTTTAAAGTTTTGATTTTGTTGTTGTTGTTTGTTTGGGGGCCACACCTAGTGGTTCTCAGGGCTTACTTTTGGCTCTGCACTCAGGAATCACGCCTAGCGAGACTTGGGGAATCATATGGGATTCTGGGGACCAAACCTGGGTCAATCACATGCAAGCCAAGTGCCCTGCCCACTGTACTATCTTTCCATTCCTCAAATATGTTTCTACTTAATAGCTTATTTTGTTTGAAATAGACTTGAGAAGTTGATCAAAATTTGAATTTATTTTTCCTTCACAAGTGAGTTGATATTAGCAAAAATCAGCATTAGTTTCTGGTCAGATTATCATAAAATTTTGTTTTTACCTTGAATACTAAAGTATACAATCATTTCTTTTAAATTAGCTCTTAACGAGATCAGTTCTTAAGCATAGATTCAAAGTCCATAGTACTTGCTTTCAGTTTGCTAAAGTTTGTATATTAATAGCTTGTATATTAATTTTTATTGTACCGATGTACAAAACTCTCCCGCAGAGCAGCCCAGGGTCTGCGGGGGTGTAGAAAACCAGGGGGCTTTCCCAAAAGGGGAGGGGGACTCTGCAGGGGTCACAGTCCGCGCCTGCGGCCGCTTGTAGGCTGTATGTAACTGTCCACTCTCCCGAGGGGGCGTCTCGGGCCCCCGTGGGGGTTTCACTTAAGTGTCTGCAGGGGAAGTTGTTGTTCTGTGGGGAGGGTCTCTTGCCCGCACGCCTGGCTGTCTTCCCCGGGGCCCCTCAGAGAGGATGGGCTCCAGCTTCCCTCCCCATCCTGAGCAGAGCTCCCGGGGGCCAAAGACCACCGGAACCTAGCCACAGCCATGCTCAAGGCCCCTCTCCACACGTTGGGACAAGTCTCACGCATGAAGGTACTGGCAGAGGAACCCAGGTGTTTGTAATCCCATCAACGGCCAACATCCAGAGACTTAAAAGCAAGCTTCCAGAAGTGATATCTTATGTGATATCTTATAACCTACTTCTCCCTCTGGGAGAAACTAGCAAGCTACTGAGAGTTTCCTGCCCACATGGGACAGCCTTGCAAGCTTCCCATGTTGTATCTGTATGCCAAAGCCAGTAACAAGCTGGATCTCATTCCTCTGACCCTGAAAGAGCCTCCAATGCGGCATCCTTGGGAAGGCCATAGAGAGAGGCTTCTAAAATCTCAGCGATAGGACGAATGGAGAGGTTACTGAGACCACTTGAGAAATTTGACAATCAATGGGATTTCGTGATTCATGATATTAATTACTATTGGGGTGGGCTCAGTAAACAAAATAAGTGACTCAACGAGGAATAAAAATTACATCTGCATTGTAGATATGATTACAATATAAGTGGTGTGGAGGCATGTTTTTAAGTCAACTTTGCAATAATTAAGTCTGTTAATCTATACTTTCTCATTTGTAAGAATAGGGGATTTTTATCAGATGCACTTAAATCTTATTAACCATAAAATTTTCTGTAGTAAAAAAAAATTTTTCTGTAGTGTTACATTAGCAAGACTTGATAATTTAGTGTTATTTGTAAAATATGTATTCATTTATTCTTTTTTTATTTTTAAAATTTTTTATTTTTTATTGAATCACCATGTGTAAAGTTCAATGCTTTCAGGCTTCTCATTCATACATTGATCAAACACCCATCCCTTTACCAGTGCACAAGTTCCACCACCAAGAACCCCAGTATACCTCCTGTCCCACCCCCACGCCCTCGCCTGTGTGGCTGATGATTTTCACTTTACTTTCTATTTACTTTGATTAATATTCAATGTTTCAACAGAAAAGTCAGTATTATTATTTGGAATTTCCCCCAAAAAATCAGACCTGGTGGAAAGGCAACATTTGATAATTTGTTTTCCATTGCTGAGAATGAAGAGCAAATGAGGCGTGGCCGCGCGGTTTTGGATTTCTGTATTTTAGTGTTTTAGTAACTAAGTCCAGAGAAATTTCTACCAGAAATTGCATCAATGCAGACTCATACCACTGCTTAGTGGCCTCCGGGATCATGGGCGGTCAGCAACGGAGGGTCTGCACATGTGCGGCTACTCAGGTCACATCTCAGCGGAGAGCAGCGCCGGTAACGCCCCCCCATCTGGAGATCTCCCGAGAATCCGGTCACTGAAAGTTTGTACCTCTCTTCAGTGGGCCTTATAAGATGGCAGTCCTTACACCACCACCAGGGAAAGGAAAAGCTGAGAGAGAAAAACCTTTGCCCTCCTGGGGCGGCATGGGGCCGTAGCTTAGTTCACAATCTAGAGGCATTTCTGCAAGAAGCTGCTGGTGACAAAAGTAGATAGATGGCCTTCGGGATCATGGGCATTTAGCAACGGAGGGGCCACTCGTGTGCGGCCGCTCGGCTCACATCTTGGCGGAGAGTGGCCTTGGTAATGCCCCCTGTCCCGAGATCTCTATTCTTGAGTAGTGAAAGCTTGCAGTTTTTCTGTGTCTCTTCATGTGCATATTTCACTTTTTGTATGTCTCACTTTAAACAAAATATGTTATATCCTACAGTGATATAGCCATAGTAATTTTGTAAACTATCAAGAAAACACATGAAAGGACTAGCAGAGGAACTCAGGTGTGCAGGACCCAGGGCAGAGATCTCCAAGCCTGCTCGGATTGGGACTGAGCCTTCTCCATCCAGACCCCCCATTTTCCAGTAGCTTGACAACCACACTCACAAACTGTCCCCGGCGCTGTGCAATCCCACAAAGGCCAACATCCAGAGACTATAAGACCATGTTCCCAAAAGTGTGCGGCTGCTGCGGCCACACTACATCGAATAGCCTTGTTCTCCCTTTTGGAGAACCTGATAAGCTACCAAGAGTCTATTGCCCACATGGGAGAGCCTTGCAAGCTCCCCGTGGTGTATTTATATCCCAAATACAGTAAAAGAGATATACATACCTCTAGGAAAGCCCGGCAAGCTTATCGAGAGTATCCCACCCGCGCGGCAGAGCCTGGCAAGCTACCTGTGGCGTATTCGATATGCCAAAAACAGTAACAGTAGGTCTCATTTCCTTGACCCTGAAAAAGCCTCCAATCGTTGGGAAAGACGAGTAAGGAGAGGTTACTAATATCTCAGGGCTGAGTGTAATAGAGACGTTACTGGTGCCCGCTAGAGTAAATTGATGAACAACAGGAAGACAGTGATACAGTGATCAAGAAAACTAAACCTGGAGTATTCTAGCCACAGAATATTTCAACAGAATTATTTCAGCTGGTGACATCTTACAGAGGGCATCCTGGATACACAAAATAACTAGTTAAGCATCCATTAAAGAACATTGATTAAGCATCCATTAGTGAATTAGTGAACATTCATTGGAAGTTAAGCAAGTTTCACATGGGTATATAAGATAAGCATATCTGCTTAAGCAAAAATTTGAATATGGGGGGGATGCATAAATAGCTTACATAACAATAGCACATGGCAAGATTCTGGATTTGTTTTTTCAAATCACTATATCACTGCCATCCTGTTGCTCGTCGATTTGCTCAAGCAGTCACCAGGTACGTCTCCATTATGAGACTTGTCACTATTTTTGGCATATCGAATATGCCATGGGTAGTTTGCCAGGCTCTGCTGTGTGGGCGAGATACTCTTGGTAGCTTTCTGGGCTCTCGGAGAAGGGCGGAGGAATCGAATCCGGGTTGGCCAGCATGCAAGGCAAATGCCCTACCCTCTGTGCTGTCACTCCAGCCCCGCCACATTACTTAAAAAAATTTTTTTAATTGAATATCATTGAGATAGACCATTACAAAGCAGTTCATAATTGGGTTTCAGTCATACAGTGATCCAGCACCCATCCCTCTACCCGTGTACATTTCCCACCACCAGTGTCCCATATTTCCATACCACCATCCCCCAGCATCCCACCCCTCTAACCCCAGGCTCTGTGGGAGGCACTTTATTTCTTGTTCTCTTTCTCCTGTTTTCCTTTTGTGCATTATGGTTTGCAGTACGGGTGCTAAGAGGTCATGGTGTTTGTTCAGGGCATTCGATATTTTTATCAGGACAGTAAAGTTGGAGTAACTTTTCCATTGGGTGGCCACTTTTGGGTGTGGATATGGCTGCCAAGACTTCCGGACATAGAGGGAGGTGGGGGAAGTAGCCCATCCCGACCCCGAGAAAGCCTGGAGATTTCAGTCAAAACCTGCACACCCGAATTTTCAGCAAATTATATCTTGGTGAGGTCTGTCCTGAGACAGTGAAATCAGGCCAGGGGCACGGTGGCAATTTTGGATTGGGGAAGTACGCGGCTACAGGGGCTCTGCTTGGGCAGACCTCTGGCCAACCTGCCCTCCTCCAATTTACCCCGGTCTGTTTAGCCATGCACGGATCCAGGATTAACTATGGCTTTTGATCTTTTCTGAGCTTTACTTATGGGTCTCTGAAGCAAGTCTGGTACTAGATCTTACATGGTGGCACTGGAGTTGGTTCGTGGGGGTGACTGCCAGTGCTTCCAGGAGTATTGGGAAGTGTGGGGAGGTAGCCCATCCCAGTTCTGAGAATGCCTGGATATTTCAGTCACAAAGCCCGCGTGCCCAAATTCCCAGCAGATTATATCTTGGTGAGGTCCGTCCTGAGACTATGGAGTTAGGCCCAGGGGTAAGGCAGCAATTTTGGATTGTGGAAGCAAGCAGCTGCCAGGGGCTCTGCTTGGGTGGGCCTCTGGCCAACCCATCCCCCTCTGACTTCCTCTAGTCTGTTGCTTTGCCCGGGTCTGAGGTTAACTGCGGCTTTGATCTCTTTCAAGATGTATGGGTCTCTGAAATAGGGCCGATAAATGAACTTGTATAGCTGAGCAGGCTGCGGTTTGTGAGCGTGGTTCCCACATACCTAACTTTTGGCCATTTAATTTTTTGGTAAACTTGGCCCCAAGTTGTTGGGTCCAGCCAAAGGCACAGCAGCAATTTTGGGGTATCAGGAAGTCTGAAGGCACCATCAGGCTGCTGATGCACTCGCCCTGCGATAGTACAGGTTGACCTACTGGCGGCACCATACCCCCAGCACTGCCTTCTTTCTGGTCCCCAGTAGCAAGTGGAACTGAGAAATCTTTCTTGTTATTCCATTTCACCTGCTGCTTGTGTTAGGTTAGAAAGGAAGAACATGGCGTCTTTAGTTGATTTGGTATGAAAAGAGTCATTCCCCATTGCTCATCGATTTGCTCAAGCAGGCACCAGTAACGTCTCCATTGTGAGACTTGTTACTGTTTTTTGGCATATTGAATACGCCACGGGTAGCTTGCCAGGCTCTGCCATGCGGGCGGGATACTCTTGATAGCTTGCCGGCCTCTCTCAGAGAGGCGGAGGAATCGAACCCGGGTCGGCCACGTGCAAGGCAAACGCCCTACCCGCTGTGCTATTGCTCTAGCCTATTAAAAGAGTACGGTAAATTATTTTGTTTGTTTTTGGGCCATATCCAGTGGTTCTCTGGACTTACTCCTGGTTTTGTGCTCAGAGATTGCCCCTGGCAGGGTTCAGGGAACCATATGGGCTCCATCACATGTAAGGCAAGCACCCTGTACTATCACTCTGTGCTATCACTCTGTACTAAGCACTCTATTATCACTTTGGCTCCCAGGATACAGTTAATATCTAACTGTAAATTTTTTGAGGTTTCTTATTAAATTTTGAATGGTATAATTAATTGTTACATGATCTGAGTTTATTTTGGTGTAATTATAATCTCATTTTCATTTTGTACAAATTTCAGACTTATTGACATAAATTATAATAGCATTTGTATATTATCCACTCAAAGTCAGCAACATCTATAGTACTGGTCCCTCTTATATTGTTATTTCCTCCATTTTTCTTACTTGACCATTGTACCAGGATTTTTCATTAATTAATCTGTCATCATCTCAAAATAAATTTCTTGTTCTACTGATCCTTTTATCTGTGAATTTGTTTTTACTGCCAATCACTGCTCTAATCTTTATTGCTTCCTTTCTCCACTTAGTTGGATTTTTTAAAAGTTAAATAACTGGAGACAGATGCTTAGCTCTTTAAATTTATTCTTTTTCTAGTATTTAAGGTTTATGAATATCTAAATATTGTTTTAAATATTAAACTGAAATACAAAATTTTCATATGTAAAGTTTCTTTAAAAATTAAAATGTAATTGGCATAAAACTTTATAAATTTAAGGTGTACCATATTATTCCTATGCATATAAATTACAATATGAGTGCCATTTTCACTAATTAAATACCTTTTATATCACATTATTTTGTGTTGGGAAAATTAAGATTATTCTCTTATTTAAAATTTTTAATACAAAAAAATAAAGTTTTTAATACAGTATTTCAGACTTTAACCATCATGCTCTGTGCATTATAGCTATAATATTTGTTATGTATATATTTTTGGGGGGTCACACCCAGTGATACTCAGGGCTCTTCACTCAGAAATTACTCCTGGCAGTGCTCAGGTGATCATATGGGATGCTGGGGATTAAACCCGGGTCAACCGCATGCAAAGCAAATGCCCTACCCAATGTATTATCACTGACATATATATTCTTAATTCCCCCAACCTCTGGCCTAAAGTAGTTAACATTTCACTCATAATTTTTATGAAATTAACTTTTTTAATTCCACAGAATTTGATATCATACTTTTTGGGGGTCTGTTTCATAGTCCCACTAGGTTCATCTGTGTTATTGCAAATAACAATTTTCTTCTTTCTCATAGCTGAATAATATTCCACTTGATGTATGCCTTTTAATTTCAGAGATTTTTGTTATTTCCCTGTTTTGCTATTGTAGATAATGCTGGAACAAGCGTGGAAATGCATGTATTTATTTGATATTTTGCATTTTATTTGGATGAAATATCCACCCAGGGGTTGAATTATTATGTGACAGTTCCATTTTTAATTTTTTGAGGAATCTTGAGACTCTTTTCTATAAGTTCTGAATCAGTGTTCATACCCACTAAGAGTGTTGCAGAATTCCCTAATCTCCATGACCTTGGCAACTTTTGTTATGTCTTGTCTTAATATAGCTGTCCTTCTAGGTTGAGGTGATATTGTCGTTTTGATTAGTATTTCTCTGATAATCAGTGATTTCAATGACTTTTCATGTACCTTTGGCCATTTGGATTTTTTTAATTCGGATTTTTTTTTTTTTTGGTTGTTGTTATTGAGATATGTGAGTTCTTTTAATATCTTGGGATGTGATGCTGAGCTTTGGCTGCCTATTAACTGGATAAATTGGGCAAAACTCCTCTGGGAGCCCCTTGGCAGGTGCCCTCACATATGTACCACATGCCACATAAAGGCAATTTTGTTAACTGCTAGTGTCTTATTTATTATTTAAAAGGAGGACATGGGGAGCTGGAAAGGTACTACAGGGATTAAGAAGCTTGCCTTTCATGAGGCCAACCCCAGTTAGCTTCTCAGCACCTTTAAGAGTGATCCTTGAGCACAGAGCATGAGTAAGCCCAGAGCACTGCCACATGTCGCCCAAAACAACAACAAATAAGAAATACCAGCTACTTACCTGAGCCCTGCCTGATTTGTAATTTTGTTGAGCCCTAAACATTGACCTAGGTACTATGTAGTCTTTGTCTTCACAATAACCACCCATTTGTGGTAAGAAAATCAACACAGAGATGTTAAGTCAATTATATGATCAAAACCACATCAGTAAGCATCAGCCACAGTACATTATGACCTCCCCCAATCCCAGCCTGTTAAAAGTGTGTTCATTCCTTTTTCTTATGTGTTTGAAATATTAACTAAAACTGAGGACTTTTTATTAATGAAATCTATTAAAATCAATGACTACTTCTGTCTTAGTATAACTTGCTTCAATGTGCAAGACTTTCCCTTTTTCTTTCCCTCCCTCCCTCCCTCCCTCCCTCCCTCCCTCCCTCCCTCCCTCCCTCCCTTCCTTCCTTCCTTCCTTCCTTCCTTCCTTCCTTCCTTCCTTCCTTCCCTTCCTTCCTTCCTTCCTTCCTTCCTTCCTTCCTTCCTTCCTTCCTTCCTTCCTTCCTTCCCCTCTTTCTTTCTTTCTTTCTTTCTTTCTTTCTTTCTTTCTTTCTTTCTTTCTTTCTTTCTTTCTTTCTCTTTCTCTCTTTCTCTCTTTCTTTCCTTTTTTTGTTCTGCTTTAATTCACACCTAGAGGTGCTCTGGGGAATTACTTCTGGCCCTGCACTCAGGAATTACTCCTGGCAGGCTTGGGAGACAATATTGGGCATCGAACCCAGGTAGGCCTGTGCAAGGCAAGCACCTTATCTGCTGTACTATCTCTGTGGCCCCCCTCAAATTTCTTATATAACATCTTTAACAGATTATAATCTTCTATGAATATTTATCAAAATATTTTATTATTGTCACTGTCATCCCTTTGCTCATTCGATTTGCTTGAGTAGGCACCAGTAACATTTCCATTGTGAGACTTGTTACTGTTTTTTTGACATATCGAATATGCCATGGGTAGCTTGCCAGGCTCGGCTGTGCGGGCGGGATACTCTCAGTAGCTTGCCACGCTCTCCGAGAGGGGCAGAAGAATTGAACCCAGGCCGGCTAGCGTGCACGGCAAACGTCCTACCTGCTGTGCTATTGTTCCAGCCCATCTTATTATTGATTTTTAAAAAGTTATTTATTAGATAATTTATAATATAATAAAATTCTATTTATCCTGTAATAAATTTTGCCCTTATTACCTTAGCTCATTGGTAATTCATTTTTGAGTGGACAGCTTTTTCCATATTTCTGTGTTTAGGTAAGAATCTTTTCTCTTAGTTCTAGACTAACTACCCGTCAACTATTTTATAAGCAACTCATTTCCATCTCCTCTTTTCTGAGGGTTTTTCTATTCTAAATGTATTCTTCTTTGTTTTGTTTGTTTTTTACTGTGCTTACTATAAATTACATGAATATACAAAAATTTAGTTTTTTTTAACAATTCCTTTTTTATTGCTACCAATGAACATCTAAATTCTACACAAATTCATACAGCAGATTTCATCTCTAGTGATCTTTCCAGAGCTGCACCTTCACCATGAAGCTCCATGAGTTTCCCAATTCAAACTTAGGTTTCTTCAGTTTTATTTTCTAACAAAGACGTCATGAAATGGATAAGTAAACTGGCAAACTGTGTCTTTCCCAATGCTGTCTGGAATCAGTTTATTGACCTTCTCTTTTAAGTCTTTTGTCTGCATTTCTCGAGTTTCCATCATCTTGTTCCAAGTCTGGCGGATTTACAGATGTTAAATATAAGAGCTCATCTGAATCTGATTGTTGCATTTCTTGGTGAAACCAACACAGAACAGGCAAAAGCAAATAAGCATCGGCAGTCTTGCTTGACATCAACATGAGCCTCAGCCATGTCCTGCCATTTTTTGACCATGGAGCACATTTTGTCATAGGTGAGGTCCATGCTATAAAAGTTTGTCAGGCAGCTTTTGCCCTGAACATCCTCTGTAGTCAGCTTAAATTTTTGCAGATCAGCAAGGATCACCATGAATACATGACCCTTAAGGCCACTGGACACAATTTTGGTTCCTTGTGTTCTAGTCACAAGCATTTTCCCAATGTTTCTTACATTGTGGGAGCTTTCACATCATACCGGTCTTTCTTAGAAAATAAAAGAAACCACTTTCTTCTTGGCTTCCCTTTTGCCACCCGTGTTGGTGCCACTCAGAGAGCCAAACCGGTTTATGTGGTTTTTAATGTTGCAAGAGTCTTGTTCAAAAATGGGAGGAAACTTAACTTCACAAATTTAAATATTCTTTTTTTTTTTAATAAAAATTTTATTTTATTAAATCACCGTGTGGAAGATTACAATGCTTTCAGGCTTAGGTCTCAGTTATACAATGCTGAAACAACCATCCCTTCACCAGTGCCCATATACCACCACCAAAATAAAAAAGAAAAAAACCCACACAGTACACCTCCCATCCCGCACCCCCACCCCCTACCTTGTAACTGATAAGTTTCATTTTACTTTCTGTTTACTTTGGTTATATTCAATATTTCAACACAAACCTCACTATTGTTGTTAGGAGTTAGGAGTACCCCACTAGATTCATACCTACTGTTCTTTTTTTTTTTCTTTTTGGGTCACACCCAGCGATGCTCAGGGGTTACTCCTGGCTTTGCACTCAGGAATTACTCCTGGCAGTGCTTGGGGGACCATATGGGATGCCGGGGATCGAACCCGGGTTGGCCGCGTGCAAGGCAAACGCCCTACCCGCTGTGCTATCGCTCCGGCCCCTAGATTCATACCTACTACTGCGGCCGCGCGGTTTTGAATTTCTGTACTTTAACACTAAGTCCAGGAAGATTTCTTCCAGATATTGGATCATTGCAGGCTTGAAAACCCCATCTGTGGTCGTCTTAATATGGCGGCCACCGCGCCCTTCATCCCCGGAGAGAAAGAGGCGAGAGAGAAATACCTTTCCCCTTCTGGGCGGGCACGGGGCTGAGGCTTAGTTCTCAGGCTGGAGACATTCTGCGAGGAGTTGCCCATGCCGAAAGAGGTTTTGCCGGGTCTGGATTCATGCTTGTGCAGCTGCGGAGAGGCCGCACACGCATGCGGCCCCCGGGATCACTTCTCGGCGGTCACAAATTTAAATATTCTTAACTGTCCTGTCATTGTGATATTATGCATTTTAGTTTTATAATCAACAGAGAATACACTTCCTACTTTATTACTAGTGTTTATTGACTGTTATGTGTACCTTATACTCTATAAGTTATGTGTAAATTAATCATAATAATTCTGTATTGTAGATACTATTTTCACTATTTAACAGATGAGGAAAACAAAAAAAACAGACCGTTAAGTAACTTACTCCATTATTGTATAGTTTGTGCTGAATCTTGGTGCCAAAACTGAAAATTTAGGTCCTCTTTAGCACTGTAGGATATAAATGTGGCTAGCAGCTTTAACAGAATATCTTTATTATTTTATGTAATGGCTGGCTTTTGAAAGAGAATTTCGATTTCTGAGGATGGAACTAGAAATCAAGGTGTTTTCACTGTATGTCTTTCAGAGAAAGAGAGCTCATGATCTAGTTACCTTCCCACATACTGTCAATCACATTAGAGCTTTAGTATATGAATTTGGGGGTTGAAGAATCACGATAAACGTTCTATCTATATTATTATGTTAAGTAGTTCTTTTGTAAATCCAGCCTGAAAATTCATCTATCTTTCATATCAGTTTTCAGTAAAAGCTGTCCCTTCAAAAGTAATTTGTGGAATTCAGTTAAATAGAAATCTTTCTTAACCTAAATCCAGCAAAGAAACAGCATAAAACAAATTCTGAGTAGTACTAATTAGCTGCATGACCTTGGGCAGATTGTTTACCATTTTGTGCCCTAAATTTATTTCTGTAATATGGGTGTAATGCCCATTATTAGGCCTATTTATGAAGATTGTGAGTTTTTAAAACACAGAACCAGATATATACTTTGTAAAATAATATTTATTGCATTGTTAAAATTGCATTGATAAAATTGCATTGTTCTGGGGCTAGAGCAATAGCACAGCAGGTAGGGCGTTTGCCTTGCACATGGCCGACCCGGGTTCAATTCCCAGCATCCCCTATGGTCACCTGAGCACTGCCAGGAGTAATTCCTGAGTGCAAAGCCAGGAGTAACCCCTGTGCATTTCAGGTGTGACCCCAAAATTTTTTTTAAAATTGCATTGTTCTATTTCAGTATCAAACACAATATGTATAAGTTAATTAGCGTATTATAGGACCACAAAGATAGTAGAGTGTAAGGCACTTGCCTCATATGTAGCCAACTCCACTTTGATCCTCAGCACTGCTCATGATCCCCTAGTTCCATCAAGGGTCACTCCTGAGCACATCAGAGGTGATTGACTAGTGTGTATCTCTCTCATATCAGCAAGAAAACTTGGAATCAATAGGTGTTAAGTAATGAACTTTAATATGAAGAATTTAATTATATGGTAGAATTAACAAGAGTTTCAACAGTGTTTTTTTTTTATTTTGGGAGTTTTTTGTTTTGCGGGGATTATATTTAGAGGGGTTCATGGGACTCCTGGCTTTTCACTCAGGAATTACTCCTGGTGATGCTCAAGGTACCGTATGGGATGCTGGGGATCAAACTGAGGTCAGCCTTGTGCAAGGCATGCTCTACCCATTGTACTACCACTCTGACCTCTTGTCTTTTTTGTTTTGTTTTTTGCTTTATAATTAATTTTTTCTTTTTGAGTCACACCCGGCGATGCTCAGGGGTTACTCCTGGCTCTGCACTCAGGAATTACTCCTGTGGTGCTTGGGAGGCCATATGGAATGCTGGGGAATAAACCCGGCTTGGCCACCTGCTAGTGAGTGCCCTACCTGCTGTACTATCGCTCCAGCTCCTGTTTTGTTTTTTAAATACTAAAAACATAGTATGTTTTATAAGAAGTCATGGGTTTAATTTCTTGGGTTTTTGTACACCTCTATCATCATCATATCAGTAAATTTCTTACAGTGTTTTCATAGTAGCTGGTAATCGAAAACAAAATATAAAGGGTTTTGTGTATATGTTTAGGTTATTTTGATTAGTACTAGATTTGTATTTGGAATACTCTTAATTCTGTTTACAAGAATTCCCTCAGTGAAATTTGTGTACAGTTGAACAATCTCTATTTCTAACCAGTGAGGGTATTAGGGAGAAATTTAGTTTAATCACTGATTAGTCAGATTGTTTTAATTTAATTGGGAAAACTTTAGATATTTCAGCTTTAGACCCATTAATGTAATCATTTCTAGATAACAACTCTACCTTTATATTTTCTTGAATTCTTTTATCAAGAGATTCTGTTTATGGGACTTAAACTCATTTTAAATCCTGTAATTCTGTTTGAACATTTTAATTTCTGTTGTTTAATAGCAATTGGTCTTAGTAAACAATTTTAATGTACTGTTTACAGATTGCCCACGGACCCCAGATACTCCAAGTAGTGACCCTCGTTGTTCCACTAGCAATAATAGGTTGATGGCCTTACAAAAGCAATTGGATATAGAACTTAAAGTAAAACAAGGTGCAGAGAACATGATACAGATGTACTCAAATGGATCTTCAAAGGTTAGTACAATAATAAACTTAAGTGTATACTCAGCTTTCATTTTTTGCAGCTTCTGTATGTGTGAATTTGTCTACCTGGTATTTGTTTCCCCACATTACTACTTGTGCTTTTACAGTCATTTTTTCAACATATATACACATAAGAGTGAAATTTGAGTTACCTGATTAGCATGTTCATAGCTACTACTGAACAAGTTGATGTTTATGTCTTTTATAAGCTCTCTTACTGTAAGCTTCTTAGTCTAAATAGTAGTGCTTTTTACCTCTTTCTATGACTTTTGATAATTTTGCTGTTTAAACAATGTGATATGAAAGTATCTCCAACCAGACAAATAGGGAACAATTGACTTTTAATGCAATATATGAAAAATTTCTTATCAATGTCAATAAATTTTTATCTGAATAAGAGATTATAGACTCAATATTTGTAATTTTTCTGAAAAGCTAAAAATATTTTATAAGTAAAAATTTTATTTAAAAAGCATTCTCATGAATTTTTTTTTCCTCATGAATTTTTTATCATCATACAGTGCATTTAAGAAAGGACATAAAAGACAGGACAGTAAAAGACCTTAATGTTTGTTTGAACAAATTCTGTGGACAGTTGGGGATTCACTCTGATATGGGCACATAATTCATAACTGAAAAACACGTTATGAAGAGCAAGGTTAACAATGACATTGTGTCCTTATTCTGAGATAGAATGTGGAAAGGAAATGTTGGAACCACCAAACCAGATTTTCATGAATGTGCTTTCTCATCTAGGTTTTTACAGTTTTTAATTCCAAAAAGTCTTAGAAAAGTAATGTATCATAAAGTATATATTTGTTCTCTCAACATTTATTTATTTATTTATTTATTTACTTATTTATTCATTTTTGCTTTTTGGGTCACACCCAGCCATGCACAGAGGTTACTCCTGACTCATACACTCAGGAATTACTCCTTGCAGTGCTCAGGGAACCATATGAGATGCTGGGAATTGAACCTGGGTCAGCCATGTGCAAGGCAAATGCCCTACCCGCTGTGCTATTCGCTCCAGCCCCTATTTTAAAATTTCTTGCCTTTATAAATGTCCTTTTTTATAATCTAATACATATTAAATAAGTTCAGTATATCAATATTCAGTATTGCATTTTCTGTTTCTCTTTAGGTTTAAGGAAAATTTGAAACGGGAGAAAGGGACAGGAAACTTGTCCTTGGGATTACGTACCTTACTCTTGTATTCAAATGAAACTTGGGGAGATACTAAAGAGAAACACATTAAGATTATTTTTTCTCCAGTTATTTCTATTTTATTGTTTTTTATTTGCTTTTTGGCCATATCAGTGGTGCTCAGGGCTTATTCCTGGCTCTGCACTCAAAAATCTCTCCTTAGAGGACCATACTATATGCCAGGAATTGAACCCTGATTGTTTGTGTGCAAGTTAAATGCTCTACGTGTTGTAATATCAGCTCCAGCCTGATTTTATTTTATGGGCAGGCGTGGGTCAGTGTGGGCACCAATGATTCCAGGCCAACCAGGTTTGCGGTTCAGTTTAAGGGCCTGATTCCGCTGTGCTGCTCTGGGCCTCCAGGACTGCACCATGCACTGCTCAGGAGACCATGAGATGCCAGGAATCAAACCTGGGTCAGATAGATGCCAGGAAGTGGAATTGCTGGGTCATATGGGAGCTCATGAACAAGCTTTTGGTGTTTGACAAATTTTAAAAGTACTTTAAGAGAAATACACTTTTATTTAATACGATACTTGTATGATATTTGAATGAGATGGTAAAGTTGGTATTCTTTGTTACCATTTTAGTATTGACCAAATTTTTGTGTTTTTTTGTTTGTTTATTTTTCCTTTTGGGGGGTCACACCCAGCAATGCACAGGGGCTACTCCTGGTTTATGCACTCAGGAATTACTCCTGGTGTGTTTTTTTGTTTTTTTTTTTGTTGTTGTTGTTGTTGTTGACCAAATTTTTTTTTTTTGTGGTCAGTTTTTTTGTTTTTAACCAGTGCTCTTTGGATCTGATTTTTGGATCTGATTTTTAAAGGCAAAAGCTTTCTTGGTGTTCTTGAGTGTGCCATTTCAAGCTTAGTGTTTTAGAATTTAAGCCAGCTCTGTATTAGGCTAATATGGTCTAGGATTAATGACTTCAATTCACAGACTCATGAGTCCTCTGAAGTTATAGGAAAAGTGAATGTGAATATTGATAAAGGGGGGCTAAAGGGAGTGATAGCTCTCTCCACATTCTTGTTTGTTTTTGCTTTGGTTTAGAGCCCATAGCTGGTAGTGTTCAGGGCTTACTCCTGGCTCTGTCTTCAGGGATCCCTTCTGGCAGGGCTCAACGGACCATATGCAGTTCAGGGGTTGAACCCATAACAACTGCATACGAAGCAAGCACCTTATCTCACTGTACTATATCTTTGGCACCATTTCACTATATTCTGAAAATAGGCTGTAACTGCCTACCCTTGCCCATAATTGTACAGGGTTATTTATTGGCATACTAAAAATAAAACAGATTTCACAATGATCACAGGTTCACAGTGATAAGTCTGTGAAGAGCCTGCTAAGGCAATAGATAATTTTTAGATAACCCTTGTCTTTAATTTGGAGATTCATTATTCTGATGGGGTGCACTACCTTTTTTCTTGGTCCCCAACAGCACCCCGAGATTGAGAAATCTTGTATTGTTTTCCCCCTTAACTGGCCCCTCATTTTAGATTCCAGAGAAAAGGAACTGAACATGGAGCCTTAGATTACAACTTTAGTGGTCATTTTCAGAGAAAAGTCATTCCCTGATAGGAGAAAATATATATATCTGAAAACTGGGAAGGTGCCTTTTATTTGGGGAAAATCCTCCAGGTATGTGGAGCAGGTGTTTTTTTTCACTCCCTACTAGTAGAACTTTGAGTAGATAAGGTATAGTGAGACATAAGGTACAACATAAGTGAATGACAAAGTAGATTACTGTGACAAAATTTAGTGCTTGAGATTCTATCTTAAAAGATAAATGGAACTACTGAAAGACTTTTAGCAGAGAAAATACACAATCACATTTGAAGTTTAGAAATTTCACATCCATCTCCCTCAGTTGTAAAGAATCCATCAGAGAGGGTTGAATCTTATACAGGTAGCAAGTTTAAGTTTTACTTTTATAGTAGAGCATAGTGAAGATTGCTTCTTCTTTCATATTGTTACAGTAATGGAAGCAAAAGAGATAGTCAAGCTACTTAGGTAGGATAAATACCTGGTACCTAGAGAGAAGAAAGAAGGCAGAGTTGCTGATGTTGCTTACATTGTATGGATAGATTAGTGAATGGAAGTATCCTTACTAATGAGAGATATTCACTATTGGGAGCAAATTAATTTAGGAAGGGAGAAAAATCACCCGGTATTTTCTATAGTCAACTTCAAATCTCTGTTTACTGGGTTCTGTATGATGAGATTGTGCTAGGATGTGTTACAGCCAGTGTTGTCTGTGTCTCTTCTCCCAAGTACTTTTATGGCTTTCTCTCTCACTTCATTCAAATCTCAGTTCAGAGGCTCCTGCCTTTGCAACTGCTGTCCTATGAAAATAACAACCCAGTTATTTTCTTCTTTACCCCATCCCATTCACTATTTGACCACTCTTTGAAATGACTGTTTATAAAATACATTTCTTTATTGTTGATTCTCAGCTTTAGAATATAAATACCATGGCAAAGCAGAATCTCTAGCTTTCAGAATAATTTCTGAGAGCTTGATAAGACATCCTGAAGAAAAAATTCTATTCATAGTTCATATGACAGACCAAGCTGTTTGTTCAAGTTGGGGTCTTTCTAGATTCTTGTACTTGTTCTCTGTTTTTAACAATGTTCCTAAGTTGAACTGGTTCACACATATGTTTTCCATGCTAGAGACCTGTATCAATCCCTGGTGTAGCCCAATTTTCTAAGACTTTTTATGTTTTTTTCCTTGAAAATACCCTACTTTTCACCAGTCCCCTTTCCTCCAGTCTTCTGACATTGGCATATACCAAACTTGGCTTTGTGGTGTCAGCTCATAATTTTTTTCTAAATTCCCTCATTTAAAACGTATGCCATTTTCTTTTGAATTTTTTAATTTGACTCTCTTTAACATTTGGACCACTTCATCACTTCAGCAAATAAAATTTCATAGGGTATCGTCTGCACTGAATAATTGTATTTTCACTGGCTCTGATATTTCACATATCCAAATTGAGGTATAGTCACCCACTATAACTTGTAAAACATTTTTTTGTTTTTTTTTTGGCTACTCTCAGTGGTACTCATAGAGTACTCCTGTGTCTATGCTTAGTGCTCACCACTCCTGGAGGGGACCATGTGTGTGCTGGAAATCAGATAGGTTGCCCACATGGAAGGCAAGCACCCCTATACTCTCTGGCCCAGCAAAATGTTTAATTTTATATCACTATCACTGTCATCCCATTTACTCTAGCGGGCACCAGTAACATCTCTTATTACACTCAGCCCTGAGATTTTAGTAGTCTTTCCTTACTTGTCTTTCCCAACGATCGGAGACTCTTTCAGGCTCAGGGGAATGAGATCTATTGTTACTGTTTTTGGCATATCTAATATGCCAAAAGCAAGCTGCCATGGGTAGCTTGCCAGGCTCTGCCATGATACCCTTGGTAGCTTGCTGGGATCTCTGGGAGGTATGTATATATCTGTTACTGTATTTGGGATATGAATTTTATATTATATATAATTATATGGCAGTTATATAATAGTATATAATATATAATAAACTATAATTTTAAAATAGAAATTTTCATTTATAAAGTGCTGTAATATTATATATTTCAAATATCTCCATTGTACATTGCTGATTACTGATTATCAACTTCTAATTCATTGGGTTGAGCCATATAAAATTTCCAGATTTCAGTTCAAAATTAGATTGTGGCTTTTCATATGGTTCAACCAAACGTATATTAACTAAAATATTCCCCAAGACATAGTATAAAAACCAGTATTATTTCTCTCTCCAGTATGTAAATTGTTTTGTATACTTTGAACTTACCTTATCTCCTATCTTAAATAAGTTTTAAATGGTCCTAGAGAGATTGTACAATGTGTAAAATGCTTGCCTTGCAAATAGCTGGCCTAGATTCAATCTCTGGCTCCAGGTATGGCCCCTAAACACTGCTGGAGGGGGACAGTGAAGGGTGGGGGATAGACAATGGGACAGTTTTAGGTACCCATAAAAAAAAAAACAAACATCAAATTCCTAAAAGTATAACTAATAACTAATAAAATATGAATGTCAGAAAATATTGCTAATTGTAGTAACTGTGAGTTATCTTTAATGGAAATATTCTGTTGCGGTGTTAGAACTCATGATACCATAATATTTGTGCAGATCCTCCAAAATCTGTGTGGTAAATTCATCTACTTTCAAATTGAGTTAACAATTACAAATGCTATTCCATAAATGTTGAATTGAAATAGTTGAGAAAGGAATATTCCCAAAGAAATAAATGACATGTCTATGTTCACATAATGATAAAATAATAAAAGGACTAGTTTAATTGAAAGACAGTATTGTTAGAAGTTTTTATATGCTTGATTTGTTGTGCCTGTTAATGATTTGGGAATCTTGGCAGAGAGGTGTGGATGGTGAATATCTGAAAGGGTACATGACGCTCCCTCACTTTATTTCAACAATTTGAGGGTTGAGTCTCAGGTTTTTTCCTTTTTAAATACATTTGGTATCTTTTGTTTTATTGGAACAATAGCACAGCGGGTAGGGCATTTGCCTTGCACGTGGCCAAACTGGGTTCAATTCCTCCGATCCTCTCAGAGAGCCTGGCAAGCTACTGAGAGTTTCCCACCCGCATGGCAGAGCCTGGCAAGCTACCCGTGGCGTATTTGATATGCCAAAAACAGTACCAACAAGTCTCACAATGGAGATGTTACTGGTGCCTGCTCAAGCAAATTGATGAACAACAGGACGACAGTGCTACAGTGCATTTTAGAAGTTCATTAAAATAAAATAGTCATTTTTATTACTCAAATAGAGATACTTAAATGTCAATCATGTGCATGATTATATAATTTTAGTATTATCTTGCTACATAAGCTCTGTTTTAGAGGATAATATCCATATTTATATAATTTCTGCCAAGAAACGAAAATCTTGCAGAAGAGGATCACTTACCTCAATTATTATATATGATTGAAATACAAATTTATTGCTATTAAAGACACTCTGATCTGACTTCAAGGAAGTAAAAAAATTATTTCAAATCTCTAGTTAGATAATTCGTAGAGAGGAAATAAGAGATTATCTACATTTTAAACTTGGAGGGTAAGCAGATACAATCATAAAAGGATATATAATCAACCACCAAATTCAAGCTAGTATTCTTGTTGGTAAAGCATTATTCCAAAATGTCTGGTGTGCTGCTATGTTTTGTAGAGAAGATTGATATTTAAAGGACTATTTGAACCCTATTCTTTGGAGGTATGAAATCTACTTTTATTAGAGAATGAATTCTGACTAAAAGCTCTTCTTAAATGACTGGCCTTGGGAGCAGAATGAATGAATGAAGCATTCATAGTTCCTAATTGCTCTTTCCTCCACTGTGTATTAACTTACTTTGATATTTAATGTATTTCAACTTACTTTTTTCATAATATAATGGCTACACTGTCTCTCTCACCACATGTCTTCATCTTCTTTAGTCAGTGTCATTGTATGCTGAGCTTATTGATGATTTTTGTCTGATTTATTTATTGATTTAAGTTAGTCTTCATCTCCTGAAATACACAACAAAAGATTGATTATATGTTATTTCCAAATTAATATTGATTATGCGCGCTAGTTTTCATGCTTTCTCACATGGTGCTTATTTTTATTTACCTTTCTTGATGTGTGGATTGAAGTCTACCACGGATGGCAAGACAGCAGAGGTTCTCTCTCACAAGTACGTGGCCTTGGCCAGAGATGAAGGAAAGCCAAGGGGGCAGAGAGCTGCTGGACTATGGCCCAGTGACAGATTACAGAACAGCCAGCCCCAGCAGGGGGACACAGTTTCCAGCTGTGAGTTTGAGACCAGGAACACATACACTGGACAGAGGATAGCAGGGATAGGACAAGGCCACCGTGCACTGGAGGTGTGTAGACAGGCCAGGAACAGGACCAGGATGTCATCATATGGACCACGCACAGGGCACAGGAGAGAACTGGACATTGGAGACGGACCCAGATGCCTCTCCTTAAGCTATATGATAAGCTTTAACTTAATGGGGGGAAAGATTGACATTGACGACTGCTGGACTTCAGGAGACTGGCAAAAGTTTATTCACTAATTTCTTTCCTAGGTTTATTGAATTTTTTAAAAAAACATTCAAAGCTTTACACTCTTATTGGCAAATGTTTGCTCTTTTCTTTATCAGAATTCAATGAAACATAAATACTGCCTGTGGTCTGCTGCTGGCTCATTTGTATGCCATTCCCTAAACGTTTAAATGAAATACTAAAGGAAAGGAAGAGATTATCTAAAGTTTAGTCTTGATCACTGAGTCCTCTGTTACTTCATACAGTGCTCTTATGTGAGAGTTACTGACCATGGGGCAGGAAAATTATTTACATTTTTTGTAAAACAAAGAGAAAATTACACAGGAATTTGGGTGCTTTTTGTACTTTTTTTTTTAAGTAATAAGATTCACTTGCTTTCTCTTTTTTTTTTTTGTTTTTGTTTTTGTTTTTGGGTCACACCTGGCGATGCACAGGGGTTACTCCTGGCTCTGCACTCAGGAATTACCCCTGGTAGTTCTCAGGGGACCATATGGGATGCTGGGATTTGAACCCCGGTCGGCCACGTGCAAAGCAAACGCCCTGCCCGCTGTGCTATCTCTCCAGCCCCTCACTTGCTTTCTCTTAGCTTGAAAAACTACCAGTTTTTCCCCACTATCCAAAAGAATGTTCCTGTTTGTTATGATCTTGTAGTTTATTTCTTGGATCTGGGACTGCACAAAGAGTTTCCATATAAAATTAATGGCTATAGCATTTCTAGACCCCCTAAAATAACCTATCAAATCATATTAAATAGGAACATTCTACCCTTAGATAGCAGGAACAACTTGTAATGTCATGGGGTTTGCTTTTGTTGTTTTTTTTGTTTGTTTTTTGGGGGTCCATCCTTTTGATTATTTTTAAAAATAAAAATATCTCCAAGAATCACTGTCATCCCGTTGCTCATCGATTTGTTCAAGCGGGCACCAGTAATGTTTCATTGAGAGACTTATTTTTACTGTTTTTGGCATATCCAGTACGCATGGGTAGCTTGCCAGGCTCTGCTACATGGGCTCAATACTCTCGGTAGCTTGCTGGGCTCTCCGAGAGGGGCGGAAGAATTGAACTCAGTTCGGCCTTGTGAAAGGCGAACGCCCAACCGCTGTGCTATCGCTCCAGCCCTCTACAAGAATATATCTGAGATATGAAAAAAATATATAAAATATGTTCTACAAGAATATTATTTTTCATATCTCAGGTTTGTATTTGTTATTATTTGATCTTATGAAAATATGTTATTTGTTTCTTTTATCTGTTTACCTGAAATTTCTTTCTTTTCCAATAGGATCGGAAACTCCATGGCACAGCTCAACAACTACTCCAGGACAGCAAAACAAAAATAGAAGTCATACGAATGCAGATTCTTCAGGCGGTCCAGACCAATGAATTGGCTTTTGACAATGGTGATGAGATAGAAATAAATTGTCATTTTCTTAATGTGGACATTTGATGCTAAATAAATTTTATATAAGAAAGAAGCAATAGTATAAACTTATGCAGGAAACATCACTTTTTAAATTTTTATTTAGAGTTTTTACCTAAGTTTTGAGGGTTGTAATGGATGGGTCTAAATTCAATGTTGTATCTAGTAAGTATTAAGTGTTTATTGACTTAAGCAAGCCCTTTAATATAAGAATTATCTTTCTTGAGATTCAATCACTTCAAATAGAAAATCACATGGATTAATTAATTTCTTTTGCTCTCTCCTCTAGCAAAGCCTGTCATAAGTCCTCTTGAACTTCGGATGGAAGAATTAAGGCATCATTTTAGGATAGAGTTTGCAGTGGCAGAAGGTGCAAAGAATGTAATGAAATTGCTTGGCTCAGGAAAAGTAACAGACAGAAAAGCGCTTTCAGAAGTAATTTCAAAAAAAACTTTAAATTTTAACAAATGCATTTGTATAGGAATGTAATTATTTAAATTACAGTAATTGTCTTTTCCTTGTTCAAGGCTCAAGCAAGATTTAATGAATCAAGTCAAAAATTGGATCTTTTAAAGTATTCCTTGGAGCAAAGACTAAATGAACTTCCCAAGAATCACCCTAAGAGCAGTGTTATTATTGAGGAGCTTTCACTTGTTGCATCGCCCACACTGAGTCCCCGTCAAAGTATGATATCAACACAAAATCAGTACAGTACATTATCTAAACCAGCAGCATTAACAGGTATGAAACATGTAACTTCTGACTTTCTTGTATTCATTTTAGCCTGTATCTTGATCTCGTTTAGTACATTTTAAAAGTGTACATAGTTTTTAAAATATTTCTGTAAGATACATATAATAAAATTTATTATTTTAGCCCTTCCATTTCCCCTTTAGTCCCTGCCATCCAGCATTGGTTTTATGTCTTTTTAGAAATAAACCTAGTCTAGGTAGTTCCTATAAGTGAATTTATTTAACTCATGGCCTTTCATATCTTGCTTCTTATGCTTAGTTACTATTTTCAAGATTTGTTGCTCTTATAACATGAATTAATACTTCATTCCTTTTTTGTGACACATAATATTCCATTGTTTAAATGCCTATCAGATTTTGTTGTAGTATTCATCATTTGATGGTTATTGTATTTTTTTTCACTATTTGACTATTGATAATTAGTGTTGCTACTGTGAACATTTATGTGCAGGTTTCTGAACACTTGTTTTCAGTTTTGTTGTTAAGTTCAGTTGTGGGGGTTATATAACTTGGACTATCAGACTGCTAATGACAAGATACATTCTGAGATATATGTATGAGAGAATTTTATTGTTACAGAATGTTAGTATATTCTTTCTATGCAACGTAGGTGTGTAATGGGCTATATCATCTAGCTATATCATCTAGTCCATTACACACCTAGGCTGTATAGAAAGAACACTACATGTTTTTACGCTGTCTTTACTAAAACATTGTTATGTCATATGGCTATGTGATTTCTAAATTGTGAGGTATTTTAACTTTCTGGTTTTGAGGAGCTATCAGACTTTTTCCAAATACTTATATCATGTGTTTCCAATAGAAATGTATAAGGGTTCCAATTTCTCCATATACTCACCAACACATTATTTTCCACTTTTTTATTACTATCATCCTAGTATGTCAGTGACTAAAAGTGATATAGTGATGCCTCAATCAGAACTGCCCATTTTTACTTTCTGTCGTATTTTGTATTTAGAGATATAGCTTAGTGTCAATTGCTTTGTATGTGTGAGACCCAGGGTTCAGTCCAGGCACTGCAAAAATAGAACAAAAGGCCAAAGAGGTAGTGTAGAGGTTATGGGATTTGCTTTGCATCTGGCTATGACCATGACATTAGTTCAAATCAATGGTTCAAGTTCCAGCACTATATAAGGTCTCCCAAGCACCATAAGGTATGACCCAGAAAGAAATGTGGAGAGGGTCCCTTTTTCAGTCAAGTTGTCTTTTTTAACTTTATGCTTGTTTGGGAGGCTACACCTGGCTATGCTCAGAGCTTCTGGCTCTGCACTCAGATTACTCCTAGAGGGATTCCAGGAACTATACAGGATGCTAGGTATTGAACCCGGGTTGGCTGCATGCAAGACAAATGCTGTACCCACTGTACTAATTTCTCCAGCCCTAAATATCTATTTTTTAGCTAAAATTTCCATCCCTCTTGGAGAGCACAGCAAGCTACCAAGAGTATCCCGCCCGCACGGCAGAGCCTGGCAAGCTACCCGTGGCATATTTGATATGCCAAAAACAGTACCAACAAGTCTCACAATGGAGATGTTACTGGTGCCTGCTCCAGCAAATTTATTTTTAAATTTTTACTTATTTTTCCAATACCCATTCGTTCACCAGTGTACATTTCAATCTCCAATGTCCCCAGTTTCCCTCCACCCCTACTCCCCGCCTGCTTCTGCGTCAGGTACCCTTCTCTCTCTCTCTCTCTCTCTCTCTCTCCCACACACACACTCTCTTCCTCTCCCCCTCTCCCTCTCTATTTCTCTTCCCCCATGACCACCCCATCCCACTCTTCTTCTATCTCTCCCCTTCTCTTCATCGGAAATTATAGGAATCCAGGATTTATCCATTTCTTCAAGATTCTCTTATTGTGTGCCATAAAGATTCTCAAAGTAATCTCTGATAATCTTTTGAATTTCTGTGATTTCTGTTGTGATGTTCCCTCTTTCATTTCTGATTTAGTTTATGAGGGTTCTCTTCCTCTCTCCTCCCCTTTCTCTCTCCCCCGCCCCCTTTTGTGAGTCTTGCAAATGGCTTATCAATTGTTTATTTTTCTTTTTCAAAGAACCAGCTCTTGATTTCATTGATCATTTGGATTGTTTTGGGGATTCCAGCTCATTATTTTCTGCTCTAAGTTTTATTATTTCCTTCCTCCTGCCTGGTTTGGCCTCCTTTTGTTGGTCATTCTTTTTAGATCTTAAGCTGTGAAGTCAAGTTACGTGGGCTTGCTCTTCCTTCCTGATGTATGCTTGCAAAGCTATAAACTTTTCTCTTAACAGTGCTTCTGCTGTATCACATAAGTTCTGGTAGCTCGTGTCCTCACTCTCATTTGTTTCGTGGAATCTTGATTTCCTCTCTAACCCACTGGTGGTTGTTCAGCAGTGAGTTGTTCAGTTTCCAGGTGTTTGATTTGATTCTTCATATCTGTGTATGATTAACTTCTATTTTCAGTGTCTCATGGTCTATACAGATACTTCTGAATTTTTATCTTAAATTTTATGGAGGTAGGTTTTGTAGTCCAGCATGTGGTATATCTTAGAGGATGTCCCACGTGCACTTTAGGAACTGGCAGGCTGCCAGTTAATTTCCCCACCATATTTTATTTGAGGAAAGAAGAGACCACCACCCATCAACACCCCCCTCCCCCAACCCCCACCAATCCCTCCCAGGCACTGAGGGGGGGTGTGGTTACTGATAATGTATTAGAAAGAACCGCCTCCCGGGTCCATAGCACCATAGGGAAACAGTGCAGAAAACCACCATGAGGAGTGGATGAAGATAAGAGCACTGAGCCTCAACAAGGAATATTCAGCCACATAGTCTCTGATAAAGAATTCAGAGATGAAATAGTGAAGGTGCTTAATGAGCTTAAAGAAACAGTAGAACAGACATCCAATAAAAGACAGGTGGAAATGAGAGCAGAAATAAGAAAATTACAACAGAATGGCATTAATTAAAAATTCAGTGGATGAAATGAAAAACTTAATAGGTGCCCTTAATAGTAGAGTAACAACAGCTGAAGACAGAATGAATGAGCTTGAGGATGAGATGAAGAAAACCAGGGAATAGCAAAAGATGGAGAAAGTCCTCAAAATAACTCAAGGCCAGAGCAAAGAACTATGGGATGAGTTAAAGAGGAACGACATAAGACTCATCAGAATCCCAGAGGGACAGGGAGGCAACTCCAATGAGGTAGTAACAGTAACAGTTAAAGACTTATAAAACTTTTTGCTAAAAAAATTCCCATAGCTGGAGAACACAGGCATCCTGATCCAAGAAGCCCAAAGGGTACCAGCTAAAAGAGATCCTAGTGAAAAGACTCCAAGACACATTCTAGTCAGAATAATGAACACCATAGCTAGAGATACAATATTGAAAGCAGCAAGATCAAGGAAGGAAATTACATCCAAAGGGCAACCCTTAGACTTATAGCAGACCTACCGAATGAAAGCCTCTGGACCCAAGGACAGTGGTGGAATATAGTTAAAAAACTTAACAAAATGGAGGCTTCACCAAGAATACTGTAGCCGACTAGACTCTCATTCAGATTTGAAGGAATAATACACAATTCATGGATAAACAACAGCTCAGGAACTTCATAACCTCAAAATCAATCTTAAAAGACAAACTCAAGAGGCTGCTATAAGGCAAGACAAAGCCCTCAAGCCCAACAGTCCTCTAACGAAGATGACACAAAACCCCATGACAGTAATTTCTCTCAGTTCCAACAGTCCAAATGCAGGGTGACAAAATGAATTAAGTGGACTTAAAAAATTAAATCCAGCATTCTCTTGCCTACAAGAAACACGTTTGAATAGTTGGAGCAAACACAGACTCAAAGTGAAAGGCTGAAAAACAATTCTTCAGCAAACAACTCTCAATAAAAACCGAGGTGACCATAATAGTATCCTACAACATAGATTTTAGGCTGAAAAAGTTACAAGAGACAGTGAAGGTCATTTCTTAATAATTAAGGGATACACATACATCTGTTAGAAATTACACTCCTAAATGTTTATGCCCCCAATGAGGGACCAGAAAAATACTTAAAACAACTACTAATAGACTTCAAGAAGGACAGTGGTAGCAACACAATAGTAGTTGAAGATTTCAGCACTGCCTTGTAACCATTTGATAAATTAGCGAGACTAAAACTCAGCTCTGGTTTTGAAGGAGAAATGGAAGAGAGGGGGCTAGTAAATACATACATGGCTGAATTTCATTCCCCAAAAGCCGAATACACATTCTTTTCCAGTATCTATTATTTAAAGTTTCTTTGTAACTATATCTTGTATATTTCCTACCTTGTATTCTCTGTCATGATAAAATGGCTTATTCTCTATCTTATTACCGTACGTACCTTTTTTTTTTACTCAAAACTGAAATATAGACTTAAGGAACAAATACTTTTATCTACCTACATGAAATCTTAGTCTGTACCTTGGTTCCTTTATACGTTCAGAAGATACATAGTAAATATTTGATGATTGAGCAGGGACTGGAATAGAAATAGCATTGATATTAATTAACAAAAGATTAAATGTGGCGAGGGATTTGTATAGCTAAGTAATGTGGCATTTACTGACCTGAGGTTCTCACCACATGCTTTTGTCTCATTTAGATGCTGGTTACTTTTGTGGTGGTGAGATTATCATCCTGAAATTTGCATATTTGTTCCTATTTTGATTTAAGTTATAATTATTTTTTTTATATACAGGTTGACTTTTTTAATGTAGGTGTATTGCTATTTATTTGTATTGGTTTTTATAAAAGATTTTCTCAAAATTAAAAAGTGGTATTCAGCTGTATCAAGATGAAACACTAAATTAATAAGATGGATATAAAATTGTTTTCCCCGAAATTTTTTTTAAAAGCATTTGCTTGTTCTAATGTTCATATATACAGCTTATGAATAAAAACATTTACTTATTGGATTTGCTTGTTCCAAATATTTCATATTGTGGGCTATAAAAGGGGAAAACGTAATTTTAAACTTTCTAATATAGATATGTGAAATTGCAGTTGTGTCACCTCATAAAAGAAAGAAACTTTTAGATAATAATGATCTTAAGTCCCTCCAGATTTTTTTTTTTTGCTAAATGAAAGCAGGTGTTGAGCATTGTCATCTCCTAATATATTGAGATTACTAAAATATTTAATAAGCTACCAGGGTTTGAAGTGGTAACCAGATGTTTTCAGATTCCCCAGGATGACTTCATGACTGAGCATATACAGTAGAAATGAACTAAGTTTGTCACTTTAACAGCAAGAAGCAAATAAAATGCACAGACACAAGTTGTTTTCTTTTTAACTAAAACAAAGCTATTGTACGTAATCTGCCTTAACACTTTATAGTTAGGTATGATTTTTATAGCTTAGGAAAATACAAAAGTTTTTCCATGTGTCTTTAGAAACTTTATTGAGATACCAGTTTTATGCTGTAGAATTCACCCGTTTTAAGTCTTTATGATTTTTAGTAAATATAGGTAGTTTTGCCATCATTATCAATCTGTCCAGTTTTTAGAGTTTTATTTAGGTAAAATTGATAGGCGATAAGTGACACATCAAAAGTGTATCTTTTGAGAAGATTTGTAGTTTAAAGTTAAGCACCCATCATAAATATATTAACATTGATAAATTAATACATTCATCACACCACTAAATGCATCCTCGTGTGCCTCTTTGAAATCCCTCTTACCTGCTTTCTCATACTCTCTTTCCTCACAAGCAACTGACCTATTTGATTAGATGTTAATTTGCATTTTTTAGAAACGTATTTAAATGTAAGTCTACCATATGCATTCTTTGGGGGGGTTGTGTGTGAATGTAATTTGAACTTGAGTCAAAATCATTTTGATATTTAGCTATATTCTCTTTTCAGTACCTTCAATTTTCAGTAGGACTATTTGCATGGGTATACCATGTTTGCTATCTACTTACATGTGATCAATATCTTATTTCTATTTTTATATTTTCTTAGTTACAGCTGCTAGTAAATTCCTTGAAGAATTGTGTAGAATAAGTTTTAATTCACTTTGGATAAAGACCTAGGAATGGTATGACTCAATTTTGTGGTGATCTGCTAATAATGAGTTTTTAACTCATTTTTTTCTTCATTTTTCTATTGGAGTAGTCTTGGTTTTGAAAGGTATTTTCAGTGAGTTTGAAATTTCAAATAATGATTTGTCACCCTGCCTCCTACCCCCACAGCAGTTTAAAGATCTTGCTTCTCTATCTTTTATTTGTATTAAAAAATCCACTGTTATTCTACTCTTTGTAATATATAATTTTTTCTCTAGCTTTTAATATTTTCTCGTTAAGATTTTTCAAAAATCTGTATGGAATTCTTTGTTGTGATTTACATAATGTGTCTTGCTGCTTATTGAATTATTGGCTACGTTTTGGGTTGGTTTGTTTGGGGGGCCACAAAGAAAAGTGCTCAAGATGCTCAGTGATCACTCCTGGGGTTCCAGGGATCGAACCCAGATCGGCCATGTACAAGGCAAATGCCCTACCTGCTATACTATAGCTCTGGCCTCCTGAGTTTGTGGTTTTCATCAGTATGGAATAAATAATACACCCCCCCCCTTTTTTTCCATATATGTTTTCTGTTCCCTACTCTCTCTGCTCCTCTTCAGGAATTTCAGACACACTTATCTGGCCACTTGGAATTACTCCTCACGGTTCATCTGCACGTTGTTATCCCCCAGGACCCCGAGTCTTTTTCTTGCAGTCTCTTTTTTCTGGTTTGGTTTCATTATTTCTATTGCTGAATGATCTCATTCCTTAACTTGGTGATCTGATTATCTGCACCTGAGTTTTCCCTCCCTGCATGGAATCCGGGGTATTTCCAAGGCAATAAGCTGGAGCAGTCAGAGGACTTACTAATGTGTTTCCTACCTCTTGTCTTTTTATTATTTGTTGCCTTGTGTCCAGTCCAGTGACCTTAGTACTGTGTTGAATTATGAGGGCAAACTCAGGCGTTTTTTATTTGGTTAAAAATCTTTGTTACTTTATGCAATTGGAGAAGACCATATGGCAAGTAGGGTACTTGCCTTGCACTCTGATAACTCGGATTCAGTCCCTAGCATCCCATATTGTCCCCATGTACCACTAGGGATTATTCCTAAGAGCAGAGCCACGGGTAACCCCTGATCATTACTTGGCATGTCCCCCCTCCCCAAAAGAAAAATGAAAACTTTGTTACTTTTAAATAAACACTTAAAATAAAATTTAGTTACAGTTAAATTTATTATGGCTTTTGCTGGAAGGTAGTCTTTGTGAGTGTTGCTATGTGTAGCACATAAAATTTTAATCATAAAAAAACAGTAAAAAATTGTATCCTGTTATATTTCTAGCATCAAACTTAATAGATTCATAAAAAATTCTGTTACAATAAGTCCATCCCAAATGGTGACAAAGCCAATCTTCAGATAGCCTAACTCAGTTTTCTCATTGAACACTTGTAATACATATTTGCCTAAGGAAATTGCAGTTATTTTTTGCCTTGATAAGTCACTGTCACTGTCATCCTGTGACAGTGACTTATCAAGGCAAAATACAACCCATAATTTGGCTAAGCTCAAAATGGACAAATGTTGCTTTATCTCAAATAAAACAGAAATTTATTTATTTATTTTTAAAGCCTGTAAAAGGGACTAGAGAGATTGTATGGCGGCTAAGGGACTTGTTTTGCGTGTGGCCAACCCACATATAAACCTGGTATCCCATATGGTCCCTAAGCACATCCAGGAGTGATTCCTGAGTGCAGAGGCAGGAGTAAACCCTAACTGTCTCTGGTTGTGACCAAAAAACAAACAAGTAAATAAGTAAAAAGTAAATAAATTTGGAAAGCCAGTAAAATTATTTTCCATGCTAATTGCATAGAAAGATTATTAAACCTAGATGTTAATCATATACTCAGGTTTCCTTATTTTTAATTTATTTTATAGACGTATTATTTAGCTTTGTTTTCCTTCTCACTTGCTCTTTTTTGCATAATCCTGTAAACCTTCCAGGCATGTAATTGTAAAAATTAGTATTTAGATAAATGCAAGAAGTTTATATAACTTGTTCTGTGCCCTACACACAGCTTTTGGGGGAAGTACTTGATCTTTCTATAAAATGTCCACAGTTTTCTTAATGAGGAATTTTCAGTAGTCTTCTCTAATTAAAATAAGAGAAATAAGTTTCCTCACAGAACTACTAGAAGATATTTTGTAAAATGATCGTTGCAAAATTATTTTTGTGCACCGTTTCCAAATAAGTAAGACAGACATTGTTTAATATATTAAGAATTAAGTTTTTTCTTTTTCTGGTTTGCTATCAGGTACTTTGGAAGTTCGTCTTATGGGCTGCCAAGATATACTAGAAAATGTCCCTGGACGATCAAAAGCAGCATCAGTTGCACTACCTGGCTGGAGTCCAAGTGAAACCAGATCATCCTTCATGAGCAGAACAAGTAAAAGTAAAAGCGGAAGTAGTCGAAATCTCCTAAAAACAGATGACTTATCCAGTTCAGTAACTAAATTCTTTTTAATCATATACAAATTGAGGGGCTTTGCAGAGATCATAGCAATAGTAATAGTGAGAGGAACAGAGTCAGAATTGGACAGAAAACATGAAAATTATAATTTTTATAATTTTATTTAAAAATATTAAAAATTTGAGTCTATGTTAGTCTCTGGTACCACGTGGTCCCCTGAGCACTGTGCCAAGTGTATCCCCTGAGTACCACCAGATGTGGTCAAAAAAATCTTCCACAAAGTAAAGTATTAAAAGCAAAAGTGATAGAGAAAATAAAAGGCAGTAAAAACTAAAAAATAGTAAACAAGTGAAAGACTTTTAGTATTTATTTGGGGGGGCAATATGAAGGGCATTACTCTTTATGCTGACTTGAAAGGGTACAGAAGCTATAAAACTTTAAAAGACCACAATTTGATTTTTTTTTTTTAACAGTATAGTGGCACTTCTAAATTGTACTTCTAATATTGTACTTTTGGTAACTATGTTCACTTGGGTTAGTAGCCCAGTGTTTTAATAGCAAACTGAAATAAGGAAAGAGGGGGAATGTTAAGAGTAAAACACAAATGGTTTATAAAGTGCGTTGGAGACATTCTGTAGTGTGATTCTAAACTATGTTATAAATGTGTAGCAGGAAAGGCACATGAGAGCTCAACCTGGATAGATTAAAAGAGCAATTTGTATTTCTGTTTTTCCTGTGTATAGCATGAGTCTTTTAAGAAAAATTGGGAAACAACAATCATTTTTTACTCTTTCTAATTTTTTGATTAAAAAATAAAAATGTAGTTAAGATGCATGTTTAAAATAGTAGTGACATTTATAGTTTTGCTCTATAGTTGCCGTACCTCACCACCACCATAAAGTGTTTTTTTAAGGTAACGGGCTATATAGCAATATTGAAGGACAAAAACTGAATACTGTTGATATACAAACATACACACATACATTGCAGCAAAGAACTGTTGATCAGGTGCTAGTGCTGTTAGTTATATTCTAATATGAATGATAGAGATGGCAGGTGCTGTTTGTGCTCTCATGAAACAGAGGACAATTTGAAAAGATCTCATGAGAGTATGTATATATATATAAAACTAGCCATCATGATTAAAATGCTTCAGTTTGATTTTGCATTATTTTTCAAAAAATATAAGAATTTAGTTACTATTTAACAACGGAGCTTGTGTTTTAAAGACTTCTAAATATTTAAGCAAACTTTTAAATTATAATTAACAGGTGATGTCTGTGCAGTTTTGAAGTTAGATAATACTGTGGTTGGTCAAACTAGTTGGAAACCTATTTCCAATCAGTCATGGGACCAGAAGTTTACACTGGAACTAGACAGGGTAAGAACAGACTCTTTTACTTGGATTTTCATAACATATGATTCCTTTTGTATATAAAATTCCTTATTTTCATAAGACCTTAAGAAATGTTATTCATGACAGAATAAAAGAACTTACTTTTGACATTTCTCATCTATTGTAGAAATGATTATCATATTGCCTTATTAGCAAAATGTGGTTTGTATTAAGCTGGAAGACCAACAACCAGATAAGATCTAATGTTGAAATATATTTGTTTATATAGTGAAATAAATATATCTCTAACCACTAAGATGGGTCTTCTGATTTACCATTTCTAGGTTATCTTATCAAACTTGGGTTGAAGTAGACATGTGATTCTCAGTCACCCCGTTCTCCATGTGTCTCAGTAGCTTTCATGAAATGTGTGAATGGCAAGAATTCAATCTGTATCTCTTTAAGACCCAGCAGAAGGGTCAGAGAAATAGGACAGGTATTAGTGTACTTGGCTTGTGTATGACCAATCTGTATTGAATCCTGGCTACCAAATACTGCAGGGTGTAGCCCAGCAACCAAAGAAAATAATAAAATGAAAAGTAAAGCCCAGCAATTCATTTGGTCCATAGTAGATTCAAGTCTTATCATAATTTTATTATTTAGATCTTAATCTGTCCATTGAAGGTGTGGGGAAAAATGATAAAATCATGATTTTATATTAAAATACTATCTTATCATCTAGTAACTAAATTGTTAGTACATTTTATTTCAAAATTAAGTTAATAAAATAGATTTATAGTCAACGGAAGTGTGAAATAACAGTTATTATTCTACCCTCATTTTTTCTTTTTTTTTAGATACTAGGAATGAAACTCAAGCCCTTATATTATATATACAGGTTACCTTCCCCCTTCTAGCCTCAACTTTAAAATATTTCCCCAATTCATCTTTTTCTGTTCTCACAGCTAGCGTCCTAATTCATGACCTTATGTTTTTTATTGTTAAAATTCTGACTGCCACTTAAATGTTAAGTGTGCTTACATAAAATACTTAACCTTCTATGTCTTGAACAATGTATATTCACACTCACACTGAGATATGTGAGTATTATTATAGACATGTGAAACTCAGTGTGAATTTGGGGCTGCAGCGATGGCACAGCGGGTCGGGTGTTTGCCTTGTACACGGCCCACCCAGGTTTGATTCCCAGCATCCCATATGGTCCCCTGAGCCACCACCAGGGGTAATTCCTGAGTGCAGAGCCAGGAGTAACCTTTGTGCATCGCCAGTTGTGACCCAAAAAGCGAAAAAAGAAAACTTAGTATGAATTTTAAGAAAAATTGTATTATATTTAAATGTTGGTATCTGATACTTTGTTTCTGAGTTCAAGACTGATCTTCAGAGAAAACTTTTGTTTTTAGACCATACCTGACAATGCTTGGGGATTACCCCTGGCTCTGCACTCAGTAGTTACTCATGGCGGTACACAGGGGACCAAATGGGAGCCAGGGATCAAACCCGAGTCAACTGCATGCAAAGCAAGCGCCTTACCCACTGTACTGTCTCTTTGGCCCTCAGAGAATACGTTTAGCATCTGTTCTCTGGTTTAGGATTATTTATGAAAACTTACTATTTGCTTCATTTACTTACCACTCATTCATATTTACTGCATTTCAGACAGTTCTAAGTAGTAATAGCTTCTCGTTATATAATTCATCCAAACATAACTTCATTTTGATTTTTTTTTTTTTTTAGTTAAAAATAGGATGCCCAGGAGACATTATAGAGGTTTGTCCCTGACCCCCCGTACAAGGCTTATGCCTTACCCTGATTCACTCAGCACACATCACCCCCACAGCATCACCAGGTGTCACACTAGAGCCACCGGAGCACTGCCAAAGTGATACTCATGGTCCTCTAAACCTTAGCGCCTGCGCAGCACTGTGTACTTGAGCCCTGGCATTGAATTCTCTGGCCCACTTAGCCAGAATCACCAGGAGACTTTAAGGAAATTCTTTAATGTTGTACAGTCTTTTTAAATGTATATATAACTGAAATATTCCTAGTGTCAGGTATATGACATGTTTATATTTGTATATGTCGCAAAATCATCACCAAAAAATCTGGTTAACATCTATCCTTATACTTTTTTTTTTCTTGTGATGAAAATCTTAAGGTCTTAGATTCCTTGACTCGTATTTTCTCTTTGGGGAGCAGGAGAATTAGCTTTTTCCCGTGTTGTGAATTAGCTAGTTTATAAAGGTAGGCCAGTGCAACTCAGTCAAGCCTACCAGAAAGGTAAATGCACTTAAATTTGTTAATTTATAGAAACAGTTTTTATGTTTTTTTATGTTTTCTTCTTTATAAACTAAACATAGAATGCATTAGAATGCATGTATAACTATGAAATATTTCAAACTCCTCTTTTTATGTCAATTTACTATAATATGTACTTTAGAAACAAACTGACTTCATTATCTTACTAGCTCATCAAGTTCATCAAGTTGCAAAACTTCAGTACAATCATTTGTTTCACTATCTAAATTGGGGTTACACTAACACATGGTACTGGTTAAGATGAGTAACTGAGGTAGTGTATGTCCTGTATTTTAGTCACTGTGACATTAGCATAGGCTTTGATGTGTTGCTGTTTATTTTAATATAACGACAGAACCTGTTAGATAATAGGGACTCATTGGTTAAGTGTCATTTTTGTTTCTTACAGAATCTAGAGTAATTTTGAGATTTCTTTTTTCATTTTTGGCAGTGCTGGGGAATTACAAGTTTTGTTTATCTTTGGCTTTATGGGCCACACCCAGTGTTGCTCAGGTCTTACTCCTGACTCTGCATTCAGGGATTCACTTTTGCTGGATTTGAGGGACCATATTGGGTGCTGGAGATCTAACCCAGGTTGGCCACATGCAAGGCAAGTGCCCTACCAACTGTTCCTGTGCTCTGACGTAACATTTTTTGGATTAGAATGAAACTTAGAATGTTGTTGAAAATGATCAGTCAGAAAATTTCCTTTGAAACCAAATTATTGTGTTTCGTATTTCAAATGGAATTAAAAAGTAATTATTCTTTCATTATTCTATATCCAAGGAAATCTAAAATGAGTATAATTGCATATTAATGCACTTCAGAACTTCTAATAGACTTTTGTTGTCCTCCTAAGTGAATACTCTATTATTTGCATGAAATAGATAATGACATAGAGGAGAAGATAGTAGAAGATGATGAAAAATGAGGAAAATGTAATTTAAAATTGATGTCAGAGACCAGGGAAATAGTACAGAGGGTACTTGCTTGCCTTGCACACAGGCCATCCCAGGTTCAATCCCAGGCATCCCATATGGTCCTTGGAACCCACCAGGCGTGTTCTTTGAATGCAGTCAGGAGTAATCCTGAGTCCCATTCCCCATCCCACCCACACCACCACAGAAAACAAACAAAAAACTTGGGACCAGAAAAGAAGGTCAGTGGTAGAACACATGCTTCAGATTTATGAGCCACTTGCCCTGAAAAAGTTATAAAATTACCCCATCTAGAGCTTAGAAAACCAGAAAGATAGGTGATTGTTGGCTAGTTGTTTATTTAAAATTATAATGCTGACCTGAATTTTATTTCCCTTGGCATTAGACACATTCTTCTAACTTTGGAGTAATACTCTCACCAGACATTCTAGGTTCCCAATCAGGCATGGTATTTGTCCATAATTTGATGGCAAGCTAATGTTCAGCAGAAATCACCTTTTCACTTAAAACAACTCATGTTTACATAATACATTTTACTTTTTCATATGCTTTTTACATTTATCCCTTATATTTATAGAATATTTATTTATGGAAAATGTTTATACAAACATTAATAGAAAGTGTTATTTTAAACTACCTTTTCATGCCAGGATTTCACCTCAAATGTCAAGCTTCTTTTCTGTGGCATTCTGGGATAAATCTGGTTTCTGTCCTTTTCAGGATATAGATGCATATGTCATCTTAAAATTTTATGACACAAAATCTACTGTCAGCTCTGTGCTTTTCTGTTCTCACCATCTTTCCCTTTATATATGTTTCTTTTCTTTTTTCCCCTTCCCTTTCGTTTGTTGCTGCTTTTACTGTGATGATGGAGGTTATGCATATGATGTACTCATCGGGGGCTACAGTGCTCATATACGCCTCACTGTGTACCCACGTGTGGCAGCCCCAGGGGTCAACCACATCTTTTTGGCACAGGTGAATGGCATCAGTAATTGTACTCATTGCCTCCCTCTTGCTAGGCAAGTGATTTTAATGAGCCAACTCCAGGGTCCTTTATGTTCTATACACCTTTTAGTTTTTATGTTTGATATAAGTATCAGAGCTATGTGGTTTCTCATATGTCCTTAGTTCTTTCAGCCCTCTTACAACAAAGTTTAGTTCAGTCTTGAGATAGTGAAATGAAATATTAGGGTATACTCAACCCATTTATCCAAACTATTCCATTTACATTTTAGTGAGCTTTACCAAATAGAAAACTATCTTTATCAATACCAAAAACAGAAGGACCTTTCCTTATACAAAAAAGTGGGGTTGAAGAATGGGTGAAGGTCTGAGGAGGTACTGGAGATACAGTAAGCAGTGAATTGTTCTAAATTCTTAAATTTTCTGCCAGATTTTCGCCAGATTTCTTATTTCTCTTGGGAAGTAACTATGTAAAACCCTGTTTAATTAATGCCTTGTACGTTGACTACAAGTAAATGATAGCTTCTTGTATCATTGTATCACTGCTCCTCTGGTTCTTATACTCGGACCACAAAGATAATTTGGCCAAATACTTCTATTTTCTTGATCCTTCAGATTTTTTTTTCCATGCTATCAGCACCTGCATACTTTGTATTTATTATTTCTGTTTATTCTACTTATACTGTTGTACTGAGCGATAACATGCATGCGGCCGAGCCGGGTTCAATTCCTTCGTCGCTCTCAGAGAACCTGGCAAGCTACCGAGAGTATCCCACCCACACGGCAGAGCCTGGCAAGCTACCCTCGGCGTATTCGATATGCCAAAAACAGTAACAAGTCTCACAGTGGAGATGTTACTGGTGCCCACTTGAGCAAACCGATAAACAATGGGACAACAGTGCTGCAGTGCTATTCTAAAGGCACTATTACCTTGAACAGTTTCCTTACTGATATCTACACAATGTTCTTCAGTCATTTCTTTCTACCATATCTACTGAGGAAACTTCTGATAACAAATCAGTCCTTATATCTGTTTTCACTTCAGTATACAGGCTGTTGCTGAACTAAGCCAAACCAGTTTCAATAAATTTTAGTTATGGCCTCAGTTGGACTTGTAAAAAATTGTCTCACAATGTAGATCTTTATCCTATTACCAACAGCTTTTCTTTCTCCAGTCTCTACAAGTCTTCTGTACCACTTCCAGCCTCTTTTCTGTTTTATGTATTGACCACTAGAACTCAGCTCCCTCAATTTCTTCCTGTCTCTTGCAAATATTTTTTTTTGTCTCTTTCCTTAAAAAACAATAAATTTTTGGGGTCAGAGCAATAGTACAGCAGTTAGGGTGCTAGCTAGGCCTATTCGGGTTCGATCCCTGGCATATGGTCCTCCAAGCACCACTAGGAGTACATTCCATTAGGAGTGCAGAGTCAGGAGTAACCCCTGAGCTCCTCTGGGTATACCCCCACCCCCCAAAAAAAATCAGTAAACGTTTAATTTTCTTCCATTTCCATTCTTTGTCTCCGTAGCCTTCTTCATTAGTTACCCCACTGTCTCCCCTTTTCCTAAGAATTCTGGTTCTTGTTTTATGTTCACATTCCTCCCGATTTAAAAAAAAAAAATTAGAAGTGTTGCTTTCCCATAGTTTTATTGGCAGACCTCTCTTTCACAGACAAAATTCTTAAAGTAGTAAGAATTTCTCTGCTTGCAATGTATTCTTCAGTCTACAGTATGTTGAAACTTGTCCTGCTGTTATGGTTTATAAAGAAGATACATTCATGTAGTGTCTCATATAATCCTTAGCAATAATCTTAGTCAGAGACTTACAGTCCCTTCATTTCTAGTTTATCCTTCTGCCAGTGCAAATTTTATTAATCATTTGTCACAATGGCATTTACTAAAGATCGACTCTCTGTTAGACTTGTATTTTTCTTTTGCAGGGAGAGGAGTGTTTTGGGGGCCACACGCAACAGTGCTCAGAGATTACTCCTCGCTCTACACTCAGGATTTACCCTGATGGGCTTGGGGAACTGTGTGGGATACTGGGGATCAAACCCCTGTCAGCCGCATGCAGGGCAAATGGGGTCTATCCACTGTACTACAGCTCTAGCCCTTGTATTCTTAGTTGATACCATTGTTACTCATTTTAAAGATGTGCACACTAAGGCCCAAAATGACCTTAGTAAATGGCATAGAACTAAGAGTTGAACCTAGTTGTTCTGCTGAAATTTATTGGGTTTATAGCACTAGAAAACGTTAGTATTAGGTCCACACTCAGTGATACTGCTGCCCCTGAGCTCAGGATCACTCCCGTCAGTGTACAGGGGACCATATGGGATGCTGAGGATTGAACCTGGTCGGCCACAAGCAAGCCAGACACCTTATCCACTATACTATTCCATTCAGCCTCTGGACCCCTTGTTCTTAACTGCAGTACTGCTTTACTAATGCTTACTCTTACATGTTTTAAATCCTTTATTAGCAACATAACTAAACAATATAAAACCTTTTGTGACCTGTCTTGCCATCTTTTCCCCAGAGAACTGTGAGCTCAGTGATAGGACAGCGTTGCTTTTCTTTGTATTCCATCAAAGTGCTTAGTATATCTGTTAGATATTAATGCAATTGAATAAAAATATATACATAATTTTAAAAAACAATTTTCTCAACATTTTTCCCCAAGTATAAGAATATTTCTGAGAAACTATAGACATACATCAGAATTTAATGGTGGGAGAACATGTACAATTCAAAATGTCTGCTTCCTTATCTATGCCAACCTTCTCCATATTTGAATCTGATTTAATTCTTCATTTTCCCCCTATTTTGGGGAAGCCTTTTCTGTGTAGCACAATAAATGTGCTGTAAGCTTTTTTCTGTTTCTTTGATCTTTAAAGTAATGTGTAAGGGATATTTAGCACTGTGAGAAAGAGAGAAGAGCCAGAAATGTACTTTCTATAAACCACCCTGTGCTCTTGGAAATGTTTATAAAAATCAGTTTGATGTCAGCTATAAAACTAATAAATTACATTTCAGAAACTTAGAAATCTGCTCAGTATGAGTCTTGTACCCCAAATTTTAAAATATATAGGGCCAAAGAGATAGTACCGTAGATAATGACACCTGATTTGCACGAGGCGACCTAGGTTTAGTCTCTAGCATATTTTATATTCAAATAAAATTGTAGGCATAAGAATTTGCTTCTAAATTTATGGGACACAGTGGTAATGGAATATGAATATTTGAAGACAAATTGCTAGAGCTAGGCAGAAGGAAAACCAAATGAACCTATAAAAATTGAAATTGTGGGACTGGAGATAGAGTACAATTTGCCTTGCTGTTGGTCAACACCAGTTCAATCCCTGGCACCACATATGGTTCCCTAAATAAACACCACTGGGATTGATCCCTGAACGAAGAGCCAGAAATAAGCCCCGAGCACAGCTGGATGTTGTGACCAAAAATCTGAAACAAAAAATTATTAAAATTGGAAATTAAGTAGATGGGTTAAATAACAGATGAATTAGTAGTGTAGATAATAGAGGAGCTAAAGTTGTCTGAGTACAAGGCAGACAAAAGTATGACAAATATGAGAGACGCTAAGAGACATAACAGGAATGAGAAGAATTAGAATGAGTATAATTAACATATTAAGTGGAGGTCTAAAACAAGGAAATGGGGAGATTGGGCAGAGACCCTGTCTAAAGCAGTAATGACTTAGCCAAGATCCAGAGACTATAGAACAACGCTCCCGGAAGAGAGTGACACAGTTTCTTGCCCCTGCACCTGACTGTCTTCACCGGGGCCCCTCGGAGCAGGGCAGGTTGAGTTTCCCTCTCCGCCCTGAGCAGAGCCCCGGGAGCTGAAAACCTCCAGAATCCAGCCACAGCCATGCTCAGGACCCCTCTCCACACATTCAGACGAGCCTCACGCATGAAGGAACCAGCAGAGGAACCCAGGTGTGTGGGACCCCAGGCTAAGATCTCCAAGCCTGCTCAGATTGAGGACTGGGCCTCCTCCACCCAGATCCCCATTTTTCAGTAGCTAGGCGGCCACACCCACAAACTGCCCCGGCACCATGTAATCCCATCAACGGCCAAGATCCAGAGACTATAAAACAATGCTCCCAGAAACATGGCCTCTTATAGCATAATTCTCCCCCCCAGAGAACCTGGCAAGGTACCGAGAGCATCCTGCCTATGTGGCAGAGCCTGGCAAGCTCTCCGTGGAGTATTTGATATGCCCAATACAGTAACAATGATGGGTTCATTCCCTTACCCTGAAAGAGCTTCCAATGCGGCACCGCTGGGAAGAACAAGTAAAGAAAGGCTGCTAAAATCTCAGGGCTAGGACAAATGGAGATATTACTGGGCCGGCTTGAGCAATTCGATGCAACGGCAATGACAGTGATACAGTGATGATAATTATGAAACCTGCTATTTGAGAACACTGTAGCACTGTTGTCCCGTTTTTCGATGTGCTTGAGCAGGCATCAGTAACGTCTCCATTGTGAGACTTGCTGTTACTGTTTTTGGCATATCAAATATGCCACGGGTAGCTTGCCAGGCTCTGCTATGCGGGCGGGATATTCTCCATAGCTTGCCAGGCTCTACGAGAGGGATAGAGGAATTGAACCATGCTTGGCTGTGTGGAAAGCAAATGCCCTACCTGCTGTGCTATCACTCCAGCCCAATTTGAGAACACAAGTCCCCAAATTATCTTTGGAGAGTTTCTCAGAGTGTTGATGCTGCCCCCCAGGGGGCAGTGGAAGATTCTAAGGGGATTGGTAGTAACTTCAGATGCACTTGAGGGTTGCTTTCTGTTTACTGAAATTCAGTTTCCAGAGGGGGAGGCTCTGAGGTCTTTGGTTTCATTCATAATTTTTTTGTTTTTGCTTTCCAGAAAGGGGACCATAGGCAGCTTTGAGAACCTATATTCTAGAAGGATAAATTTTAACTTACCCATATCTAAAAACTCAAAGGAAAAACATAGTGTGGATTTGGTCGGTTTTTGTGTGGTAGTTGGACATTTAATTTGACCTTGCTCATAGAGTTGCTCTTTTCATCTTACAGATGTGATTGTGTTTTCCTTGGAAAAATAAAAATATTTCCCATTGCCATAGAGTTTCTCAGTTTGGCAACCTCAGCTTTCTTAGTACTTCTATTCTTTTTATACTGAATGTAAAGATTGGGCTTTGTTTGTTGATGATTTGGGCAGCCTGTTTGAATTTATTATTCTTTTGGCCTCGATCACTCCATACAACTAATTCAATGTCTAAAATATATTTGCTTTCACTTTTACTTTAAGTTATTCCAGAACAACATGGAGATTTCTTAAGTCTATCAGAGTTTTCTCTTGATTCCAAGATTCAAGTTTATAAGAGGCAAAATTAAACTCAGGCATGATCAGTGGACCAGGACAACCAGTCAGTACCTGGCACAGATTACACTGCTCAGCTATTTGGGTTGTGGTTTTCAGTTCATGTAGAACTATATTTCTCTTTGAAGTTTGGTATTACTTACAAGCTTTGTCTTATCTTTCATAATGGATGTGCTTCATCTGGAAAATTACCAGCAAATGAGCAGTCACACTTAAAGTTCATTTATTCTTTTTGTTTTGGGGTTACAGTCAGCAGTGCTCAGGGCTTTCTCCAAGTAGTGCTCAGGGGACCATATGTGGTATTTGGGATTGAACCTATGTCAACTGCAGGTGAGGCAAGTGCTTTACTGCTACATTATTTCTCTGGCCCCTGCAGTTTAATTTTTATTAATTCTTTCATTAGTTTATTTTAATTTTTGTTAAGAAATAGCATTTCATAATGTACAGAGAAGTACTTTGATTTTTCAGATTGCTATCTTGCGTTACTTGTCCAATTACACTGTGTATTAGGCGCTAAAATAGGATTGGAGTTATAAAACAGGGTTAATGAGAAATAAAATAACTTACAGATAGGCCAGCATAACGCTTTGTGAGATAGACCAGAGGTGTTCCATCCTCAGTTTCTAGACCCTTTCCATTTGCCTGACCCAGGCATGACAGGTCCTCTTTTCAACTGAGAGGAAGAGAGTGGGAAAAAGCCCACCTCTCTTTAGTTTAAAATATTGTCATTTAAATTACCAGAGTCAGGGCTGGAGCTGTAGCACAGTGGGTAGGGCGTTTGCCTTGCACATGTCCGACCCAGGTTCAATTCCCAGCATCCCATATGGTCCTCTGAGCACCGCCAGGGGTAATTCCTGAGTGCAGAGCCAGGAGTAACCCCTGTGCATTGCTGGGTATGACACAAAAAGCAAAAAATAAAATCAAATAAGTTACCAGTGTCTAGTTTAATTATTAATTGTGTTTGTATTCAAAAATGGCTTTCCAAAATTGCTGAAACTTTGTACATTAATAGTATATTACAGCCTTAACATCTTCCTCTTCTATATGCCGTTTGTTGATTTTAAAATAGTTACTCTGTACAAACACTTCCACTTTCATGTTCTTTTTTTATAATTGTTTTCCTGTATTCATTTGCATCAGCTAGTTTTTAAAGTCAGGATAATTTTTATTACAATACTTGGAGCTTACATAATATGCATAAATTCATAAATTAAAAGTTGTTATATGAAAGAAATAATTACTTCACTGAACCTCAGAGGAAAATCATTTATCTCCTTTTGTGAATGGTCTACAAGTCCTGAGGGGGAGAAAAAAAGAGTCAGTTGCTTTATAGTTAAAGTGTACATGAATTCTAATTTATCGAAGTCATTTTATGGCTTGACCCTTAAGAGATAGTATAGTGAGTAAGGCGCTTTCCTTGCACTTGGCCAACCCAGGTTCAAATTCCCTGGACCCCATGTGGTTCTCGCGGCAGCCAGGAGTCATCCCAGGTACAGAACCAAGAATGAGCTCCAAGCACTACTGAGTTTCCTGCGCCTCTCCCCCAATATTTTTTTCAAATTTGTTTTCCCATATAAGCATTATTTCTAGTCATTACAGGGTAGTCCCCTCCCTGATTATGAGTGGTATAATTAATAATTATTCCTGTTTTTTTTTAATTTAATATAACTAGTTTTTTTTTTAATGTTGTAATAAATGAGCATCATCTTTCTGTGTCAGGTTTATTATGAGTTTCCCTTTTTCTTTCTACCTACATTGTATCAACAGTCCTATTATCAAATGGTTGTTTTTTTTTTCTTTTTGGGTTGGGTCACACCTGGTGATGCACAGGGGTTACTCCTGGCTCTCATGCACCCAGGAATTACTCCTGGCAGTGCTCAGGGGGACCATATGGGATGCTGGGAATCGAACTCAGGTCAACCGCGTGCAAGGCAGATGCCCTACCTACTGTGCTATTGCTCCATCCCCTCAAATGGTCATATTCTTTTGAAGATTAAATGATCTAAATGTTCTTAAAAGAGTTTTGCACAATGTGCAACACACGTAAGTGCAGATTAAATGGTATCTGACTTAACTTTGGATCAAAGAAATAAAAGGTATTTTAGCAATAGAGCAGCAAATGATACCGAGTGAAATGAAAAGATAGAAAGTTTAAGATTGTAAGATGGGCAGTGTTTCTGGGGAACTTTCATCCTCCAGAATGAATGGTTGTTCCCGGTTATATCTTCTTTTACCTATAAGTAATATCTTAGTTTGAGGCAATCAGAATATAAATTTCTTCCTTTGAGTTCAGATGTGTAAATTTGTTAACATATCATAGAGAATCAATACAAATTGTTCTTTAAAATGGTGTGACAAAGAAAAAAAGTGTCACCATTGTGTTATCTTTGTTTATTGTATTTGTATTTTATAATTTTTGTTATATTTAAATGTGTGTCCAATGATGTCTTCTGTTCTTGTTTTTTGTTTTTTTGTTTGTTTTTTTATCTTAGTCACGTGAACTGGAAATTTCAGTTTATTGGCGTGATTGGCGATCTCTGTGTGCTGTAAAATTTCTGAGGTTAGAAGATTTTTTAGACAACCAACGGCATGGCATGTGTCTCTATTTGGAACCACAGGGTACTTTATTTGCAGAGGTAATAAAGATATATTATTGAATGTGCATAACTACTATTGAAATTGTGTTTGTAAGCCAGATGATGGAGAAAAAAGTCTTAGGCTAAATAGTATGCAACTTGAATTCTTAGCTCAGCACTGAAACAGCATAGGCATATTACCTAGAGAAATATCATATATCTTCTTGAAGTCTGTTTCTTATCCAGAAAATGAGAAAATTAAACTAAGCTTTAATCAGTATTCCTGTAAGATTTCACAGCCTTAAAGTTCAGTGGGTCATAAATTCAATGCTGTATTACTGCTAACTTGAATCTTCTTTGTAGGTTACCTTTTTCAATCCAGTTATTGAAAGAAGACCAAAACTCCAAAGACAAAAGAAAATTTTCTCAAAACAACAAGGTAATTATAAAGAGATCACGTGTTATTGGTTCTTTTATAAGTATTAGTGTCTATAAAAAATATGAATTTTTAGGCCTTTACCACTTGTCATTGTTATATATAAGTAAACAAATTACTGTTTTATTTTCAAAACTTCCTTTTGCTATTTGTTCTAGTCTTAAATATTATTAAAACTATTTTTAACTGACAAGTTTTACTTATATTCATAAATTAACTGATGAATATGAATGTTTTTTAAACTAAGTTTTTAATTATGGCTTTTGGTGATATATAAAAAATTCCTTGTTCTATTTTCTTTATTTACAACCACAGGCAAAACATTTCTCAGAGCTCCTCAAATGAATATTAATATTGCCACTTGGGGGAGGTTAGTGAGAAGAGCTATTCCTACAGTAAATCATTCTGGCACCTTCAGCCCTCAAACTCCTGTGCCTGCTAACGTGCCAGTCGTTGATGTACGCATCCCTGAGCTAGCACCTCCAGCAAGGTATCTTAGAGTTTTAAGTCTTTGCTTTTTTAAAAGTTACTGTGTCATTTATACAAATTGATTACAGTTGGCCTACTGAAAGTCTTTTTTTTTTGTAAATAGTATTCTTAAATTAGTAGTATGCTTATTTACAAATCATAAAATTGTTTCAGTTTTAAAAGTACATACTTTTAATTACCGATTTTTTTTTTTAAATTTTATTTTCTATAAGTGATTCTACAGTAACCAAATTAGACTTTGATCTTGAACCTGAACCTCCTCCGGCTCCTCCACGTGATTCTTCCCTTGGAGAAATAGATGAATCTACTGAATTGAGAGACTTGGATTTGCCAGAGCAGGTAAGGCATTTGAAATCTTGTATCATTCCTATTCACCAAATGAATTACCAGTGAAAGTATCACAATAAATGAGATGGACATTTTAGTTTATTAGAAATTATTTATGTGAACCGTGTATTTGTATTTCTTAGAATGAATCTTACTTTTCTCAGATATGATACACCAAGTTAACAGGAAAGGACTAACTGCTTACTGTTAGTATGCCTTTGTCATTAACTAGACTCTCATGCTCATGGACCAGATGAGATGGAGTAGTGTGCTTAAGCTAGGAGGAGCATAGTTGATACTAGGTGAATGTTTAAAACATACTTCATTTTCTAATGAGGTTAATATTATTTTGCATAAGAGGCCAGAACAATAGTAGAGCAAGTGAACACTTGCCTTGCATGCAGCTAACCTGAGTTTGATCCTCAGCAACTCCTAGGACTCCCCTAGCTTGCCAGAATTGATCCTTGAGTACAGAAACAGGAGCAAGCTGAAAGTCAAGGTGTTTGTTTGTTTAGGGGCCACCCCCAACGATGCTCAGGGGACCATATGGGATATCAGGGATCTAACCGTGTTGGCCTTGCATAAGGCAAGCACCCTACCTGCTGTACTATCGTTCTGGCCTCTGAAAGTAAGTTAGCTTTTTCAATGTATTGTAGCTAAGTTTAATATAAAATTAATAATGAGCATTTACTATTTTACAGGATTCAGAAACTGTTTTTGATATTGAGAATGACAGAAATAGTAGACGTCCAAAATCCCAATCTGAATATGAGTCTGATATTCCTCAGTCAAACCTAAAATATCCTCAAATTCGAGAACTTGAGGAGAGAAGGTAAAGAATATGTACATAGATTGACTATTCTATGTCAGATTCCATACTTTTGCTTATTTTTAATTGAAATTACTGATTTCAGGTCTCAACAGATGTTTCAGTTTAATCTACAAGACTTCAGATGCTGTGCTGTCTTGGGTAGAGGACATTTCGGAAAGGTACTATTTTACATTTTTGTACAGTACTTATAAAGCTAATAACTCAGATGGGAAATAATTATTTTAATCTCATTTCAGGTGCTTTTAGCTGAATATAAACATACAAATGAGATGTTTGCTATCAAAGCCTTAAAAAAAGGAGATATTGTTGCTCGGGATGAAGTAGACAGGTCAGTTTTTTAAAAGGTAGAAGTTAATATAAAATAAATGTGTTTATTGCAATGGCAAAACTTTGTTTTCATAGTAATTTGTGAAGAAACTATATCTATATCCCCTCTTATGACATTTTACTTGCAAACAGGGAAAGATGGTGAATTCCTTAATTTTTTTTTTCCACCTTAAGGTATTAGAAGTATTTATGTGGACTAGTAACTCTTTGATTTTTCCTGTCTGGTTGTGTGAGTCCATGTTCCATTTCATCTAATGGAAATAATAAAATGTCATTTACAGATAATCTGTTGAACTGGCTCATATACTGTGCTTTATAAAATACCCCTCAAGGGACTGGTGAGATTGTACAGCAGTTAGGACACTTTCCTTAGCAGTGCATATGGTCCCCTGAGCACTGCCAGATGTAGCCCCAAAACAAGAAAGTTGCAGGGGGCGAGGGGGAGTGAGGGCAAGGACTTTAGGAATAATATTTGAATGAGATTAGAATATATACTTTGAGGTCCAAAGAGATAGCTCAAAAGACTAGTGTACATGTTTTGCCTCTAAGAGGTACTACAGCCCCCCCTCCCCATCCTCATCTAAGAACCATCAGGAGAGATCCCTGAGCACTGAGTGGGGGTAGCCCCTGAGTGCAGCTGGGTATTGGCCCAAAATGACAAAAGAAGAGAAGAAAAAATAACTTTGAAGACACTGTCTTAATAAAATGTTTAGATAAGAAAATTATATAAGCAGTGTTGTATTTCTTACAAAAGGGGCTTCTGTGTGATATTCAGAAGTAGTAATTTTTATAAATCATTAGTTAATGGAAGACAGGGCTACAGGGTGGAAAAACCTTGGACTAGGAGTGGGAAATCTGTTTTCTCTAGTCCTGATTGTTTCTTTTTAGTTAACGATTTCATCCAAAGACAGTTCACTAAACATCTTTGAGCCTAGACTAATCCACATATTTTTGAAAATATGTTTTATGTCAATACTTGTGTTAATGAATTAATATTAAGTATTGTAAAGGACTGGAGCGATAGCACAGCGGGTAGGGCGTTTGCCTTGCATGTGGTCGACCCGGGTTTGATTACTCCGTCTCTCTTGGAGAGCCCGGCAAGCTACCGAGAGTATCCCGCCTGCACAGCAGAGCCTGGCAAGCTACCCGTGACATATTTGATATGCCAGAAACAGTAACAAGTCTCACAATGGAGACATTACTGGTGCCCACTCGAGCAAATCGATGAACAAATGGGACAGTAGTGCTGTTGTAAAGGATATTCTGAATTGTTTTTTCCTTAGATAGGAAGTTCTTGTCATAGGAGAGATCTTAAGATAAAGAATTTCACCGAAGGGCTAGATCAATAGTAAAGTGGGTAGGGTGCTTACCCTGCATGTCTGATCTTGGTTCAATCCCCTGCATTCTGTACGGTCCCCAAGCACTTCAGGAGTAATTCATGAGTGCAGAGTTAGGGTAACCCTTGAGCATCACTTGGCGTGATATCACCCCCTCCACCCGCAAAATTTTTCACTTTACTTGAAAAATTTTATGTTGGTTTAGCATTTAAAATCCATGCTCCTTTTCCACAACATGTATATTCTTATTTTCAGAATTTCATTGTTTGTAAATTATCATAATGTAATATAGTTAACCAAATATTTTATCTTTAAAATTATGTTCTCTGGGACTGGAAAGATAGGATAGCAGGTAAGATGCTTGTCTTGGATGCAGCTGACCCGGGTTAAATCCCTGGCATTCCATATGGTCCCTGAGCACCACCAGGAGTGACACCTGAGCACAGAGCCAGAAATAAGCCCTGGGCCCAAAAACCAAAAACAAAAATTAGAGTTTCTATGTTAACTCCTTTTTAAAGAACCCAAAGGAAAAAATGGCATTTCCTCCATTTTACACCGGGATTTGAGTTTGGCATTTTAAAATCAACAAAACTCTTTGTTAAGTTTTCTATTTTCAGCATTTAACTTTATTAATGCTTTTAAACATCAGTGTCTATTTTTGTTCTCACCTCAAAACCAAAAAGTACATATAATCTAATTGTAAATAAAATATATAGATATCTTTACTTTGATTAGGTGCTAGAAAATAAATCCCAGTTTTATTTGAGCTGTTTTTCTTCTACTTTTAGTTTTTAGTGAGGTTGACTTCCAGTTATTTTCAGGAAAAGAAAAGAGTATTGTAAATGTTGCTGATTTTGTCAAAATTAAAGTTCCAAATCATTTTGGCCACGTTAGCAGTTTGTAATGTTTCATAGAAGAAAGTCAGAGATTATTGTAGGATTTTTAAAGTGCCTTACATTATATTAAGGAGCTTCCTTAGAAACATGTTGTAGAAATTTTTTTTTTTTTGCTTTTGCTTTTTGGGTGCATTGGAGTGATAGCACATCGGGTAGGGCGTTTGCCTTGCACATCACCGACGCAGGTTCAATTCCTCCGTCCCTTTCAGAGAAGAGCCCGGCAAGCTACTGAGAGTATTGTGCCCGCACAGCAGAGCCTGGCGAGCTACCTGTGGCATATTCGATATGCCAAAAACAGTAACAACAAGTCTCACAGTGGAGACGTTACTGGTGCCTGCTGCAGCAAATCGATGAGCAACGGGATGACAGTGACAGTGCTTTTTGGGTCACATCCTGCAATGCACAGGGCTCACTCCTGGTTCTACACTTAGGAATTACCCCTTGCAGTGCTCAGGGGACCATATGGGATGCTGGGAATTGAACCCGGATTGGCCGCATGCAAGGCAAACACCCTACCTGCTGTGCTATCTATCCAGCCCCAATGTTGTAGAATTCTTAATGTAGCTTCTTTCCCATCTATACTAACATTTTATACAGTACAATTTTACCTCAACTAAATATATTATGAAACATTTTAAACCTGTAACTTATCATTTGTACCAAGATTTGTATTTTTTTTTAAGATTATTTTATTTTATTTTTATTTTTGGGTCACACGCGGCAGTGCACAGGGGTTACTCCTGGTATGCACTCAGGAATTACTCCTGGCGGTGCTCCGGGGACCATATGGGATGCTGGGAATCGAATCCGGGTCGGCCGCGTGCAAGGCAAACACCCTCCCCGCTGTGCTATAGCTCCAGCCCCTGTATTCTTAAAATTATGTTTTACATTGCTAAATTCTTTGATCAGTTCACGATAAATTTTTATAGTTCACCCCTACTTAACTACTTAAGCCTTTTTATCATCTCTAAGGTAGATTTGTATTTGTCATACTATGGTAAACTGTATAATTATTTGTAAATCTGATCATATATTTTGTTCTCCAGTATATTTTTAAATTTATGCCCTTGGCTTAGAATATAGTGTAAAGCTTAGGTATACAGTTCCCATTTTGATACTGTGTACTACTTTATGCCACATTGATATATTTCAATTAAAGATATATATGTACATGTTTCTTTCAAACCAAATTGTTAAAGTGTTAGTAAGAAAACTAAGACATATTTTGTGATTTTGAAGTTATAATATTTATGAATAATTAAATGTTTTCTCTTATAGCCTGATGTGTGAAAAAAGGATTTTTGAAACTGTGAATAGTGTAAGGCATCCCTTTTTGGTGAACCTTTTTGCATGTTTCCAAACCAAAGAGCATGTTTGCTTTGTTATGGAATATGCTGCTGGTGGTGACCTAATGATGCACATTCATACTGATGTCTTTTCTGAACCCAGAGCTGTGTGAGTATGCTTTAGACATTTCTCAGTGTGTTGTTGTTTTCATGATTAATTTATTTGAGGGAAGAATAAAAGCTTTACTAATTGTAGATTTTTGTTTTCTAAGATAGGATCTGCAGGAAATTTTAGCACTCTTTAGTCATCTTTTGCCATGTAGTTTCTGCTTTTCTTCTGTTCTTTATATCAAAAGCTTTATGGGTTGCAGTTAATCATAAACAAATTGGGTTCGTTTTAGCAAAATTTCTCTTATTTTATGTTTTCTTCTTAGGGACAGCCACCTATGGGACCTTGGCTTTAGATGCCAACCATACTTAAATTTTACTGTTAAATGGGGAAAGAGTGTAGATAAAAGAATATGCAGTAAAGCCTATATTATATTTTTATAGAATTTTGTATTTGCATTTTTGAAGGATGATTTGAAAGTATATGAAGTACTTACACGTGTTCATATCTACCTGAAAGACTATGTTTTTAAAGTGATACATATTGCCTCCAGTGAGAACCACAGAAAAATAGACATCTTAATAATGTTTCCATAGTTTTGGTGGTTTTGTTTGTTTGTTTTTGTTTTTGTTGTGATAACAGTGGTTTTGGATTTTTTTGGATCACTCCTGGTTGTGCTCTGCATTCCGGGATCACTCTTTTTGGGGCTCAGGAGACCATATGGGTGTTAGGGATTGAACCTGGTTGGCTATATACAAGGGGAGTTCCCTGCTCCAGCCCCATTCTTTTTTTTTTTTTTTTTTTTTAATTGGGACATAGCTGACAGGGCCCAGAGCCACTCCAGCTTAGCCTTATTTGGACTGGTGGTTTCGGGGGCGGGGGGCACTCAAGGCTATACCACACTGGGCAGGAGCAGTCATGAGGCATACATGCTGGGACCAAACTCGGACATGCATATATAAACCTACGCTGACCATTTAAATTATCTCCTTGGCCTAGTTTTTTTTTTTTTCATAGTTTCTTGGCTTCTGTATAATGTGAAGGTTTTGTTCGCTATCACAATTCTTATGTGGTGGTACTAGGATTTGATATGATGAAAGTATTGTTAATACACTGAACATTCCAGTGTTACCAAATTTATGCTTCCAACATTGACTTCTCCCTAAAACTTCTAAGTCTTACAACATTCAGCATCTAGCTGGACTTTCCCTTTCATATGGTTAGTAAGTACTTCTCATTTAATTTCTCACACTGAGCTCCTGGTTTTGAATTTTTCCTAACACTTTCCAGTATGTTATTCTTCTAGATTTCTGTCTTATTAAAAAGTAGGGGTTTTTTAATTTTTAAATTTTTATTAAAATTAAAAATTAATGGTTACCATAGTGTTGTTTACGGTTTTGATATACAAATTACTGCAACTTGCACTACCACCAAAGTACCCGAGATTCTCCACCATTCTCCTTCTGTTACTTGGAGCTCTCCTTTTCAGTCTCCCCTAGATTTTTCCCTCTTGGTAATCTCAGTTTTGTAATCCAAGTCCAAGGATTTGTCATTCCATACTGTCATTTCCCTTTTTGTTTCTCTATATACTACAGATGAGTTCTGTATATACCAGTTGTGTGTGCTAAATCAAAGGTACCCATTATTTCACCTCTTTCTCCTTCACATGATATATTTACACTATTAGCAATTCAGTTTTGTTTTGGGGCCACACTATGCTGTGCTCAGGAATCACTGTTAGCAGGCTCAGTGAACCCTAGGACTTGAACCCCAGACGGCCGTGTGCAAGGCACCTTGCCTGTTGTACTGTCTCTTTGGCTGCCCTTACCAATTCAATTTAATTCTTCCTCCAAAACATTACAAGTCATAAAACGCATTCTAAGAGTAAGCCTTTATTAGATTTGTTCTTGAATTTAACCATTTGTCTACATTCTGATAAAATAACAGCTGACATTTGTGTAGCATTTTCACTTTCAGACCTTTGATCCTCATCATAACTCTTAGAGACAGGGTATGTGTATTTATACCTTAGCACTTCAGGTGAAGTAACAGGTGAAGGACCAGAGATACATGTAATGGACTGAGTGCCAGCTTTGCATGCAAGAAGCCTGGGTTTGATCCTCAGAACCAATCCATGGCCAACTAAGAGCAGCCCCAGGCATTGCCAGGTGTGACCCAAAAACAAAAAAGTCAATGATTAGTCCTAATATACAACAAAACATACGAAAAGAAGCCCAAAGGAGCAGCATATAGAGCAGTAGTTGTAGGGTACTTGCTTTGCACATAACTGACCTGTGGGTCCTTGACACTGCATACGATCTCCCCCTCACCCCCCCCCCCAAGCCCAAGCCAAGAGTAAGCCCTGAGCACTGCTGGGTGAGTTCCCCTCTCCCCACTAAAAACAAAGAGGAAGAAACGAAAAGCCAGAAAGTAATAAAAGAGTACTGATAATTCCCCGCATATTTGAGTATTAAGAATGTTATCTAAAAACTTGATTAAATCTACATTTTAGCTAAAACTCAAGATGTTTTCTCTAAAATAAAATTTTGGGGGCTGGAGCAATAGCACAGTGGGTAGGGCATTTGCCTTGCACACGGCCGACCCGGGTTCGATTCCCAGCATCCCATATGGTCCCCTGAGCACTGCCAGGGGTGATTCCTGAGTGTAGAGCCAGGAGTAACCCCTGTGCATCGGCAGGTATGACCCAAAAAGAAAAAAAGAATTTTTTTTTTTTTGTCTAAAATTTAGAATTCAAGGGCTGGCACAGTGGGTAGGGCCGCATGCCTTGCATGCAGGTGGCCTAGGTTCCATCTCCGGCATCCCCTATGGTCTCTTTAAGCACCAGCAGGAAGAATTTCTGAGCGTAGAGCCAGGAGTCACCCCCCTGAGCGTTGTCAAGTATGGCCCCAAAACAGTAGCAGCAACAATTTAGAACTCAGTCTAGAAATAATTTAAAATTTTCATCTAGAGTCTATATTGTAGATTATATCTAACCTTATACTAGTAGCATAGAAATTTGTGTCTATTTTTTAAAGAATAAAATACAAAATCCATCTCTGCCTTAATGATAAGGTTTGCTGAGCATACAAATCATAGACAAATAATCCAAGTAAAATGCTTATTGCATATTTCAGAGATAATAAGTCTGTTCATACAGATTTTACGTCAAATCATATTTCTTCAAAGATCTATGTCTCAGTTCCCTATCTGAAATAATATCACATCACTAACCTCCAAATAAGCTCACTAGTCTACTCTGGTTATTTTTTCCATAGAAACATCTGTGACGTTTGTATTCCTCTTCTCACCTTACTAATTGGGAGGAACGAGCTATGTCTCTCTTCTGTGTACTAGAGGAACTCCTGGAAGTGACAACACATGCTAGGGATCAGTGGATTCTTACTGGCTAGGACTATGGAAATAAACTTGATCCCTACTTTGCTGTATTTTAACTTTAGATAAGCTAGTTACTCTAATGGCTTCCTTTCCAGATTTTGTAAAATGCTTATCGTGAAGGCTTAATTTCAAGATGAATCTGAATTGAAAATAATTAAACAGTACCTGATTATAAATATTGAATGAAATATGGATTGAATTTGGGTGTTTCTTTGTTGTGGGGGGAGTTGTTTTGGTTTGGTTTTGGGGTACACACCCAGCAGTGCTCATGACTGACTCCTGGCTCTGTACTTTGGGATCTCTCCTGGCAGGGATTGGGGAACATGTGGGTTGCTGGGGAATCAACCCTAGTCAGGTACATGCAAGGCAAACACCTTACATCCATTGTACTATCTCTCTGGCCCCTGAAATGTTTACCAGATTATTAACATATCAGTGGGGCATTGGTTTTGCAAAGAATTAACAAGAGAAACCCGGGTTTATATTTATAATTTTTATCATATTGGTTTGCCACCATGTTAAGTTTTCCAAAAGCATATATAAAAGTACTCTGGTATAGTGATAAGTTAATATAAAGTTCAATATTTCTATATAGTTGGATTCTAAATTCTCAAAAATTGCCCATTTTGTAAAAATGAATAAACACAAAACATGATTATATTATTTCCATAATCATAATAGATGTATACTGAACATTTTGAAGAACATCAAATGGACAGGAATAGTCTCTCTTAATGATAATGGTAATGATAATGGTGTTAGGATGAGAGGGAAGATTGAAAAATGAACTGCTGCTCTTTGGACTAGGACTTCTGTGTGTATTGTATAAAGAAATAATCCACATTGCTATATAATTTAAAATGGATTCTTTTTTTCTTTGTTGACTGTTTCAAACTGAAGACATATTTGTCTTTGTTCATTTATTACTTACCTTCTCATTCATAAAGTTACCATATAGTAGACATTAATTGCACTCTTAACATTTAGGTAAGTACTGTGAAAGATAAGCAGGACACGATCTCTTAAGATGTCATATTCTAGCTGCTCTCAAGTTTTCCTTGGGTCAAAAACCATTTGGTAAATGTTTGGTTCTCTTCATATGCCCAAAGTAATTCAAAACTATTTGTCTAAAGCCGAATTGTTTTACCCCACAAAACTTTGGTGTGAATATATGTATGTGTATGCATGTGTGTGTGTATATATAAATAATATGTTAGAAAATCAGGTGTATTCAAGTGCTGTGACCTGAAAGGATGTCAGGCACTCGTGTCCCCAGAAACCCATCTTTCCTTCTGTTCTTTGTTACACTAACAGGAAGCCTTGAGAGTCACTTTCCCTTTAGCCTTTCAGCCTTTCCCGAATTATACTTTTCTCTAAAACTGATGTGACACAAAGTCCTGTCTTGTTAGTTTTCTTTAGGATATTATGTTTCCTAAATCATCTCTTACTCTTCTGTTGTCATTGATTTGAGATTCTAGTGATCCTTCTATCTCCTATTTTCATCTTGGGGTATCTATCTGTTTCTTTGCCAGTCTTTGTACTACTATCAAAAATGTGATTCTTAATATAAATTTTGTCATTTGTCCTCACCAGAGTGGTTTAGTTATCAATCAGAAAGAAATTTTAGTATCCATAATATGACCTCCAAGATTCTTCACAACTTGTTATCCGGGTATCTTTTTTAGGCTCATTTCCCACAGCTTCTTCTCATCACTTTAACTCAGTCACCCCAAACCTATTGCTTGGTGGTCATACATGTTATGCCTTTACACCTTATTCCTTTTTCTCTTAGAGAAATGCCTTATATTTTCCCCCTTCTGTCCTTCTGCCTTTCTGGCATGTTGCCATTTCTCTTACAGAATCAGATCAAATGTTTACTTGAAGGATACTAAGCATCAGTGATTCTACCATGTGAAATTAGTGACTTCAGTTGTAGCAGTTTTCTTTTTAACTTTATCCTCATTATTAACAAGTAGTAAGTATTTCACTAAATATTTGTGAGATTAGTTACCGGATCCTGCTTTGAAGCATGAGTTATAAACTGATTCAAGAGTACTGAAATTTATTAATCTTTTAATTCTTCAAACAGATTTTATGCTGCATGCGTAGTTCTTGGGTTGCAATATTTACATGAACACAAAATTGTCTATAGGTAAGTAAAGTTTTGATACTTCCTAATGACTTAATGTGATGCGAATTAGAATTAAAGATAACAAAGAGGATATTTGTTTTTAACTGTAGCTGCTTGTTTTTCTCTTCGATGCAGGTGACCTTTAAAAAATAGCTAAACTTCAACTTTAAAACAATTGCCAAATTATACAGCGAAACTCTGTCTTCATTATTCTCTGCCTATTATCTGGCTAAAATAGTTAAATTATTGTTCGGCCTAGGATAACACAGTACATCAACAATTTTCTAGTTGATACACTGCCAAAAATGTTTAGAGGGTCAGAGCAATAGTACAGTGGGTAGGGCACTTGCCTTGCACATGGCTGTTCCGTGGTTGATCCCTTGTACCACATATGGTCCCCTGAACCCTCTAGGAGTGATCCCTGAGTGCAGAGCCAGGGGTAAGCCCGAAGGGCCACAAACCCACTATCATCCCTCAGAAAAAAAGGGGGAAAAATATTTAGAGATAAATACTATAGAAAATATGTCCATGATAGAATAAGTAGCATGTGCAAGAGTATAAGGTATCACCCAACCTTCCTTCATTGTCTTACTGCCAGTCACACAGTGTTTTGGGTGACTTAGCTGAGATGCACTTGTGTGAGGTTTTTATCCATTGCATAACAGTAATAGATAGGTTCCTAGTCAGCAGCTAGTCTATGGACAGCACTTTGTGGGTACAATGCTCTTGACCAGACAAATTATGGCAAAGTAAATCAAAATTGAGACTTAGTGACTAATACAAACATATAACAATTGTTCCAAGTTAACAGTTCCTTGATGATCCTACTTTACTCAAAGTATAAAAGATTTTTGACTTAAAAATCTCTAGGTGAACAGCTTTCTCTTTATTTCCAATTATTATCATAAAAGGTTAAGTCTGCTCCCCGCCCCTAATATCTAAATCACCTTTAAAAAAATGTAGAGCTTGAATTTTGAAAGAAGTGAATACACAAATTACACAGTGAGCTCTCTTCCTTTTCTCTGCCCATTAGCTGGTTATAAAATAATCATTATTATTAATAATAAATAAATCATTAGTTGGCCTGTGATAACTGTTTATCAGTGATTTCCATCCTTGTGAGTATGCTTGATGGTTCTTTCTGATGAATTATTTGTAGACAGATTTCAAATTTAATCTAAATCATTATCACAAATAAAAAATAAAACTGAGTTAAAGATATTTGAACCTTTCTGGTTTTTTAAAAAAATGTATTTAAAGAAATAGGTAAAATTATTCAGAAATGGTTATGTAGAAACATAAACTTGCCAAAGGGAAAAAAAGTAAGCTTTTATTATATAGTATTAAAACTTTAAATCATAACTTGAAAACCCCATTTTTAGTTAAGAGAAAGTATGGTTCCTCTTGAAATTATCTTTTTCTCACTACATTATCTACTGATTTTATTGATATTTTTCATTTTGTATTTATTTTTAATCCTGAACAGGGATTTGAAATTGGATAACTTATTACTAGATACAGAGGGCTTTGTGAAAATTGCTGATTTTGGTCTTTGCAAAGAAGGTAATTGGTTATTTTAAAATTTCTTTTGTAATAGATTACTGTTCCTTTGTACTTCAATAGTTTTCAGGTTTGGGAAAAGCAAAATATATTTTCAACTTTAATTTATCTTTATTATGATAGTATAGATTGTTCCTGTCACCTAATTATCACATTAAGAGTTTTCTGTCAGTATGAATAAAGCTAGGCTCTCAGAAGTAAGGCTCAGTTTTTAATATAAAGCTAATTTCTTTGATTAATACAGATCTTTGCTTACTAATTGTCACAATTCTAAGGAAGTATTGGTTAAGCACTGGATTTTTTTTTTTTTTTAATTTTGCTGGCACTGCTTGGAGCAAATTACATAGATATAGTAACTTCTCTCCAACTTCTCTTAAAGTTTTTATTTAGCATTTTAAAATAGGAAAAATGTATACATCTCAAGATTGCTTTGTGTATGTTCAAAAGTAAATAAGTAAACTAGAAAAAGTAGAATTAGCATTTGGAAATACGAAAGCCATGAGCATAGGCACCAGAAATCCTTGGTTTGAATTTGGCTCTGCCATTTATTTATGATGTACTTTTTTACTCAATACTATTGCGTCTGTTTTCTCAACTTTAAAGTGAAATGTTAGGAGAATCGGAGATCAGCATGTGACACTGCCTACCATAAAGGAAAGAGCTATTCTGACCTTTACATTTAAAACTGTTATGACTGATAGTGTCTGTCTCCCCCTACAGCAGTGCCTTGTTTCTTGGTTTTGTCATGGTAAATATAGCTCTTGGCACATATTAATGAGTAGTTGAATAAATGAATGAATAAACTTTATAAATGTATTTTTATTGATTAGCCACTGAATTTGAAATTTTCAAGTCAAGTTAGTTTTGTCAAGAAAGTTTTGTTCTTCCCTCTTATTGTACTTCTGGATTACACACTGTCATTTTAAAACTTTTGTTCCTCAAAATCTGTCCTGAGCACATTGTTCTTTGCTGGTAGTTTTTAAATTATATGCTAATAATTTCCAAATCTTTTGTTTCCTTTTCTGACATATATTCACCTGACATATAGATAGCTTTACCCTGAATAGTCTTAATTCTACTGTTCAAGCCATATAATAAAAAGTTTCTTTTCCTCAGGTAGTCTAATTTGTAGTGAATAGTGTCACAGTCCTTTTACCCTTCACTTTGAAATGTAGAATTATAGCATGGACTCTGTCCTCCTCACTGCTTTACACATCCAGTTAATCATTTAATATGCTGACATATGCTTTCTTGATACTTATTAATCTTTCTTCTTCCCTCTCCAGACTACATACCTTGATACTTATTAATCTTTCTTCTTCTCTCTGCTTTTGTCAACTTTCACCTTGGTGCTTTGGGAACATTTGACCTGCACTAAACACTAAGTTTGCATGACTGTTTTTGAGCTACAATTTTACACCTTTTTGAAGTATGTTACAGTACCATAACCATCACAGTATATCCCTCCACTGACTTTGGTACCCCTCTACATGTGCTTCCTCTCCTCCCACATCTTCTGATAAACAGAGCTCTGCATTCTCAAGGATTTATTTCCTTTGGTTTTGTTTGTTCCTAAGCTTTGCTTCTCTGTTCCACATATGAGTGAGATCATCCAATATTTATCTTTCTCCTTCTGTCATCTTATTTTGCGGAGACTACTTTTAATAGCCTGTTAACCTTTTTCTTTGTCTATTTTTTTCCCGTCATGTAAATATAATGTTGATCATAGCACTCTCCTGTTGAAAACCCTTTTAATGGGTAAGAAGTGTTGGTACAGTGTGCTTCCCAGTCTGCCTATTTCTCAAGTGAGATTTCTTGGGGCTGGCGTGTCTGCCTAGTTCTTTCTGTTTCAGCAACAACAAACTGCTTACAGACTACATATCTTTGCCACTATCCCTGCCATAACCACTCTTTTTTGATGACTAACATATTCAAGTCAGGTGTCACCTTCCCAGATAAAGTTACCTGAGACTCTTCTCTTCCTATCCCATTCCCAAGTCAAGTTTAGAAGCCCATTTTCAGAATGTTTCCATAATATCTTGCTCTTATATCATAAAATTAGCATATATATCTGTTTTCCTCTACTTAAATTTCTTAAAGATGAAAACTCTCTTAAATTTAACTCTCACTTATGTGTTACCACTACTTGACATGGGTGCCAAGATTATAATTACTCAAAAAATACAACTGAATAGCTTAAACTTACTCAATGTTGTTTTTCTTCATTATTACAAAATACACATAGTAGATTGAGCTATTTATGCCAGTTTGGGCGCTTATAACCCCCAGGCTCTTGAGCCATAAAGACCTGACTTGATATTCTGGCTTTTCTCCCTGGTGGCGGTGAGACCCTGGAAAAATTTTTTCATTTTATTTTATTGGAGGTGGGGGGTGTTCTTACCTGGCAGTGCTCAAAGATCACTTCTAGTGATCTTGGGGGACCGTCTGGAAAACCAGAGATTGAACCCAAGTTGTCTGCATGCAAGGGAATTGCCCTAGTCACTGTTCTATGGCTCCGGCCCAAATTGTTTGACTTTAAAGCCTTGTTTTCTCAATTATAATGAAGTTAATAGCAATATACAGCTTCACAAGATTGCTATAAATTAAAGTAAATAATTCATATGAAATATTTAGAAGATATTGGGCACATAAGTACCCAGACTTGCATAAACTATTAGATATTATGATTTGTTATTTATTTTATGCACACATATATATAAAATATATATACATACATTATAATGTATTGCATATTTTTATATATAATACATTATAGTATCTAGGCATGGTTAAGCCATTTGTGCTAGTTTGGGTTTGCCCAGTACTTTTCTAAATGTTTCATACGCATTACTTATTTTAATTTATAGCAGTCTTTTGAAGGTGTATATTCCTTTTAACCTCGTTGTAAAAGGGGAAACAAGGTTTTAAAGTCAATTTTTCCAAGGTCACATAGCCATCAGATGTCAAAGCCAGAATTTCAAGTGAGATTTTTATGACCCAAGAACCTGAGAATTGACGTCTCCCGTGGAAGTTACTAATTTGTAGTCTGAGCTAATTGGACAACTTTTAAACTTTGAACCAGGAAGCCCGGTTAAATCCCCAGCTTCACATAGTCCCCCACGCACTGTAGTAAGTATCTCTTGAGCTTAAAATTGGAAGTAGTTCCTGAGCGCAGAGCCAGGAGTGGCCCAAAAGTCCTAACTAATTAGACTCCTTCTAAAATGTCAGTAGGCACAGGACCACAGTTGTGGCTTGATGGAAAGTAACATGCATAAGACCCTGAGTTTGATCCCTGGTACACAAAGAATAGAATAGATGAGAGAGAGAGAGAGAGAGAGAGAGAGAGAGAGAGAGAGAATTCATATCAGAATGAATGCTATGGATAATGTGCTGCTGGAGTTGAATGTGTCATATCAAAATATCACAGATTTGGGGGCTAGAGCAAATAGTACAGGAAGTAGGGCATTTGCATTGCACGTGACCTAATCAGATTCAATCCCCACCATCCTGTATGATCCCCCCAAGCACCACCAGAAGTAATTCCTGAGTGCAGCACTATGAGAAACCCCTGAGCATGCCAGGTGTGGCCCAAAAACCTAAATAAGTAAAATGTCAGATTTTATAATATAAACAAAGGCAAAAATATTGGTGTACTTTTGTCTTCAAGGTATGACAGATTGCTTTAGTTGTGAGCAGAGCATGGAATGCAGAAATCAAGGAAAACATTAATTCTGGTTCTTACTTTTTCCCTAATTGTGGCCAGAGGCTGGGGAAGAGAGTTCCATGGGCTGAGCAGACGCTTTGCTTGCATGAAGCCTGGTTCAACCCCCCAGCTTCACATAGTCCCCCAAGCACCGTAGTAAGCAGCTCCTGAGCTTAGAACTGGAAGTAGCCCCTGAGCAGAGAGCCAGATGTGGCCTAAAAGAAAAAAGATTCCTATAGAATTTTTTTGCATATATGAGTTCTTTTGAAAAAAATAGTTTGTTCAACTAGGTATAACCAGTTCCTCAGTGTTAGAAAAATCTGATCTCAAGAAAGGGGCGGGGCGCATATGCTGCCTGAGCCTATGTGCTGCTTGCGCCCACGTGGCCGAGCACATGTGTCGCCTGCATCTCCCCTCTTGAGATGTGTACTTTCATGCTTTCATACTTTTGTGTCTAAAGCTCGGTTATGTGTAGGGGCTTCCTCCGCCCTTGGAGAAGCCCGCGTTCTCTCTTGAGCGCGTTATTCTTACTATTCTCTCTCCCACTTATCCCTTCCTCCTTCCCTCAGACACCTCCAAATAAAATCTATTTACTTCAAAAAAGAAAGGGGTGGGAAGTGCAGGATAGGTCGGAGGGCTGGAGCACATGCTCTGCCTGCAGGAGCCCCAGGTTCCTGATGCCCAGCCCCGAACAGCTCCCTGAGCACTGACGGATGTGACCCTGCAAAACAGACAGAAATGACTACTCCAACTAATGTGTTTTTTTATGTCCTTTAAGTCTCAGTGCATTGATTTAAATATTCATTTGAGCTTTTCCATCATCATAAATTAATTCCTTTTAAAATTACTATTGAGAGCTTTTCTAATACTTTCATAAGATGATGTTTATAAACCTGAAAGCTAGTTAGCTAAAATATTAATACCATATTTCAAACTAATTTTATGCCTTTGGTCAACTCTTGATTATTCAGAGGTTTACTTTTGATATTTTCCAATGTATACTTGGTGGTTGGGTTTTTTTTTTTTATAATGAAGCCAATAAATTTACTTACTTAAAAGAATGAGTTGAAATGCACAATCAGCTCCTTCTAACATTTCACAGTTACCTGTAAAGTATAATGAGAAAGAGAAGTTAATAAAGTCAAACATGAAAATTTTGTTATTAACCCATTCAGTGATTTAGTTGCGTTTCTGTAACACAATTTTTCTATGCCAATCCTGGACATCTTATTGTAAAGCTTATGATATGTCTTGAATCTGGTCACCAAACACAGTCTGTACAACTTTAATTTTTCTTTTCAAGGAAATCTTATCATTTTTATGACAACTGCTGTTTTGCTTGTTTTGGCTAACTAATATAATTTTACCCTTTTCAGGAATGGGGTATGGAGATAGAACAAGCACATTTTGTGGCACTCCTGAATTTCTTGCTCCAGAAGTATTAACAGAAACTTCCTATACAAGAGCTGTAGACTGGTGGGGACTTGGTGTACTTATATATGAAATGCTTGTTGGTGAGGTAAGATATACAAACTGGATAAAAGAGAAGAGTATAAATATGATTTGAAAGAATATAGTACGCCATTGATAAAAAAACACTTAATAATTCTATATAAGTAGAAATTTTTATAAACAGTTGTAATTTGGTTTCACTTTTATTACTGTTTTTTAGATTTTATATAATTTGTGGAACACATTAACAGCTTTGAAAGTAGTTTCTTTTGTTTCTGTCTTGCTGTGGCCATATTTAATGACTTAAGGTAAAATCCATATATTCTTTTATGATATATTATCATTTTAGGGAGGATATAGAAAAATAGGAAAAGTAGTGAATAGAATGTTCTACGTCTGTATTGAAAAGTCCTCTATACATTGGTCAAAAGATGATGTTACCTTCTGAAATGTCATGATGGGCCTAGAGAGAGATAGTTACGGCCGGCAGCAAACTTGCCTTGCGGCAACCTGTATTCAATCCCAGCTTCCCATATAATGCTCTGAGACCCACCGAGAGTACCTGACAACAAAGCCAGGAGTAATCCCTGAGCATCGCCAGGTATACCCCGAACCCCTCCCCACCCAAAAAAAGATATAGTAAGGCTGTTAATATTAGCTTTTTTTCTCTTGCTGTTTAAGACTGATTTTTATTGGAGGATGTGGCAATGTCCTATACCTGGCAGGGGGACTCAGGAGACCATATATGGTACCAGGAATCAAACCTGGGTCAGCTGCCTGCAAGACAAGTGCCTTACCTATCTCACTGCCCTGATAAGATTAACTGAAAATGTATTTCTGGAGGCAACAGTTTTTACATACAAGTTGTTACCAACTTAGAAATAGTAAACTTAGTAAATGAAACATTAATAAGAGGCTGATCTGTGTTGTTATTGCATGTTAGAATTAATATATTAGGGTGCAATTGGGAAAGATTAAATGTCTACATCTTATAATTGGAAACTTCTCAGGAGGACAGAGAGATAGTGTAGGAGTCAAGCATAGTCCCTGAGCACCACAAGGGACTGGGCCTTGTGCAACACCATGTGTTACCTTCCCTGCCCCTACACCCCCACACCCAACACCCAAAGATAGACAGATGGATAGATGAATAAAAATCTTTTCAGAGAGACTTGATTATCTCAGGATGAAAAAACTACAAAATTGATAATTGTTCATCAGACCCCTTAATATCAACCATCCCTTTACATTGAAGCCAGTTGATTTGATAGTTGTATCAAATTTCAAAAATTTTGTTCATCCAAAAGGTAACTTGTTTCAATATTTATAATTGGAAAAGGAAGAAAATAAGTAAAATTTAAAAGACATTCTGTATACTTTATGAATATGGATTCATTTAACTTTTCAGCAACCTTTAATGCACTCAGTACTATCCTTATGCCAGTTTCAGAGGCATATATGGAGACACAGAAAGATTCACTGTCACTGTCATCCCGTTGCTCATTGATTTGCTCAAGTGGGCACCAGTAACATCTCCATTGTGAGACTTGTTGTTACTGTTTTTGGCATATCGAATACGCCACAGGTAGCTTGCCAGGCTCTGCCGTGGGGGCGGGATATTCTCGGTAGCTTGCTGGGCTCTCCGAGAGGGGCGGAGGAATAGAACCCAGGTCATCCTCGTGGAATGCGAACGCCCTACCCGCTGTGCTGTCACTCCAGCCCACAGAAAGATTAATAACTTAAAGTGACATCAATCTAGGGTCTAGAAAGATGGTACAAGGTTGCTTACCTTGCATGTAACTGACCCCATTTGATTCTCAACATACTTTATGGTCCCTTGACCACCACCACCACCATCGGGAGTGATTCCTGAGCACAAAACCAGGATTAAGCCTTGAACACAGCTGAATTTGACCACCCCTCTCTACCACTCCAAAATAACACCTCTCTTAGATACTGAAACTAGGATTTAAACCTGGATTTCTGGCTTCAAAACCTATTTCTAAATCATTACTGCTTTGCTTGTTCCAGGACAGTATTAGATTAGATGTATTCATTTGTTTTTGAGGGGGGTGGTTTATTTTGTTTGGGACCATACCCACTTGTGCTCAGGGCTGACTCCTAGCACTGAGCTCAGGGATCACTCCTGGTGGAGCTTGGAGGACAAATGGGATACACGGAGTCAGATCTGAGTTGGCCACTTACAAGTCGCTTACAAGCTGGCCGTCTATTATAATTTCTCTGACCCTCCCCCCCCCATTTCTTGAGACCAGTGTTCCAGATTAACATTTTTCACCTTTAAAAGCCAAATATGCTGTTACAGATAGAGGGGGCGGGTTTTCCCACTAATCCACATTGTGCTCTTTTTTAAGGGTACCAGTAGCACCTTTAGTAGTTGTTTCTATAAATTTTGGCATATTTGAACTCCATTTTCAAATCTTTTTATCTTTTTCAAAAACGGGGGGGTAACATTTTCTTGCAATTTTTTTTATATAGTATTGTATATGTGTAATATAAATAAGTTAATAAAAACTACATGTGATTATAATTTACAGAAGTATAATTAGAGAAATATAATATTAAAGGTGACAAGCCAAATGTGTGTACTACAAAATACTGTAGAATGAAAAGCCATTTTGTTCTACTTTGCTCTAAAGTAATTTGGTTTCTCATGACTGATAGTGAAAAGTAAGGAAGCTGCTATTTTATATTTTGTTTAAAACTCTTAGGGACAGGGGCTGGAGTGATAGCACAGTGGGTAGGGCATTTCCTTACACACGGCCGACTTAGGTTCGATTCCCAGCATCCCATATGGTCCTCTGAGCATCGATAGGAGTAATTCCTGAGTGTAAAGCCAGGAGTAACCCCTGTCCATCACCAGGTGTGACCCAAAAAGAGAAAAAAAAACCTCCTAGGGCAAGAGGGATTGTATAGGGTTAAGGCATTAGTCTTGCAAGCCAGCAGATTCCCCATTCAGTTCTTGGCACCATCTATGGTCCTCAGAGTACCACCAGGTATGCTATATGAGCACAGAACCAGCAGGAGTAAGACCTGAGTACCAAAGGGTGCGGTCCAAAAAGAAAAAGGAAAATAATAATAATGAAGACAGAATTCTGAATTGATTGATCTCTTAATTATGTAGGAAATTTTTTAAAAAGTGGATTTGTCTATTTCTTCAAAATTGCCTTCTTATTTCTCTTTAATTACTCTATAAGGGGGAAGATCGGAAAGAACTGAACTCAATAACTCCTGAGTATACTTTACAGCATAATACTGAATTTTTAGTAGAAACTTGTTTTTCAGTGCTGTAGCTTAGGTCTAGGGCTGGAGAGAGAGTGCAGCAGGTGAGGCGCTTCCCTTGCATTCAGCTTTCCTGGGTTTTATCCTTAGCACTGAATATTGTCCCTGACCACAGAACCAGGAATATGCCCTGAGCAACAGTGGCCACCAAAAAATAAATAAATTTTTTTAATTAAGTTTGTGTCTAATTTATAGTGGAAAAAATGAAAACTGATTTGATATATCAAACATTCTCGAATTTACATTTAAATTTTGTACATGTTTTGAGAACTAAAAGGATTCGTGAATAAACTAAGGTTAACATGCCCACTTTCCATGTGCTAAATGGGATTGAAGGTAGTTTGCCAGGCTCTGCCGTGTGAGCAGGATACTCCCGGTAGCTTACTGGGCTTTCCGAGAAGAACGGAGGAATCGAAGCTGGGTAGGCTGCATGCAAGGCAAACGCCCTACCTGCTGCGCTGTCACTCCAGTCCGGGATGGAGTGATAGCACAGCGGGTAGGGCGTTTGCCTTGCACATTGCCGACCCGGGTTCAATTTCCAGCATCCCTTATGGTCCCCTGAGCACCCCCAGGAGTAATTCCTGAGTGAACAGCTAGGACTAACTCCTGAGCATCACTGGGTGTGACCCAAAAAGAAAAAAAAAAAAGAATTCATTATGAGGGGATCAGAGGTATCAGAAAAATATTTATTGACCTAGACATTTAACTTTGACTCACAGTTGAACTTATTTTATAAACAATTTTAATAGCACATATTAGCTATGTATTGTTAGCCATGTCAGTTTATAATCAGTTTGCAGAAACAAGAAGCCATCTTAACAAATCCATAAATCTATCTGTATTTAGAATGACCATTTTCAAATACGAAATTGTCTGATCAAATTGACTTGAAATTCAGGTTGAGAAGCTTGTGATATAGAGTTTTCCCAGACTGGCTTTATCAATCCCAGAAGGAAACAGTAGGGCTGGGATGTGTGAAGGCACATGCTCCTAATGTGTTTAACTCCTGTGTTTAATTCCCAGTACTTGAGAAATAAAAAAAGTCAGATGCCACAGAGAAACATTGCTGTCCACATAGTAATCATTCAGGTGGTCAAAAGGGTAACTCAATGGTCCAGGTGCATGCTTTATACTGGGGGAGGTAGGTGTGATCCCCAGACTTTACTTGGTGCTCCAAGCCCAGTAAGAGCAACCCTGGAGTTCTGCGTTGGGAACGGTCCCTTAGCACCAAGTGTGGCCCTTAAACAAAAAAGAATTTAATTCGGAGCCAGAGCAATAATACAGTGAGTGGGATGCTTCTCTTGCATGTGGGTGACACAGATTTGATCTCTGACACCCATTATAGAATCTACTAGGAGTGACCCCAGAGCACAGAGCAGGGAGTAAGCCCTTAGCACTGCCAGGTATGTCCCCAAAACAAAAGCAAAAAAAAAAAAATGTTTTTTTAATAATAGTTTTTTTTTATTTTAAAAGAATAAGGTTTTTATAATCAAATAGATCATTTACTAGTTGTGAGAATAAAATTGACAGCTTAGCTTTAAAAAGTTAGGGTCTGAGCTCATTTTTAAAGATTCTTCCTTTTTTCATCATGCTATTTTTCTGCTTAGCTGTTAGTAACTTTCAAGGATCTAAATTGAGCCTAACGTGGCTAATCTTAAATCCCAAAGAGACAATGAGAAAATAAGTTTAGCAAGATTAACATATTTCATTGATTTTAAGCACTGATACTTAGACATTTGATTGCCTAAATTTTAAGGTAATTGATTTTATTCCTAACATTTATGACATACTTTAGTAAAATCACATTTGGCAACCAAGTTTTCAACAAAGATAATTTGTTACTTTTTATTTCAGATTATTATACGGACTATAACTACTTTTTTAACACTCTTAAGCCATGCAGGAATTTTAACACAGTTGAACTTCACTGAAACGCCTGACATTTAGCCCTGTATACACTTATTGTGTATACCTATTGTGTATACAGGGCTAAATGTTACAGGAAATGTATACTTTTCCATTTTTCTTTCAGTCTAATTAAAGACTTGAAGTGAAACTAAATGCAAAATACTATTGTACAAATGTACTAAATGTGTAAGTGAAATTAATTAATAGAAGAATTTAGTGAGAATCTCTGATGTGTTTTCTAAGAAGTAATGGACAGACCTGACCTAGTCCTGCTTAGTTTTTTTGTCCTGGTGGATTTGTTTTTCTGCTGTACAGGATTCTTTTTTTTTTTTTTTTTTTTTTGCTTTTTTCTGCTTTTTGGGTCACACCCGGCGATGCACAGGGGTTACTCCTGGCTCTGCACTCAGGAATCACCCCTGGCGGTGCTCAGGGGACCATATGGGATGCTGGGAATCGAACCCGGGTCGGCCGCGTGCAAGGCAAATGCCCTACCCGCTGTGCTATTGCTCCAGCCCTTGTACAGGATTCTTGATTGTGCTTTATATAGGTAATAAAGATTTTACTATGTTGAAACTTAATTTACTTACTCAAAGATATTATTTCCAGTCCCCCTTTCCTGGTGATGATGAAGAGGAAGTTTTTGACAGTATTGTGAATGATGAAGTAAGGTATCCAAGGTTTTTATCTACAGAAGCCATTTCCATAATGAGAAGGGTAAGAATTCATGTTTTCAACTTTAGTTATGAGAGCTCCATCTTGTCTTCTGGGGGTCAGAATTGGGGGTGTCATGCAATGCCAGGGATGGAACCACAGCCCTTGCGTATGCAAGGTGTTTGTTCTACCCCTTTAGCCATGTCTCTATCCCTTTTATTTTTTAACATTGAAGAAAACTTTCAAATAGAACTTTAGTAGTTCTTTTTTAGTTCATAAATGGTTTAAGTGAGCATACTGGGGGGAAAAAACCCCAAGTCTTTGTGAGATATGAGAAATGTTATCAGTGAAGTTGTTGGCTTTACTTTTGAATGTTTTTTTATTTTATATTGTTTTAGCTATTAAGAAGAAATCCTGAGCGGCGCCTTGGAGCTGGTGAGAAAGATGCAGAGGATGTAAAAAAGCACCCATTTTTCCGGGTAAATGAAAAAAAATAATTTAAATGTTAATGAAGCTATGGCAAGTAGAAATAGGGAGCTAAACTGGTCATTTTATGTTTTGTGATTCAGCTCACTGATTGGAGTGCCCTGATGGACAAAAAAGTAAAACCACCTTTTGTGCCTACCATTAGAGGCCGGGAGGATGTCAGTAATTTTGATGACGAATTCACCTCGGAAGCACCTATCCTCACTCCACCTCGAGAACCAAGGATACTTTCGGAAGAGGAGCAAAAAATGTTTAGAGATTTTGACTATATTGCAGATTGGTGTTAAGCGCCTAGACACTGTGAAACCAAGTAGACTGACTCACAAGAAGACCTCTTAAAAATAACAGCCCTTCGTTTGCTCTCTGTGCCACCATAAGCATCCAAGTTTTTTTAAAACATGAAGATTCATTTTAAAGTACTATTGTAATACCTTCTCGAACGTGGCTTTTCAATTTATTTTCAGCATAATATTGAGCACTGGAAACAATTTCATGGAATTTAAGCTGAATGAACATCTGCCATGAAAATCTGTCACAGATGAAAACTTTTGGATCAATAGTCTATTTAAAAATGAGAAAAAGCACTCTTCTACAATTCTTAGCTTTACCATTTGCCCGACCTGCCTTTAAGTGAAAGGAAAATTACTTAGTTAACCTCACTTAGCCATATCTGAAAAGAGAGAAAAAGGGCTTGGAATGCTAGAATAAGGCAAATGCTCTAATTTTTTAAAAAGAAATTAATGTAATATTTTTTTAAATGTAGTGGCATATACCATTTAAACATATTTGATGGCTTTTTAAATGAAATGAATTGATGTTTTGTAATTTTTTTATATTTATTTAGGAGAAAGAAATTGTTGCCTTATCTTTACCATGAAACAGAGCCTCAAAGCTTTCCAACAGAAGCTATCTGCCAAACAATTTTTTCTGTTCAGACATGCTGAAACAGAACAATTAAGCATCAGCATTTACTTTAAATTTTACGAGGACTCTGACTAGCCTGAACTGTTATCTGTATGCATTCCCAAAGTCTAGACACGTGGTATGTTTAGTCATACCTTCTAAAATCAGTGAACTGATTATTCCTTTTCCATAGTCATTGTACATTTATCAGTCTAGTTCATCTTGTTCTGTGTCTACTGTAGAAGGAAACTATATCTTTGTTAAAACATAGGAATTATTGTATACATGCTGTGAACATGTATATGTGCAAGTTGTAATGTATTCTGTGTTGTAGGTTTATTATTTAATTTCACCACTTCATCACTTTGTACAGTGGCCAAGCAGACACCTCAAACTCCTCCAGCATTTACATTAAGTGCATTTGTACGTTTTGGGCCACTGGATCCAGATTTTATATTGGCAGTTACTGAGGGCAAAAGCAATATATTATAATAGAATGTATAAATATTTTTGATAAAACAGTCTATATTTTATAAAATGTATTATGACACTAAAACTGTACCTCAAAAGTCTCAAAAATAATTTGATCAAATACTTTTTACATCTTTTCAGAGGATCCATTTGTGGTTTTTTCATGCTATTACAGGAAAGTCTTTTTTGCAGACCATGACTTTTCCACTTGCCTGAAGTATTTTTTTGGTTTTTTTCCTCTTAGTCTATGATTTCATTGTTTCCCTTTAGTTCAATAATAACATCTTTGATTCTGTGCTTAGCATGTTAGGGTCAGACTATCTCAGGAATAGCAAGTTAACTCGTAGCTGTAAGATTAACCATTTATTCACAGTAATCTGATGTCTTAAAAATTATTCAGGTTTAAATCCTCTGAAAAATAGGAAAGCAGGTGGATTTATAGTTGCTCTAAAATCATTTGTAAATATTTCAGCCTTGCCAAGGCATGTTGGCTGTTTTAATCCTGAGAGGACGATTAAAATTGTTTAGAGACTTCATATTTTTTCAAACTAATTATAACCCAAGATCATTTGGGTAAATATCTTAGGGAAAGGGGGAACAATACATTTTTTAAGGGTCATTTTAAAGTACCAGCTAACTTTCATAGGAAAGGACATTAGAGGGTCTTAGCTTCATTGTCTTACTTAATATAAGCAGTGTTAACACAACATTATAAAACACTAAGTACTTTTGAGGTACAGTCTGCTCCAGTTTTTCTGGTTCTCAAATATGCATAGAAAGCAATGTCTGGAATAGACTTTTAGCATTAAAATTGACATAGCATTTTGTAAGTATGTGTTGTACAGAAAATTTTTAATTGAAGTCAATCACTAAAATAAATTAGAAGGCAGGATATATTCACACAATTAAGCTGAAGAAAGCACTAATTTTTTCTGTAGTTTTAAATATATATATATTTTAGATTAAAAATTTTTAAACTATAGAGTGTAAATATATTTTGTATTACTGTATGTGTAAGTGACTGCTTTAAGCACTTTGAAGGAAATTTGGATATTTTCTGATGGTACACTATGCATTCAAATGAAATGTGCCTTTAACTATTGTCATTCTAAGAAAAAAGTGTTTTGCAGTCATAAATTACCACAAATGCACAAATTAAAGTTTAAATAGATTTTAATTTGTAACTTTGGTTTTAAGTATTATTTTCTTTTGGAAACTTCCTGTTAGTCAAAATGTGTGTTGGTTTTACAATAATAGTAAGGATCTCAAAGACTAACTTAAGCCTTCTTACAAATGAGTTTTATTGTAGAGAAGGACATCATCATGATGATTCAAAGTAAAGTTGTCCTTAGGTAGTAATGGGAAAGTTTGTGTTCTTTTTTAAGATCAGTAATATCTTTTATTTAATGAGTTTTCGTGAAATGTATTCAATGTACTAGATACTAAGAAGAATAGAAAGATAGAAAATAAAACAACATCAGAGTCCTTATAAATGAAGACTACATTGATGTTAAAATGCAAACACCAGTTTTATATGTACTTTTCTCCTGATTGAAGTTAACTTATTTTAAGATCTGACCCTCCAGAAAGTAAAAACAGAATACTGGCCATTTTAGCTCATTTTATTTAAAGTTACAAATGGAATATTTTTTAATTTTTTTTTCCTTTTTGGGTCATACCCAGCAATGCACAGGGGTCCCTCCTAGCTCTGCACTCAGGAATTACCTCTGTCAGTGTTCATGGGACCATATGGGATGCTGGGAATCGAACTTGGGTCAGCCGCATGCAAGGCAAACGCGCTACCTGCTGTGCTATGGCTCCAGCCCCACAAATGGAATATTTTAAAAATATAAAATATTGGGGCTGGAGTGATAGCACAGCAGGTAGGGCATTTGCCTTGCACGTGGCCGATCCGGGTTCGATTCCCAGCAGCATCCCATATGGTCCCCTGAGCACCGCCAGGAGTAATTCCTGAGTGCAGAGCCAGTATGACCCAGAAAGCAATATGTGTGTGTGTGTGTGTGTGTGTGTGTGTGTGTGTGTGTGTGTGTGTGTGTGTGTGTGTGTGTGTATAATATCTATGCTATCTTGTAACACAAGGTCATAATGTAAATAACCATTATATGTTGATTGGGTTCTGTCACTGTTACTGTCATCCCGTTGCTCATCGATGTGTTCGAGCAGTTACCAGTAACGTCTCTCATTTTGAGATTTATTGTTACTGTTTTAGCACATCCAATATGCCACGGGTAGCTTGCCAGGCTCTGCCGTGCAGGCGAGATACTCTCGGTAGCTTGCCGGGCTCTCCGAGAGGGGCAGAGGAATCAAACACGGGTCGCCTCGTGAAAGGCAAACGCCCTACTGCTGTGCTATCACTCCAGCCCATTGATTGGGTTAAAACTACATTATAGATTCAGATCTTAATAAATTATCACAGGTGCTGCTGCTTTTCCCAAAGAAGCTGAGGGTAAGTCTAAGAACCCAAAGGAGCACATGCCATAAATCCACAGATGTTTTGCCAACTCAGAGATCATAATTTTAATTTAGAATTGTTATTTAGGATTGTTCAGAAGAAATTTAGAATTTTAATTTAGAATTGTTATTTACCTTCTATCACTTGAAATCTAGTGTTTCTCTGAGATATTAGTTGTGTGTGTGTGTGTGTGTGTCACTGTTGTCCCGTTGTTCATTGATTTGCTCAAGCGGGCACCAGTAACGTCTCCATTGTGAGACTTGTTACTGCTTTTGGCATATGAATACACCATTGGTAGCTTGCCAGGCTCTGCCATGTGGGCGGGATACTCTTGGTAGCTTGCCAGGCTCTCTGAGAGAGACAGAGGAATCAAACCCAGGCCACCATGTGCAAGGCAAATGCCCTACCACTGTGCTATCTCTCCAGTAAGGCACTTAAGTTCCATGCTTTCAACTACAGTTCCATCCCAGCGCACCACATATGGACCTTCAAACATGGCCAGGAGTGATCCCTAAACAGAGAGTCAGGAGCAAGCTCTGAGCATCACTGGGTGTGGCCCCCAAACCAAAAAATGACGTGAAATTAATAAATTAGGAGAGGTAAGAATTTCCAAACTGCGTCTTTCAATTATAGCTATGATCACCCTTGTCCTCATCCTGTTAGGTGGGTAGTTTTGCAACTGTGGATTACTGCGGTGTATAACCAAGCAGCTCAGCAAACACACTGAAATCACCAGCTTCCAAAAGTACTGGGGCTGGAGTGATAGCATAGCGGGTAGGGCGTTTGCCTTGCACGCGGCCGACCCGGGTTCAAATCCCAGCATCCCATATGGTCCCCTGAGCACCGCCAGGAGTAATTCCTGAGTGCAGAGCCAGGAGTAACCCCTGTGCATCGCCAGGTGTGACCCAAAAACCGGGAAAAAAAAAAAAAAAGTACTGTTTTATGCATATTATTCCTCTATTCACACACATTCAAACATGGTCTAAACGCTTCAGTTCACATATAGGTATGAACATATGTATTTATAAATATAATCATGCATAACTTTCTAAGTATCAAAAATTTTTCGTAATCTCCACTTCTAGTAAAACCTCTAGGACTTCCTATAAGACACATAATTTGAAATATCACTGGTTCCATCAATGTAAACATGCTCTCTGGCAATCCCGTAATAAGCAAACAATTACTGTATGAATCTGGACAAGCTGAAACTGCAGTATCCAAGAATTAGGGTGGGAATACCCAAACCAAAAGGGAGAAATTTTTTTTTTCACCATAATCATAACAGGCATTTTATTTTACAGCTTCTTACACTATGGCTGAACTCCAAGAAATGCCGTGGAGGCATCATGTGACCGTTCTGTAAAGACAAGCTGACTCCTGGCCCTTTCCCCCTTTGTCCTGATGCCACAAGCCTGCTGTTCACTGGACTTATTCCTTCTCCCTCCTGCTGGTGCTCGATGGGGGTTGGGGAAGAGGCCGGGGTGGGGTGGGGGCAGGGAGAATGCACACCCATCCCTAACTCATGTTCTCAAAGTATCTTCGCGCTTGACGGTTCTTTGACAGTATGAATCAAACGACAAAGCTCACACTATGGGCTTGGGCACGGTTCTGTGAAAAGAGTGCAGCTGGGCCACACAGTCAACTGGAGTGGGACTAAAGCAGCGACAGAACCATCTTGAGGTTGTAGATGGGGGAGGTTAGGGTCGTGTGGTCTAGGACTCTCTCCCCGCTGGTCTGTTTTTACTCAGTAGGCACTTTACACATAAGATGTTGTGTGGAACTCAACTCTCACACCACTGACAGACACTCAATGAAGACATTATTCCAATGTCGCAGTTGAACCGAGTCCACAGACAGGCCAGTGCGGTAGGAAATTGAAGAGGACAAAAGAAGAACTGAGACTGCCAAACATACTTTTCTGTGGCACACAACACCACCATTCTAAAGAAAACCTTGCAATGACACTAGAATTTACATTCTAGAGTAAAATCTTTTAGCTTGTCAGTTAATTTTCTTTTCTGGGTTTTTTTTTGTTTTTTTTTTTTTTTTTTTGGCGGGGCAGGGGTTTGGGTCACACCCAGCAGTACTCTGTTCAGGACCAAACCTGAACTCAGTTACATGCAAGGCGAATGCCCTACCTGCTGCTGTACTGTCATCCCAGCCCCCCTTGTGAGTTATTCTTGTATTGCCTCTAGAACCAAATATTTGCTGAAGAAAAGCTTCTCAAAGATTTAGGGGTTTAGAACTTTCACAAAGACAGTTATCACACTTGAGAACCAACAAAAATAGTAAAATTATAGACATTCTCCAAAAGATTATAAATATTTTAGTTATATAGAGTAGCTTGTATTCAATGTTAAATAATTTACCAAGTAAACAAGTAAAAAAAAATTTTAAAGAAATTTTTTAATTGAAAATTGAAAATTCAGAAATTTGAAATGTGGACAGCAACTCAATCCTTAGTAATTCAGATAAATCCTTAATAAATCAGGTAAAATCAGAAAATACAGAAGCAAGGTTAAGAGGCATGGAAGATGAAACAAAGATCCAAGGGGCCAGAGCAATGGTACATCAGGTAAGGGCTTGCCTTGCATGCGACTGACCCGGATTCCATCCCTAGCCACATACGGTCCCCCAAGCCTGACAGAGGTGATCCCCAAGTGCAGAGCCAGAAGTAACCTTGAGCAATGCTGTGTTTGCCCTGCCAAAGACCAAAAAGAATTCGAGAGAAAAGAAAGGAAGAGTGCAATACTTAAAGATAGTAGCCATAATTTTTTCAGAAGTACTTTTCAGACAGAATAAATATACTCAGCTACCGTAGAATACTGAAGACAATGTATTGAGAGATGACATAGGACCTCTGTCTCTAAAGAAAAGATAAACAGTTAATTTCTCACTAGTAACAGCACTTGAAAATTTTATGTTTTTAAAAAATGAATGCAGGTGAAAAGAATTTTTTAAAATTTTTAAACATTGGGGCTGGAGAGAGAGCACAGCGGGTAGGGCGTTTGCCTTGCACGCGGCTGACCCGGGTTCAATTTCCTGCATCCCATATGGTCCCCTGATCACCGCCAGGGGTAATTCCTGAGTGCAGATCCAGGAATAGCCCTGTGCATCACCAGGTGTGACCCAAAAAGCAAAAAAAAAAAAATTTTTTTTAAACATTAGCAATCAGAGTTGAGGCCCTTTACCTCAACTGGGCTCACCCCAGTTTGATCACTGGCATCACATACCCAGGTCAGAGAGTCAGGAGTAGTAATTGAGCACCGCTGAGTGGTCCAAATTGTCACCTAATAGTAAAGGAGTTTACTATTCAAGGATTAAGTGGTTCAAGAAGGAAAAGAACCCCAAATCATTCTAGGCTACATAAATGATTTGGTGTTTTCTGGTTTGGGGGTTTTGCATGTTTTGGGGGAGGGAGGGGAAGGCCTTTGCAGTGCAGCTGGTTTGCACCACACTGGCAGTGCTAAGAGAACCATGTGCAATGCTGTGGATGCAATGCTTGTCTCCTGTGTGATCCTTTTTTATTTTATTTTATTTTTTGCTTTCTGGGTCACACCCGGCTATGCACAGGGGTCACCCCTGGCTCTGCACTCAGGAATTACCCCTGGCGGTGCTCAGGGGACCATATGGGATGCTGGGAATTGAACCCGGGTCTGCTGCGTGCAAGGCAAACACCCTACTCGCTGTGCTATCACTCCAGCCCCCCCCCTTTTTTTAATGTAGGAATACTGCTATTTATTCAGCCATTGATTTAAGCTGATTGAATTGGGCATGAACTCCACATTACGTTTTCTTTTATTCAGAATCTTAATTTTATTTTATTATTCAATCACCATGAGATACAGTTACAAAGCTTTCCTGTTTGTGTTTCAGTCATACAATGATCGATCACCCAACCCTCCACCAGTGCACATCTTCCACCACCAAGGTCCCCAGTATCCCCCCACCATTCTGCCCTGCCTCTATGGCAGACAATCTCCCCCATAATCTCTTTTGTATTGCTTGTTATGAATAGCATAAGATGGGACGTGGCCACAAAAGTGGCCATGTGCTCCTGGAATTCTAAAATTTTAGATAATTAGGGTCTGGAGGAATCTCTGCAGTGAGCTGCTCAGTTTAGAGATTCCTTTGTGTGTCTCTGGATCTTGGCTGTTAAGGAGCTTAAGTAGCAGCCAGAGGCAGTTTGTGGGCGTGACCTCCAGGGTCCCATGGGGAGGGAGGGGTGAGAAAGACCGGCCCATCCCCTATCCCTTGAGGCCTGGAGTTTGTCTTCACTGCACCCACGTACCTGCACTTCTCATTGGGTTCTGGAAGTTGGCAGCCACAGGGGTTTTCCCATCTGAGGCACCACGATGAAGTTGGCCTGGCTTAAAGCCTAGAGGCATCTCTGCAGCGAGCTGAGCTGCTCATTTAGGAGATTCTTTTGTGTGTCTGGATTGTGGCCCTTGTTTCCATCTTTTCCAGAGAAATAGACTATCGGCATACGCCCTGCAGGGTGCTCCCACTCACCCACGTTGAGCTTCACCGCCAGCCCTAGCTGCAGCTTTTGATCTATTGAGATTTATCGGTCTCTGAAATAAGGCCAATAAATGAGCTTGTATAGCTGAGCCGGAGGTGGCTTATGGGCATGGCTCCCACATATCTAACTTTTGGCCATTTAATTTCTTGGTAAACTTAGCTCCGAGTTGTTGGGGTCTGGCCAAAGACACAGCAGCAATTTTGGGGTATCTGAGAGTCTCAAGGCACCATCAGACTGCTGATGCACTTGCCCTACAGGTACAGGTTGACCTGCTGTCGGCACCACCATACCCCCATGTATGATCCTTCCGACTTCTCACAAATCCCTTTCATAGGGCTCGAGAAAGAGCACAGTGGACTAGAGTACATGTCTGGCACGCAGACACCCTGGGCAGGATTCTCAGCGCCGCATTGCCCTCTGGGCACCGCAGGAGCGTAGCAGGACGTTGACCCTATGCACTGCCAGGTGCTATCTCAAAAGTTTACGGACTTATATAAGTAGAAAATACATTTAAAATAAAAAGTTTGGGGCTGGAGCAATAGCACAGCGGGTAGGGCGTTTGCCTTGCATACAGCCAACCTAAATTCAATTCCCAGCATCCCATCTGGTCCCCTGAGCACTGCCAGGGGTAATTCCTGAGTGCATGAGCAAGTAATAACTCCTGTGCATCACCCGGTGTGACCCAAAAAGCAAAATATATATATATTTTTTAATAAAAAGTTTTGGTTTAATTAAAAATTTTTTAATTAAAAATGAAATTAGGATGAACAGATCTAAAGTGTTATATTTGAGGATATCAAGTTATTGATAAACTAGGTGAAGGGGGCTGGAGTGATAGTACAGTGGTAAGAAGTTTGTCTTGTATGTGGCTGACCCGATGTCCCATATGGTCCCCAAGCATCGCAGGAGTAATTCCTGAGTGAAGAGCCAGGAGTAACCCCTCAGCATCGCCGGGTGTGACCCCCCAAAAAAAAGACACTTAAGTGTGTATCATAAAATATCAATAAAAATCACTTTAAAATGTATACATTCCAAGCCAAAAGGTAAGATGCTAGATAAGTCTAGAAGTGTTTATAATATTAAATACCTCTCAATAGTAGGTTAAAGAAAAGAGTAGTTACAAGTATTTTTTACTATTACTGTATACCTATATAACTACTACGAATACCAAAACTTGAGAAATGCATTAAGAGTGCTTCTAGAGAACTTTATAAAATAAATGCTGACGACCCTGTCACTCAGTGGAAGATTGTATTTTTGCATGTGTAAGACCCTGGGTCCAATCATTAACACAACCAAAAAAATAAAATGTGCTTATTCTAAAAGTTAGAAAAAAATAAGCTAAAAGTAAATAATAAAAGCAATTTGATGGAAATAAAACTAAAATCTTTTTTCTAATTTATTTATTTTTAATTAGTGAATCACCATGAGGGTACAGTTACAGATTTATACACTTTTGTGCTCATGCTTCCCTCATACAAAGTTTGGGAACCCATCCCTTCACCAGTACCCATTCACCACCAGTAAACACAGCATCCCTCCCACCCTCCCCAAGCCCATCTCCCCCCACCCCACCCTGCACTGTGGCAGGGCATTCCCTTCTGTTCTCTGTCTCTAATTAGCTGTTGTGGTTTGCAATAAAGGTGTTGAGTGGCCACTGTGCTCAGTCTCTAGCCCTCATTCAGCCCGCAACACCCTTCCCCCGAATGGCCTTCGACTACATTATAGTTGGTGATCCCTTCTCTGAGTTGCCCTTTCTGGCTATTGTAAACAGTGCTGCGATAAACATATAAGTGCAGATGTTGTTTCGACTATACTTTTTTGCCTCTCTGGGATATATTCCCAGCAGTGGTATTGCTGGGTCAAATGGGAGCTCAACCTCTAATTTTTTTTTTTTTTTTTATTGAATCACCAAGTGGAGGGTTACAAAGTTCTCAGGATTATGTCAGTTATACAATATTCAAACACCCTTCCCTTCACCAGTGCCCATCTTCCATCACCAACCCCCCCCCAGTATATCTGCCGCCCCCTCCCACCTCCCTAGTCCCTACCCTTGTACGTGATAAGTTTCACTTCATTTACGCTTATCTCGATTACATTCCATGTTTCAACACACAACTCACTACCGTTGCTGGGGTTTCCCCCCAAAAAGAAAAAGACAGTCCTATTGCCAATGAGGCATTTGATAGCTCTCCATTGCTAAGAATATAGAGATATTAAGTCCTGCTGTTTGTTACATAACTTTTCTTTTCCCCCCTTGCCCCGCGCCACCGAGTTCACGCCTGTTTAGTAATCGCCACGCTGTCTGACAAAGGGAAAAAAACCGAAGAGGATGATTATTTCCCGTCATCAGCCGGCGTGGGGCTCTGGCTTAGTTGATAGTCTAGTAGAGTGTCTGCAAGCAGTTTCTGGAACCAAAGGTCTTGCGCTGATATCGGCTCCGGCTCGAGATACCACCAGCGTCCCGCTGGTCCATGTACCTAATTTTTCCCCTTATTTCCCATTCCCACACCACCAGGTCTGTTTGCTTAATGGACATCACACTATGTTTGACACCACACCACATTTCTTCCTGAGAAAGAAGGATGTTTCTTCTCAGCCGGCGTGGGGATATAGCTTAGTTCAGTCTAGAGAGATGGCTACCATTTTGATTGCCTTCAATATTTCAACAAAATACTTACTATTCTTGTTAGGATCACCCACAAAAGTCCGACCCATTAAGAAGGAACCATTACATATTGCTGATACTAAGATGACATTAGGTCGCGTGGCCGCTCCCGCGGCCGCGCGGTTTTGGGTTTCTGTCTAAAGTCCAGGGAAAAAGTTGAAGGAGAGAGAGAGAGATTTCCGCACGGGGGACCTGGCGGAAACTCTCAAGTCACATACTGCAGGTTGCTGGTGGGCTGCTGGTGTCCCAAACAGCTCCTTCCTCTTCGTCAGTCATTCTGGGGGTGCGGGCGCGGAGAAATGGGAAAGCCCACGTGGCTGCACTCTCTTTAAGTGTCCGATGTGGGCGGAGACCGGTACTTCCCCGCCCTCGATCCCCCGCCAGCCGCGCCGCGCGTTTGGGTGCGTCTCTCCATTTTGTGCTCAGAAGTGGGGTAGATGCTGTGTGCAGGTTGCTGGTGGGCTGCTGGTGTCCCAAGCAGCTCCTTCCTCTTCGTCAGTCATTCTGGGGGTGCGGGCGCGGAGAAAATCTCAACCTCTAATTTTTTGAGAAAACATATTGTTTTCCAAAAGGGCTGAACTAGTCGGCATTCCCACCAGCAGTGTAGAAGGGTTCCTTTCTCCCCACATCCTCTCCAACAGCGGTTGCTTTTGTTCTTTTGGATGTGTGCTAGCCTCTGTGGTGTGAGGTGGTATCTCGTGATTGTTTTGATCTGCATCTCTCTGATGATTAGTGATGTAGAGCACTTTTTCATGTGCCTTTTGGCCATTTGTATTTCTTCCTTGGTAAAGTTTCTGTTCATTTCTTCGCCCCATTTTTTGATGGGGTTGGATGTTTTCTTCTTGTAGAGTTCAACCAGTGCTTTATATACCATTGATATCAACCCCTTATCTGATGGTTATTGTGTAAATATCCTTTCCCATTCTGTGAATAGTCTTTGTATTCTGGAAACTGTATCTTTTGCAGTGCAGAAGCTTTTTAGCTTAATGTAGTCCCATTTGTTGATCTCTGTTTTTACTAGATTGCTTAGTTCCATGTCACCTTTGAAGATACCTTTATCTTCAATATCGTGGAGGGTTTTACCGACCTTGTCTTCAATGTACCTTATGGTTTGTGGTCTAATGTTGAGGTCTTTAATCCATTTTGATCTGACTTTTGTGCATGGTGTCAGGTCAAGGTCTAAGCCCATTTTTTTTGCATGTGGTTGTCCAGTTGTGCCAGCACCATTTGTTAAAGAGGCTTTCCTTGCTCCACTTCACATCTTTTGCTCCCTTATCAAAGATTAGATGGTCATACATTTGGGGTTGTGTGTAGGGATATTCCACCCTGTTCCGTTGGTCTATGGCTCTGCCTTTGTTCCAGTACCATGCTGTTTTAATTGTTACTGCTTTGTAGTAAAGTTTGAGGTTGGGGAGGGTGATGCCTCCCACCGTCTTTTTCCCAAGAATTGTTTTAGCTATCCGTGGATGTTTGTTGTTCCATATGAATTTTAGGATTGCTTGATCCGTTTCTTTGAAGAATGTCATGGGTATCCTTATAGGGATCGCGTTGAATCTGTATAATGCTTTGGGGAGTATTGCCATTTTGACAACATTGATTCTCCCTATCCACAAGCAGGGTATATGTTTCCATTTCTTCATGTCCTCTTTTATGTCATGGAGTAATGTTTTATAGTTTTCTTTGTAGAAGTCTTTTACTTCCTTGGTTAAGCAGATTCCGAGGTACTTGATTTTCTGGGGCACGATTGTGAATGGGATTGCTTTTTTCATGTCCCTTTCCTCTGCCTCATTGTTTGCATATATGAAGGCCATGGATTTTTGGGTATTGATTTTGTAGCCTGCAACTTTACTGTATAAGTCTATTGTTTCTAAGAGTTTCTTAGTAGAGGCTTTAGGCTTCTCTAGATATAGTATCATATCGTCTGCAAATAGTGAGAGTTTGATTTCTTCCTTTCCTATCTGGATGCCCTTAATCTCTTTTTCTTGTCTAATAGCTATCGCAAGTACTTCTAGTACTATATTGAAGAGGAGTGGTGAGAATGGGCATCCTGTCTTGTGCCTGATCTTATAAAACTAAAATCTTTTTCCTTGAAAATGCTAACAAAATAACACCTAACAGCTCTGAAGATGTAAATGAAAAAAGCATAATACATAATACAAATAATATAAGCACAGCAGAATTTTTAAAAATTAAAATATCAATGCAAATTGAAAAGTCAAAGTACTAGAGAAAATTTTGAAAAATGGAAATCTACTAACCTAGGAGGAAATTATGTCTTACCACAAAACACTGGACCCAGATTGTTTTATAACTTGAGTTCCTAAAACATTTAAGAAAGATTGTTTCAGGGGGCTGGAGAGATAGCACAGCGGGTAGGGCGTTTGCCTTGCATGCGGCCAACCTGGGTTCGAATCCCAGCATCCCATATGGTCCCCTGAGCATGGCCAGGGGTAATTCCTGAGTGCAGAGCCAGGAGTAACCCCTGTGCATCGCCAGGTGTGACCCAAAAAGCAAAAAAAAAAAAAAAAGAAAAAAAAGAAAGATTGTTTCAGCCACAAAGCAAGATTTTAAGAATGGCAAAAAGTTATATTTCCTAAGTCATTCTGTGAAAGCTTGTGTAAGCTAAATAGGTATATGAACAAAAATATGCTTTAAAAAATAGATTTCTTGGGGGGGCTGGAGAGATAGCACAGCGGCTAGGGCGTTTGCCTTGCATGCGGCCGACCCGGGTTCAAATCCCAGCATCCCATATGGTCCCCTGAGCACGGCCAGGGGTAATTCCTGAGTGCAAAGCCAGGAGTAACCCCTGTGCATCGCCAGGTGTGACCCCCCCAAAAATAAAGCAAAAAAAAATAGATTTCTTGGATGCAAAAATACTGACTTGATGTATCAGATTTTGTAACATAAAAAGAACTCTAGTAAATTGTTAATGACAGTTATTCAACAGTTTTTAAAAAGCCTGTACGTTTGCCTTGCACTCGGCCGATCCAGGTTCGAGTCCCAGCATCCCATATGGTCCCCTGAGGACTACCAGGGGTAATACCTGAGTGCTTGAGCCAGGAGTGACCCCTGTGCATCGCCGAGTGTGACCTAAAAAGAAAAAAAAAAAGCCTGTAATTGTCATCTGTCATGTTAACAGATTCTAGAATAATAAACTAAAAGTAAATGTATCATACATTTAAAATCCCTTCTAAAAGAGAGGGGGACATGGCTCAATAGCCAAGTGCTTGCCTTGCATATGTGAGGCGTTTGGTTCAATCCTCCGAACCAAAATGTAATACAGGAAAGGTTTCCTAACCTGATACATGGTATCTACACTACAACAAAATGACATCACCCAATAGGAGAGAACAATGGATTCATTCCTTTAAGAGAGGAATGGGATGCCTGTCACAACTTGAAACATAACTTGGCGAAAAACCTTTTTTGTTTTTGTTTTTAATTTTTGGGCCATACCTGGTGTTGTGCAGGGCTTACTCTGCACTCAGGAATCACTCCCAGTAGCCTCGGGGGGCCATACAAAGACAGCCCACACTAAACACATCTTAGAAGGGATTAATATCAAATGTGGTACCAGGGAGTCAAACCTGTGGCAGCCATATGCAAAACAAGCACTACCTGCAGTGTCACTTTGATCCCCAACTTGGAAGCTGTTTTGATTTTTGAGCCATTAGACACATCACGCAGTTCCTTGGGGTTCTTCCTACTCCCAGCTCAGTGCATGATGGGATGTGTGGGCATGACTAAAACTTTCTAACAGGATCAGACCGATAGTACAGCGGGTAGGGCATTTGTCTTGCATGCGGCCAACCTTGGTTCAATCCCCATCTTTCTATATGGTCCCCCAAACACTGCCAGTAGTAATTCCTGAGTGCAGAGCCAGGAGTAATCCCTGAGCATCACTGAGTATGTCCCAAAAAGCAAAAATTGAAATAAAAAAAAATAACTTTCTAGCATTGAAGTCAGCTATTCTCAAGGGTTCAAGGGAGAGAATCAAATGTTACCTGCAGGTCATTTCACTTGCCTTACAGAGCAAATCAAAAGACTACAGTTTGTGAGCAATTTTAATTGAACCAAGGTGCTCATTATAAAATGGAAGTTTTTTATAAAAGTTTTTTATAGAAAACAATGCTATGCCCATATCCCATCCTCCATGAAGATGCATATTTTTCAAACATGACTCTTCTATTGCAAAAGGAAGGCTAAAGTCCAACAAAAGATCTAAGACCTGTAAAAAAAGTAGTAGTCACCATTGAGAAGCGCTTGTATATTTGTCTCAGCTTCCTCCCTTGTCTGTCTGCCTCCCCCCTCCTTTCCCTTCCTTCCTTCCTTCCTTCCTTCCTTCCTTCCTTCCTTCCTTCCTTCCTTCCTTCCTTCCTTCCTTCCTTCCTTCCTTCCTTCCTTCCTTCCTTCCTTCCTTCCTTCCTTCCTTCCTTCCTTCCTTCCTTCTTTCCTTCCTTCCTTCCCTGTGTGTTTGGACTGCACCTGACTCTTTTCAGAGGGCTTGACTCCTGCCTTCAGGATTCACTCTCAGTGGGCTCAGAGGACCATATGGGATGCTGGGAATCAAGCTAGGCTGGCCACACGCAAGTCAAATGTCCTACATCCTGTCCTATGACTCCAGCCCCTACTTTTATCAAGTTAAACTTACATGAGAAGAAATCCTCATAATTTTCCCTCTGGTCACCAAACTACTTGTAAACTACTTAGTAGACTTCCAGACATTACCAGCAAGCTATATATACTAGGTGTGAGAGGTAAAGCTTTATTTCTTGTCTGCCATTCTGGAATTACCAAACTTAAAGGTGCTTTGGATAAAGTTAATAAGATGCAATGACTTCTTTTTTTTCTTTTTTCCTTTTTTTTTTTTTTTTTGCTTTTTGGGTCACACCTGGCAATGAACAGGCATTACTTTTGGCTCTCCACTCAGGAATCACCCCTGACGGTGCTCAGGGGACCATATGGGATGCTGGGAATCGAACCGGGTTGGCTGCATGCAAGACAAACGCCCTACCCGCTGTGCTATTGCTCCAGCTCTACAATCTGACTTCTAAAGCACCTGCTTTTCCTTGATACACTTGCTACTGCTTGACAAGTCCTTTGAGCTGTTGAATGAGTAGGAAATAAAGTCATTTGGTCTGGGATGTGGCTCTGTGGAGTGACAGAGCACATGCCTTGCTTGTATGAAGCCCCTCTCCCCAGCAATAACAAATAGGAAAAGGGGGAAAGTTATTCAGGTTATATAGTGCTGTGGACATTAGTACATTATAGACATCTTCAGCTGTGTGAGAGGTGGTTGGATATGCTATGCACAGAGTGGAGGGGGGCGGTTGCAAGAACTGAGGGCAGGAGCACTAGGTAGAGAGCGCACTAATAATTGGAGTGATGAACTAGGAGACCATAGAGAAATCTATCTAGCAGGTAGATAAGCTCTGTGTAAGTGGCAGGAATGGAGGCTGGGAGGCCCACCTGGGGCCCAGTAGGGGACCTATCAGAACGCCCCTCCCTGTGGGTGTGACTTTCTCCAAGAACCTGTGCCAACTATAAAGAATTCTTTCCACCTGTGCCCTGTGCTTTCCACTCAGCATTTCTTTTTTTGTTTTTTTTTTTTTGGTTTTTGGGTCACACCCAGCGATGCACAGGGGTTACTCCTGGCTCTGACTCAGGAATTACTCCTGGCGGTGCTCAGGGGACTATATGGGATGCTGGGAATCGAACCCGGGTCGGCCTCGTGCAAGGCAAACACCCTACCCGCTGTGCTATCGCTCTAGCCCCATCCACTCAGCGTTTCATCCTCTCTGACCACCCTGTTCCACCTCCCCTGCCTGGAGCTCTGTATAAACTTGCATCTGGTCCAGGTCACATGGCATCTGTGTGGGCATGTGTCATAACTTTTCTTCCCTTCTTTTTGTTATTCCTTGAACCTCCGGAGTCCAGTGGAGAAGGAATGGATGACTTGATTTTTTCCTATACATTCAGAATGCCCTATTAAGAGGCTACTGTGGGAAATTGCCACCTGACCTGAGATTAATGCTGATAGAATTATTGGGCTCCGCCTTAACAAAGGGGTCTCCCTGGCAGGTAGGCTTGAAGGGTGGTGGGAAATTTTGAGCAAAATATAATGGCCAAAATTAGAGAGAGAGTATTGGGAAAATTGTCTGCCAGAGTCAGAGTGAGGACTGAGGGAGTGGGGGGTTACTTGGGACATCAGTAATAGAAAATGTGCACTGGTGGAGGGATGGGTGTTACATCATTGTATGGCTGAATCTCAAATGTGAAAGCTTTGTAACTGTCTCACAGTGATAAAAAAGTAATGTGGAGTTTATGCCTAATTCAATCAGCTTAATCAATGAACAAATAGCAGTACTCCTACATTACTTTAAAAAAAAAAAGGATCTCTCCAACAACACTTCAGTCATTCTCTGTGTCAGTTTAGTCCTCTCTAATCTACAGAGAACTTCCACCTATCCACTGCCCTATGGGATCATGCCCAGCAATTTTCAGGGCTTACTCCTGGCTCTGCACTCAGGAATTAGTCCTAAGGATGCCAGCAGGACCGTATGGGATGTTGGGGATTGAACCGGATTTGGCTGTGAACAAGGCAAGTGCCCTACATGTTGCTATTGCTCCTACTATTGCTCCAGCCTTGCCCTTTGAGACTTGTAAGAATTTTGAAAGACAGCACATGGAGATGGAGAGCGCCCGAGACTAATGAGGACTCATTTTTCTGATTAGTAATCTTGATCACATTCACTTCACCTGTGGTGCATGCTTTACCCTAATGTTCTCATCTATAAAATGAAGTCACAGAAGGTCTTTGTTTTGCTTGGGTTTTTTTGTTTGTTTTGAGGCCACACCTGGCTGTGTGTGGGCTTATTCCTCAGGAATCCTAATGGTTCTTGGGGGACTATTTGGGATGCCAGGGATCGAGCCTGGACCAGTCACATGCAAGGCAGACTCCCTAGTCACTGTACTGTTGCTCTAGCCCCAAGTCATTTGTAATGTCTTTACAAAGTCTTCTGTGTGATTCCACCACCATATGTAATCAAAACAGGAGCAGGCTTGGGGAAGTCCAGTTTGTCACTCAGTTTTAAAGTTTACCAAAGAAGTCCCAGGATTACATGGTTTAAAATTCATGCTAGCCCCTTCAAATACTTTTTTAGAGCTCAGTATACATTTCCTATCTTCAGTTATGTCAACAGGGCACCACTAGGGGACTCTCCTGAGCACTGTAGCACTGTCTTCCGTTTGTTCATGGTTTGCTCAAGCAGGCACCAGTAACATCTCCATTGTGAGACTTCTTGTTACTGTTTTTGGCATATCGAATACGCCACAGGTAACTCGCCAGGCTCTGCTGTGCAGACAGGATACTCTCGGTAGCTTGCCAGGCTCTCCGAGAGGGTCGGAGGAATAGAACCCAGGTCAATCGCATGCAAAGCAAACGCCCTACCTGCTGTGCTATTGCTCCAGCCCTGCTATTGCTCCAGCCCATATATCCCGAGCATTGAACCAGAAATAGATGCTGAGCACCTGAGACCCCCTCCATGTGGCCCTAATCTTTCCCTCCCACCCCGCTTCTACTGGCCAGACACAAAATGATAAACTCGAGACACAATGCTAAAATATCAGGGTGTAGATTCAGACTCTAATTGTATACTGCAGGGCAGACCACATTACCACGTTATAATAGTCTGACAAGCTGATCGCCTAGTAGTTATGAGTTGTAGGGAGTTGAAAGCTATGGGTTTATGACTAAGTTTTCTGATTCACATTAACATAAAGTGGCCAAGAACCACAAGTCAGTGAGGTCATCCAAAGAAAGAGCTGACACCCTCTCTGCTTCAAGCCCACCAGCTGTGGATTCATGGGGGAGCTCCATGCAGCTTTGTCCATCCTAGACATGCTTCATCCTAGACATGTTTTTGTTTTTTATTATTTATTACCATTTTTTATTTTCATTAAGACAGAAAGCATTTATATAGTTGTTCATAATAAAGTTATTTCAAGCATACAATATTCCAACACTATTCCTCGATCTTTTGGAATAAATACAGAGCAAACTAGCCCCTCAGATCTCTAAGAGCACTGGATCCAGTTCTGTGTTTTTTCAACTTTGTCATGGATGTCGATTTAAGACAATATATGAGAGGCTGAAGTGATAGTACATTGGGCAGGGTTCTTGCCTTGCCATTTGCCTGACCTGGGTTGGAGCCCCTGTACCTCATATGGCCCCTGAGAGCTGCCAGGAGTGACCCCTGAGTTCAGAGCCAGGGGTAAGTTCTGAGAACAATTGGGTGTGGCCCAAAAACAACCTCCCCTCCCCCCAAAAAAACAAAATAAATTAAATGATGCATCTTGGGGGGGTGGGAGGGATGATGGGGTCATCAGTGGAGAACGGGCACTGGTGGAGGGATGGGTACTCAAGCTGTGTATGACTGAAACACAAGCATGAGAATATGTAAATCTGTATCTGTACCCTCATGGTGATTCATTAATCACTGTCACTGTCATCCCGTTGCTCATCGATTTGTTCGAGTGGGCACCAGTAACATCTCCATTGTGAGATTTGTTGTTACTGTTTTTGGCATATCGAATACGCCACAGGTAGCTTGCCAGGCTCTGCCGTGAATTTATTAATAAAAAAAATAAATAAATATGATGCATCTTTGGGCAGAATCAAATTCATCACTAAATAACATAAATAACTCCTACTTTTTTTTCCCTTACCGTTAAGTGCTTTGCATTTTAGTGATCTTTCTCAGATGTATCATGTAGAGTATCAAGTCATGGCTGTGCCAGAGACTGTCCGGATTAAGGGGTGTGAGCTCTGTCCTAATACTCTGGAGAGGAAAAGAAAAACGTTTTTGGGTTGCCTTTTAGTTCCTTCCACCAAATGTGAGCGTAAGTCCCTTTGCGTGGCAGTTAAAGGTCACACATCCTTGTGCCCCCAGGCAGAGATAGGCAGGGAGGTTAGGAACAGAAGGAAAGACCCTGAGCCTGGCCTACCTAGAGATCAGTAGGAACACCTTGAAATCTTGATGAAAGGAATATCTGTAAATATCTGGGACGAGGGGGCAGGGAGGCAGTGTTTAGGGGGCCGGGGAATCTTCTAGCCTCACAATTGGCAGAAGAGATTAAAACTCCAGCAGAAGGAAAAGTCAGGACCACTGACAATTGGAAATATTGGCATGGGGCACTGAGGTCTCTTGGCTGGATTAGGACCAGATGGGTAATAGGCTGACCCCCTCAGCTGTTCATCTTGATAATTAAAATAAATCTTGCACCTGTGATACAAAATTAGCTCAGAAACCCAAGCCAGCCACGGGTAAAGTACATTTGTTGCTCTGAACACAAAGGCTTACTATCAAGAGGCATCTAGTTTAAGAAGCATTTAGTTTAGAGAACGAGCCAAAGAATGATTTCTAGCTATTAACTCCTTGTCACCTGGGCTGATTTAAAAATAATTTAAAGGCATGATAAATCGGGGGCTGGAGCAATAGTACAAGCGGGTCAGGCACTTGCCTTACACACATCTAACCTGGGTTCTGTCCCCGGCAACCGAGTAAGCCCCCGGATCCCCAACTGGGGTGATCCCTGAGCATAGACCCTGGAATATGCCCTGAGCACAGCTACGTGTGGCAAAAAACAAAAAAACTTTACACTGTTCCACTCTCCTCCCCCCAAGAAAATAATGGTGCCTGAGGATGACTCAGTGGCAACAGTGTCCCTTGCAATCGTGAGGCCCTGAGTTTGATCTCTGTGCCACCAACTATCCTAAAGAAGGTTTCTGCTGTTTAAGGTCACAAGGAGTGTGCAATGTATGGTGTAGAGAGTTGTATACAGTAGAACCAAAAGCATGTAATTGTCTGCTAGCACTGCAATTAAAATGAGCAATGTGGCCAGGTGTGCAAAGCCTGGCAAGTGTGCATGCATCATAACTGAAATTATGCAGCACCCTATGAGCACAACCAAGACGTGGAAGCAACAAAACAGATTGTGTGACGCCCTTCTCCCCTGGTCATCACAACAAAAATAAGGGGAATTAAGGGTGTTTTTTTGCTTTTGTCTCACCCGGCGATGCTCAGGGGTTACTCCTGGCTTTGAACCCAGGAATTACTCCTGGCAGTGCTCAGGGGACCATATGGGATGCTGGGATTCGAACCCGGGTCTGCCGCATGCAAGGCAAACACCCTACCCGCTGTGCTATCACTCCAGCCCTTAAGTTCTCTTAAAAGAAGTCACATACTGAAATATTGCACAATTCCGTTAACTGGCTATAATTCTATTTAAAAACTACAACTGATGTCAGTCCCGAGGCAATCATCTATGAAATAAACCTCAATATAATGGCTTAATGGAAAATAATTATACTCTTAGTGACTAAGAGACCTGAATTAATCCCATCTCTACTAAAAGACTTGGGTAAATCTTTGTGTTTAACTGTTCTCTGATCAACAACATGGGGAGAGTAGCCCAGAAAAATGAAATTCAGATTCCATGAGAAACTAAAAGATCTAATCCTGAACTCATATCCTTGACTCTAAAAAGCTGAAATAACCAATGCAAGTGTTTTCCAGTAAGTTTTTGTTTTACCATACCTGGACAGAAGGGGTCATGCTGCTGAAGATTTCTATTTTCAGGATGTTAGCAAGCATGCACCAAATTATCCTTCTCTTCATAGCATGCCTTATGACTCCTGGTGATTTTAACTTGCTGGAATGCAGATTAAATTTGCATGATCTCTCAAACATAAGGATGCCCATCCTTTCGATTTTTGTTTTGTTTTGGGGTCACACCTGTGCTCATGGCTTACTCCTGGCTGGCTCTTGGCTCCAGGATCACCTCTTACAGGCTGAGGGGACGAAAAGGGGGGGGCAGGGGTTGAATCCGGGTCAGAAACATGCAAGGCAAGCACCTCACCTACTGTACTATCTCTCTGGCTCCTGTTTGCCTGTATTCTGGGGGTTTTCCATGTTTTGAGTGGCAAAGGACAATCAATCATTGGTTTTCAACATATTGTTTTCAAAGTGTTGATTTCTTTTGCTACTAAGACTTAACCTTGATTTTTAAAATTTCTAGGTATTTGTAATTTTTGTGGTGTCATCATTGCAACTAAACACACCTCAAGCCACTTTTACAAGAAAATCAACCACAGGCCTCCACTTAATGTAAGAGCTTTAGAGGCCCTGTTCAGCTGAACCTCACATGTGAAGTTCTGTGAACTCTCCTTTCTTTGCTAGGTGAAAATGTTCCAGCAGTCAGAGGAAAGGGTCTCCCTAGTGTCATTAATATGCTCGATTCCAAACACACTTACCAAGAACACCTGTTGAGGGTAAGCAGGAAACTGGACTGCCACTGTAACCTTCCCTTCCCTTTTTGGGGGAGCTGGGAGTGGGTAACACCTCCGGTGCTTAGGGCTTACTTCTGGCTTTGCACTCTGGAATCACCAAGCACTCAAGGACCCTAAACAAAGTTGTGGAACCATATACAGTGCTGGAGATTGAACCTGGGTTGGCTGCATGCAAGGCAAGCAGCTTACCAGTTAAGACTCTCTCCAGCCCTCCTTTCCAGTAACACCTCCCCCTTATGTTCCATCTCTGTTAACAGAATTAAACTGATTAAACCACGATGATGGTTTAGAAAATACTAGCATCTTATTTCTTTTAAGACCTACTCAGCTGATAAAAGGACAAATAACAATGTGTTGGTCTTCACTTATGATCTTGTATCAGCATTCTTCAGTGACAGGCAAAACAATTACTAGATCACAACCACCTGGGGGTGCAGAGGAACTCCTGAACATTCTCAAACCCTGTCAATAACTTTTATCCTATGAGCATTCCAGTAAGTGAAAAATAACAAACATTGGGGCTGGAATGATAGCACAGCAGGTAGGGCGTTTGCCTTGCACACGCCCGACCCAGGTTCAATTTCCAGCATCCCATATGGTCCCCTGAGCACTGCCAGGAGTAATTCCTGAGTGCAAAGCCAGGAGTAACCCAAAAAAAGCAAAAACAAAAAAAAAAAACAAAAAAAACCTATCGTGGACACAGGTCTACAAAATGGAACATCAGTGTTTTAAAAGTAAAGCATGTTGAGCTGCTATTTACCATCCTCTCTGCCCCCAAAGCTGAGGAAAACACTTTCTAATCTTTCTTAACTGTTCAAGTTCCACAGCTTTATTTCATGCCTTCTCCCCTCCCTGTGGAAGCAGGGATCAAACCCAGGACGTCTCACTCATGCAAAGCAAGTTCTCTACTCCTGAGCCATCCCTGGCTTTGCTTCTTATACAAACCTGGTATCACACATATAACTTTGTGTTATTCAAAGGTCCCAAGACTATTAATGTGTGAAAGAAAATAACAGAAAACAATGAAAATCTTCATTAGCTGCAATAATATGCATTTATTTGTAACTATACATTATAAATTATATAAACCATTAACAAAAATTTTGTTTTGAAAATGTTTATTCAAGAATTATGTAATTTCAAATATCTTCCAAAATAGTTTCCTAGGTTGCTACAAAAGAAAGCAAATTCAATAAGAAATTAAAATCATTAAATACGTTTCACTAGTATATACAGAGTGCCAAGCAATTAATTTCTAGCCCTGGAATGTGTACCATGTATTTTGTTTTTCCTTATTAAAGGCTCAATCCAGCACTGGGTATAGGCTATGTACAACAGACAAAGTTCAGTGTTCGTAAGACCTGATATTAGATTCAATTTATAGCTGTGGTAGTTTGTCCACAGGGGTGTCAAATTTGAAGTCTGTAGGAAACAGATCTGGGGCTCGAGGATAGATTAGTCTGTAGGACTGTCTGATGGTAACATCTGCAACACCAGCAATATCTCCAATTTCTAAAAGGCAAAAAAATATATACAGTATTATAAAATGCAAAAGTGAAAAAAATTCTTAAAACTATATTTAATATTAAAATGTAGATAATAGAGTTGTATTAGCATTAAAAGGTTAATGCCTGTAAAACACCCGAACTATGATCAGGGTGAAACAGTATAAAAGACTATTTTTATCTATTTCTTTATGTTTACTTACAGTTCATGGATTAAGTCCCTAAGAGGAACACACTTAGCTATACCCATAGCCCTAACTGCTTGTATTTAGAGCTGCTCCTTTCTCTTCACAATTTTCTTTTTGATAAGAGATATAATTCATGAATACACTGTTGTAAAGAATTCTACTTGAATTTCTACTTGAAGTTTGGAAGTTGCTTTATAAATTTCCCGTAGCTAAGGTTTGTTAAGAGGTTCTTGTTAAAACCCAAATGGAATCATGCACTGTTCTATCTTTTTTTTTCCCATTTTAATGCATTAAAGATCAGATAGCTGTATATTATAACATAATTTTTTTTCACCATTCCACACAAATATTTAAGCTTAAAAATATTAAAATCACTGATCGTTTCTCCAGGTCTATTGTAAAATCCCAGGAGTGACTCCACTTTTACTCTTTTAATTGGATTTCCTTTTAAAGTCAGTAAGTGGGGGCCAGAACGATAATACAACAGGTAAAGCATTTGCCTTGAATGTGAATGACCTGGGTTCGATACCTGGCATCCGATATGGTCCCCCAACCAATGCCAGGATTAATTTTTGAGTGCAGAGCTAGGGAGCATTGCTGAGTCTGACCCAAAAAGCCAATAGTGAATTAGCGACAATAACTGCCACTTGATAACTATTTGATTATCATAAACACTTAATGTGATTTTTAATAACATACCCCCTAATACAAACTCATTCTGTCACCCTTTCAATCAGTTCAATCATGAAATTTTTGGGGGGCGGGGGCTAGGGGGGAGACACATCCAGCTGTGCTTGAGATTTACTCTTGGCTGTGCACAAGGATCACTCTTGGGACCATACGCAGTGCTCGGGATTGAACTGGAGTCTGTCTTGTGAAAAGCTGTGCCTTTAACTTCTGCACTCTATCTCTAGTCTCTCAGGTATGATTAATACCTGATGAAGTGTTCTTCTGATAAGGAATTCCTACCTTTCTGGGTCCTCTTCTCAGCTGACGCCTGTGAGGCCATGTAAATAGCTGCTGCTGCCACAGATATGGGGCTCCTTCCAGGAACCAAGTCCAATTCCACAGCTTTGCGGGCTATATGTGTGGCTGCCATCTGCACTTGTTTAGGAAGACAAAGATTGGAACAAAATCTGGACATAAAGTCCCCAGTTGTAATCAAATCCACACTGGTTTCCAAAGCTTTCAAAATAAGTTTAAAACATCGGCCAATTTCTTTCTTAGAAATTCGTGAAACAGCACATATTTCTGAAAGAAAAAAAGTTTATATTAATTACAACCATGCCTTAAAGATTAAATCATAATCCTCTGAAGTGATACTTCCCACAGAGCAAATTAAAAAATTTTCAATTAATTTAAATGCTTATGTTTCAGTTTTTAAAAAGTTAAACATAGATGTTGATCTTTAAAAATAATAACTTCTCTAAGTTTCTATTTATAAGTCTTTTCAACTGGTCATTGTTTAATATTTACATATTAATTTGTTCAAAGAGTTTACCAAATAAATTAAATGTTCAAGCTAAAGAATGTGTGAGGAATGCTTTTTCTGTGTCGGGGGGTCATTTGGGTATCTGTAATATCAGTCACTGGTATCACAATATAGGCAGATGCGCTGTGGGCAGTTGAGAAGTGCATGTCTGTCCCATCAGGTATCAGGGCCAGACAGACCACATACTTCAGTAGGATTTCAACAGCACACAGATCAAAAGTTCCCACCCCTGCGTTAAAGAAAGTTTCTCAAAAAAAAAAAAAAAAGGAAGTTTCTCAAGCTATATGTCATCGTGGTAGATGCAATCCTTACAAATGTATGTTATAGTCGGATGAAAAAATATTTGATCCTGTTAACTAAAAACCTCAGCTAGCAGACTGGGGTGATACTATAGGAGGTAGGGGTGTGTCTTGCATATGGTTGATGCAGGTTCAATTCCCTGCACCACAGATGGTCCCCCGGGCCCTGACAGGAATGATCACTCAGTCACGTGATTCGGTGACGGTATGGTATTCATATGGGTATATGGTATGGTATTCATCCAGGTATGGCTCAAAACAAAACAAAACAAAACAAAAAATTTAATTTCAATTATCAAATACATCTTTTTCCTTTGATTTTTGGTCACACTTAGCTGTGCTCAGAACTTAATCCTGGCTCAGCGCTTCAGGGATCATTCCTAATGGGCTCAGGGGACCATATATAGGTGCTAGGGATTGAACCTGGGTAGGCTGCAGAGCAAGGCAAGCGCATCTTACCTGCTGTACTGCTGTATATATCACGCAGGCCTAACTACCAAATGCTTTTGTAACAAATTTAGCAAAAACCTTAGCTATGGCAGTAATAATATGAGAAAATGATATAAGAAATTGTAAAAATTAAAATACTAATGAAAGATAATTTTAAACCAAAATGAACTTTGCCGAGTAGGTTAAGAATCATAGCAACACTATAAACAGATTCTCATGTATCTGTGAAAAAAATTAGAACTTAGATGAAAAATTATGTAATAGTTCTATCAAATGGTCTAATTTTAAAAGGAACTGCAAACCATACTAACTCAAAACAAAATTTCATCGACACTGTCAAGATCTGATTTCTCTCTTTTGTAGACTTAGGCAAGGAGTAAGATTTGGTTTTGCATCAAGTGTACAGACATGATTAAAGACTATCTCTGGCATAAGATGCCAGGCTTCAAAGCCCTTAAACAGAATCAATCACAAAATTAATCAATCAAGCACAGAACATGGTTTTACTTACATAAAATATGGCTTAAACCGGAAAAAAGTCAATCACAAGATATAACTAGCAAAGAACGTGGGCTTATTTACATAAAATAGGACCACACTGAAAAATCACCTGAAAAGGACAACCAGTAACATCACAGAAAGAACTTTTGTCAAAGAACAAAGGCAGGCATCTGAAAATAGGGAAATTATGACCATTAAAACTTCACCACAAACAATCAAAACTATTTGACTTTCACCTACTACTTTAACTCAACATTACTTTAATTTGGCATGGAAAACAATGTTCTTATCTATGTAACTTAAAACCTACCTTTAAATGTTCTAGGAACCCCTTCTTGTCTACAGGCAATATAGAGACAAGCAGAAGCTATGGCATCATTAGCTCTTCCCTTCAGGCTCTTCTGTTCATATACTTGTTTGAATAAATTATTTGTTCGATCCTTCAAAGCAGAGAAACTAAGTTTAATTGACTCTAGGCCATTTAGTTAGTTGCAGTATCAAAATTTTAATGTGTTCATAAATTATGCTTAGTCAATGCCAGAATAGCTAAAAGGAGAGACAAGAACTTACAACTATATTCCGAGGAAGGTTGATTCTGTCTGCCATGGTAGTGATTTCCTTGAATGCATTCATCATTGCCCGATCAGAACTACTCATTGTCCTCCGATTCTGGTACTTAGAATTGCCAAATTCATCAAAACTTGCAGCTCCTGTGCCCTATAAAAACAAAACAAAACACCCATTTAAAAAGAAATATTTAAAATAAACTTGCAGCTCCTGTGCCCTATAAAAACAAAACACCCATTTAAAAAAAAATTTAAAAACCTAAATTTCTTAAAAAACCAAAACAACACACACAAAAATGCACAGCATATAGTCTGACCTCTAAGTCTACTTTTTGCATCATCCATATCCACAACAGAAAAAGTACCAAGAGGAGGCAGTTTAAAAAATCCTTTTTAACCGGTTTTTTTTTTTCTCTTTTTAAGATAACACTTTGGTACTGCTGGAGGAGGGGCAGTAGGAATGTTAAGGGTGGGGCAGTCTGATGCTCATCCTGGCAGCTGGGCATGAATGTTCAGTGCTCAGAAGTCAACCACCCCAGCTGTGCTGGGAAGCCATACTATGCTGGGGACTGAAATAAGGATTCTGTGCATGCTAGGTATGTGCTCTACCACTTAAGAATTCTCCCTGGCCCCCTTCAAAAAATACTTTAAGCATAAGACCACTATAAGAGTATCTAATTGACCTAACGTTCAAAAAAGGTGTTCAAAAAAGAAAACAAGCAAAACTTAAAATTTATTTTACAAATTTTCATGAGACACTAAAAATGTTCATACTAGGAAATTACTCTCCTAGGCTCAAAGGCAACATAATGATTAATGAAAAAACATCAGCTGCATTACCACTAATATTTTGTAACACTGTACTAAATAGTAAATATAACTTTAATCATATAATACAACTATGTAACTTGATTATATTAATCATATTAGTATAATTCTATTAAAATTAAGCAAGAGAAGTATTATAAAAAATATTTTAGGAAGAGTTAAACTCCCAAACTATCTGGAAACCAACTTAAGGAATATGTAATATCTCACAAAGAAAATTTAAAAACAATTTCTAAAACGTGACCTAAGGAAATGGAAAGGTAAACTGGGGCCAAGAAAATTTTACAGAGAGAAGCCCATTTTCCCCAAGTTGATTTGCAAATAAACGTAACAAAACTCAGTGAAAATATAACTAAAAATTTGTTTTCTTTTATAGTTTAACAGTGATCCTAACCTTGATAAGACTAGTGAAATGATAAAAAGAACTCTGAGGCAATACCAGATACTGACATGAGATATAGCATTTCACTAACTAGACTTAGAATAGAAATATTTCAAGATGATAAATGTAGAATCTTAGAAGTTATTTTTGCCATGAAAGCATGAATAACTTTCAATAGTACAGGAGACTGATAATAGTTACCTGTTAATAACAGGGAAAGGGGGACGGTACTGGGAACTGAGGGATCAAGTGTGGAAGAATAGGACCATTTTTATATTTTTGAGTCAAGTGTTTCCTAATTTTATTTTTTTTTTTTGCTTTTTTTTCTTTTTGGTCACACCGAGCGATGCTCAGGGGTCACTCCTGGCTCTGCACTCAAGAATTACCCCTGGCCATGCTCAGGGGACCATTTGGGATGCTGGGAATCGAACCCGGATCGGCCGCGTGCAAGGCAAACGCCCTACCCGCTGTGCTATCACTCCAGCCCCCGTTTCCTAATTTTAAAAGAAATTCAATTAGTTGAAATCTTAAGTTTTAAAAGTTTGTAGTTTACTTGCTTTTTCCACACAGAAAGGCAAATGCAAAGGTCATCTAATTAAAAGTATTTCTGACTATTATAAATTCCACTCCCTTCCCCCTTCCCCTCCCTTCCTGTCAATGTCATGATGACCAGCGGTTGTGTATACACTTGGATGCAGTCCTGTGATTCTCACATGTATTTTCAGTTGTGCTTGTTGAGGTCACACTCATTTAGTTGTGATGCTTGCACACATGCTGGTTGCACTGCTTGCCAGAGGGGAGGGGTTTTGTGTCACATTCCATACCATAATGCCTGCACACTCTTTTCAAAAAAATTGTGGTGCTCAAATACACCTGGAGTGGCTGAAAATTGTCTGCGGTGCCAAGGATCACAGAATTGCCAGCCTCCAACTGCAGAGCTGACAGGATCCCACTCAGCACATAGTACCGGGAAACAAATTTACAAGACATCACACTTTCAAACTCATTTCCTGGCACCCTAATAAACTTTTATTTATTTAGGTTTTTGGGCTACACACAAGCTGTGCTCAGTAATCACTCATGGCAGTGCCCGAGGACTATATACGGTGCTGGGGATTAAACCCGGGACAGCTACATACAAGGAATCACTCTGCCTTGCTGTAACATCTCTCCCACCATCCCTAATAAATTTTTATATGTAGTCCATCCTGTGTTCTTCCTCTATATAGAGCACATAAAAATAATGATCTACTTTTTCACTTTACTTTCTAAAAAACGTTCTACAAAGTAGTTCTTATAACACACATACTTCTTTGATCAGTCCTTTGGGATATTGCTACAACTACTTACAGTGCAAGATAAAAGCACAAAATAGAGCCAGTTTGCCAGAAAAATCATGCTACTATCTTACAGAATAGCAGCTAGCATTTAACACAAATACTATGGTACAGTTTAAAAACATTTCTACATAAACTTTTAATATCTCTATAAAATGCTTTTATTCTCACTTTACAAATGAGAAATGTGAACTTTTTAGTTAAGACACAAACTCACTAATAAATAGAAATTAAGCTATATTGTCTCCAATTATCTTGGGTGGTAGTACATAAGATGATATTCAAGAAACATGCCACCATGAACTAATGAAAACTATACTACCTTCAACTTAATTTTTGTGCGAAAATGTGCTGTATGAAAACAGGGGCCTAAATACATGAAGCCTAATTTTGATTAGTTGATCAACTCTTCCCTTTAAGACAGAAGAAATTTATATGGCAATCTTCATTCACTGTATCATCACTGTATCACGGTCATCCCGTTGTTCATTGATTTACTCAAGCAAGCACCAGTAACGTCTCTATTCCTCCCAGCCCTGAGATTTTAGCAGCCTCTCCTTATTCATCTTTCCCAACGATTGGAGGATCTTTCAGGGTCAGGAAAATGAGACCTATCATTACTGCTTTTGGCATATCGAGTACGTCATGTGTAGCTTGCCAGGCTCTGCCCGTGTGGGCGGGATACTCTCAGTAGCTTGCCGGGCTCTCTGAGAGCTATGTTTGAACTCCATCAAATATGGTGTGGTAATTATGGAAAATGTGTAAGAAGAGTCTTAAAATGTTGTTTGTGCGGTCTGGAAAGCAGCCTGGAGTGTGGCAACGGTTGGCTTGTGGAGGTCAGCTCCCGGGGCTGGGTCCCTGGGGGCGAGAAGGGTTCTCACCCATCCCCCTCTGGGGTGCCCCAAGTGAAAACAGCCTGGTGCGGAGTCCCTTCATTCACAGTATTACTAGTAAGTTATTCATAGGCCAAGAGTCTTCACTAGAGTTGTAACTAATACTTTCACAATTTCCCCAACTCCTAAGTTTGGTGGAATTTGTACTTGACCTGAAATGATTTATTACCTTCCCGATCATGGTAGACAAATCTCCATCACTCAGAAGAGGGTTTTGAGAATCTCCAACTCTAGATGGATCCTTTGTTGCCTTATCATTGCTGAAAGTTCTCCACTCAGATCCCACATCAATAACCCGGTCACCTATGAATAAAAACACAAGTGTAAATTATCTTTTTCATGAAGAATTTATGTATCCTGATGTCTCACAGGCATTTTATTCCCAGAAAATCTCAAAATGGGTCTTCAGCTGAAGTATCATGCAAATATCTGTCCTGAAACTTCCCTTAATTAGGCGAGTCATATAATGACCTTTTTTTTTTGTTTGTTTGGGAGCCATATCCACTGTGCTTTGGGGACCATATAGTGTTACAGGGACTGAACTCAGGTCAGCAACATACAAGCAAGTGCATTACCCCCTGTATCATCTCTCCAACCCTCTTAATAATTACCCTTCTATAATTACTATGCTATGATTGTTCATACTCTTTCAGGGGAAAAAAAAAAGAATCAGTAAATATAGTAAAATAAAGTTATCATATGTGATAAAATAGCTACTTTTTATGAGAATATGCTTTACCTAAACTTGTTTCAGTAACTACTTGATTAAGCAATATTTTTTGCCTACTAATTTATACAGAAATAAAGTTTTTGTTTTTTTTGGGGGGGTCACACCTGGCAATGCTTGGGGGTTACTCCTGGCTCTGCACTCAGGAGTGACTCCGAGCAGTGCTCAGAGGACCATATGAGATGCTGAGGATTAAAACCAGGATGGCTGCATGCAAGACAAATGACCAACCCAGTGTACTTATTGCTCTGGCTCCTACAGAAATAAACTTTAAGCCTACGGTCAAAAGTAAGAAAGCATGTAGGCCAATTTTTATTTAGGCAAAAAAGCAGGGTTGGCTTAGTGAGACAGTATAGGTGGTAGGTTGCTGCATGCCTTGTACACAACTGACCTGGTTCAATCCCAAGTTTCCCATACAGCCTCTCGAGTACCACAGGATTAAATCCTGAGTTCAGCATCTCCCAAAACCAAAAATAAAAAAGTCCCAAACAGGGACTGGAGTGATAGTACAGTCTCGGCCTTGCACTCAGCTGACCTGAGTTCAATCCCCAGCATCCCATATCATCCCCCAAGCACCACCAGGAGTAAAATGAACACACAAACAAAAAAAGAAGCAGAGGGTTAGGTATGTTATGCCAAGAAACCAGATATAATATATATATATATATATATACATATATATAGTTGATTACTGCAAATGACTAGTATTAGCTCACCTACTGACAAGAGTTAACTCTGAATATTTGTGCATGTGAATTACAATGCCTTTTTTTTTGGTTTTTGGGTCACACCCAGCGATGCTCAGGGGTTACTCCTGGCTTTGCACTCAGGAATTACTCCTGGCAGTGCTTGGGGGACCATATGGGATGCCGGGGATCGAACCCAGGTCGGCCGCGTGCAAGGCAAACGCCCTACCCACTGTGCTATAGCTCTGGCCCCTACAATGCCTTTTTAGAATGTTCTCAGTCAATCCTCATGGACCTAGAAAATCAGTTACTACTTCTATTGTCTCTTCACCAATAATCTTAATCTGCCAAAAACAACAGAGCTAGAATAAAAACATACATTGGATTAGAAGGTGGTAACTGCATTCATAAAACAAGCTTCTCTACCAAAGTGTAATGAAATCGAAAGTAGCAAACAGACAGGCAAAAGGAACAACAGGAAATCTATGACCTTAAACAATCGAAAGAAGCCTTGGTGGGGCAGGGGATGTAACTGATAGGGAACGGGTACATGCACTGCATAGGAGAGGCCTGGTTTCATTCCCTGGCAGGCTCAAGGTGGGCACCAAATAATAATCAGACAAAATCTGAATCTATCATACTGACAATATAGTAGTTAAGAATGCTGATTCTACCATTTGCTACTTGTCCTTGGACAAATTATCTCATTTTTGTGCCCCCCCCCACTTCCTCAGATTTCAGATTCTTCAATAACTTCTCATTTCAAAAACTATGAAGATTAAATAAGCTAAATACAAGAGCAGTGCATAAAGTCCTTGAAATTCAAAATGAGTGCATATTAGTTATTAACAACCATTATAAAAAAGAGATGAGATACTGGTTATTAACTACTATTAAAAAAACAAAAAGATGGGATGAATAAGGAGAGGAACCATTAAAAATCATTAACCCCTATCAGGAACTGGAGGGTTTCTGCTGAGTGAGGTGAGTCAGAGGAAAGGAATACCTGGGTTCCTACAGAACAATCTTTCTCATATGTGGGATTTAGAGATACCCAATAAAGAAGCAGCAAGTGGCCAAAGGCAACAGATCTGGAAAGCTGGTCCACAGAAGTGAGTTTATAGGGTGAGTAGAGCTAGGGGACAGGTGTTTGAACAGGAGGTGCCTTTAGGAAGTGAGAAGTGGGTACTCAGGCAGCAGGTAAGATACTGGAATGCTATATGCATGAAGTCATCATCAATAGAATTGTAAATAAAAGCAGTGTTTAGAATGCTCACACTTTTAAATATCTGGAAACCTCAAGTGTTAACTGAGATGCTTTATTTCACTGCTTCCCCCTGAACTCCAAAGTAACTTACCATGTCTGTTTTTTCACTGTTTGCTTTGCACAGCCTTTGAAAAGGCAATATGGGGATAAAGAGATAGTTGTGTGTGCAGGAACTCCACATTGCTTCCCTGGCATTGTATGTCCTGAGCACAGAGTCGGGTACAGCCCCCAAGCTCCCCATGAAGACAGATTGTCATTACAGCCTGACAAATAAAATTTGGATTGGGTGCAGGGAGTAAGAGCTAGCCTAGGAAAATTTAAATAGCCCAGAACTGGACAGTGATGCTCATTTTTCCATACACAGCAAAAATATCTAAGCAAGTCATTCTGACATTTATAGCTGGTGCTCAGAGTCACATCTTTTACGTTTTACTGTTTAAAAAAAACTTAAAAAAAAAAAAGACTTCTCAAATAACTCCAATATCATGCTACCATACTATAAACAGAGATATAAAGTATACACGTATCAGGACACAGAAACACTCTTCAAAAGACAAGTCAGAACACAAAGGATTTTCATTTGAAGGAAACCTAAATGACAGAGGCATTTTAAAGGTTACTGTAGAAGAAAATGGCAGTACAGTCTTTTCAAGGGTCAGTATACAAGAAAGTCATTATGCTCGGTTAATAACCTTCTGACAAGAAAAAAGCCTGATAATTAGCAAACATACAAATACACACCTTATGATGTATTAAGTGACTTAGAAATATGCCAACATTTTCAGTTCCTTTTTTTTGGCTTTCTGAGGCACACCCGGCAATCAGGGAACCATATGGGATGCTGGGAATCGAACCCAGGTCGGCCATGCGCAAGGCAAATGCCCTACCCGCTGTTATTGCTCCAGTCTCAGTTCCTTTCTTAACCACACATATATTTTTGTAAAATTAACACCAGAGTCTATACACAAAAAATTTATAAGAGCTAAAATAGTTATACTAGAATATAAGAGCATTCTTTTTTCCTTCATCTACCTCATATTTTAATCATTTCACATCCAAAACAGAAAGCACCTATTATTTATATAGTACACACGGTACATTTCTCAATCATGTATTAGTATTATATTTCAAAGCTTTAACTAAGACAATTTTACCATATTCTACAGCAAACAAATTACTGCTCTATTTTTCTTTTTCAGGCTTTAAGGCTGTGTTCCTGGCTTCGTCCTGATGCTAGGCTCATGGACCACACCTTGGGATTGGGGAACCACATGGGGTGAAGGGACTGGAGCCAGGTCAGCTGCATGCAAGGCAAGTGCCTTACCTGTACTATTGCTATCCCCAACTTTTCTATTTTTTCAAAGACAAATTGGGAACTGCCATTATTAATTCACAATAGTTTTAAATGGTTCAGTCTTTGAGCCTACCTTTTAACTTGACCATCCAGTTTTTTAAGTACTTACCTATAAAATATCTTATGGTAATGTTATACATATAAAAGCTGGATACAACCTCAAACATCCACCAACATGAAAATGTTTATAATGGAATAATTCTCAGCAAACTATTCAAACATGCAAACGACATAAGTAGAATTATAAAACCATTTTTATTTTTAGGCCACATCCAGCAGCTCCATGTGACACGCGGGTTATTCCTGACTAATGGAAGAGTTGAACATGCGCTAGTGCCAGACCACACAATGACAGTTGAACATGTGCAATTAGTTCACTGAGCTATCTTTCCAGCCCTGAAAACTGCCACTATGGGGACTGGGGGGATAGCACAGTGGGGAGGGTGTTTGCCTTATATGCAACCGACCTGGGTTCGATCCCCGGTCTTATACGTGACCAACCTGAGTTTGATCCCCGGCATCCCATATGGTCCCCCAAGCACCACCAAGTGCGATTCCTGAGCACGAAGCCAGGAGTGACCCCTGAGCATTGCTGGGTGTGGCCCCAAAACTAAAAAGGACAAAAGAGAAAAAAATTATAACATCCCCAAAAAACCTGCCACTTTGAGCCCCAAAAAGGTGAAGCATAAGGACCACAGCGATAGCACAGCAGGTAGGGCATTTGCCTTGCACATGGCTAACCTAGGTTTGATCCTGGCATCCCATATGATCCCCCAGCATTGCCAGGAATAATTCCTGAGTGCAGAGTCAGGAGTAACCCCTGTGCATCACTGGATGTGACCCAAAAAAAGCAACAACAACAACAACAAAAAACCCAAAAAAACCAAAAACACCTCATTTCCTAACTAGTAATTGCTATGGCATTTTATATGCTTATTTCAATCACCTTCAGCACTTTAAAGTTTTTTTTTCTTTTTGGTCACACCCAGTGTTGCTCAGGAATTACTCCTGGCGATGCTCAGGGGACCATATGGGATGCTGGGAATCAAACCCAGGTCGGCTGCATGCAAGGCAAACACCCTACCTGTTGTGCTATCGCTCAGCCCCAAGTACTTTTAATTTTTGATGTGACTATTCTAGATACATAATTTCATCAGGTGGAATGTAAAGAACTTTTCCCTTTTTCCCTTTCATGGTTTAACTCCCATTTCTATCTAAGGTACTTGTAAGAAATTTCAACACGATACCTTTAAAACAAGTATTTCCTATGCCTCAACATTATGCACAAAAACAATACATGAACTAAAATACAGTCTTCTATGAAAGCATCCTCATTTTCATATTCTTATATTGGAATAATTGTTATTGTTATATGTCACTAACCTTGTAAGGTGATGTTTCTTACATATACTGTCTTCTACATAATTAAAGTTAACTACAGGGCTGGAGCTAGGGCGCTTGACCTGCACACACTCTGACCAATGTTCAATCACCAGCACCACATACGGTTCCACAAGCAACACCTAGAGTAATACCTGAGCAGAGCCAGGAGAATGCTCTCAGCACTGCAGGGTGTGGCACAGAAACAAGAAACGCTAACACAAATGTTTGTGTGGATTTTATTCTTTAAGAACTTATATATGAGGGGCTGGAGCGATAGTACAGCGGGTAGGGCGTTTGCCTTGCAAGCGGCCAACCCGGGTTCAATCCCCGGCATCCCATATGGTCCCCTGAGCACCGCCAGAGGTAATTCCTGAGTGCAGAGCCAGGAGTAACCCCTGTGCATCGCCGGGTGTGACCCGAAAAGCAAAAAAAAAAAAAAAAGAACTTATATATGAGGATAAAGTATGGTTGTGTAATAGTTTTAGAGGGTCAGTCATTTAAAACAACTTGTTCCTGGGTCAGAGAGATACTACAGGGGTCATGCGCATGCCTTTCATGAGTCTCTGTTAGGTTTACTTCCAAGCACCACATGGTCTCTTGGCCAGGTACAGCCCTGAAGATACCCCAAACTCACCCCACATCGCCAAGTGTGGCCCAAAAGCTCCTGAGCAGCACTGCACCCTTGACCCCCATATGAAACACACTGACCTGGTCAATGGAGTATCACAAGAGAGGGGCCACTACTGAGCCTCTCAGTACTTGGGAAATACACCCCACCAAAAAAAGAAAAACCCTAAACAAATAATAAACAACCCAATCTGCTTTTACAAGAGGTTTATAGACTGTCATTCCTACTCAAGGCGATGTAATCCTTATCTCTTGAGACTCCCAGTCACCAAGGTAGGGGGAAGAATATAATGCTTTATACACTGATTTAATGGTTTCTAACTCATATTGCCCAGTTCATTGCTGCATTTCTAAGGGTGAAGAACTTTACCATGCAGTTCAAAGGAGAACAAAACTGGTGAACGGTCATTTGTGCTGTCCTACATACCAATTCATATGTAAAATGTAGAACCCTTGAGAGAAGGGGTGGATTTACATAGAAATTCACAAGAAAAGATTATTCTTGACACCTCTCTTTTTGATGTCTTACAAAAACCAAGAACTGGTTAGTTTTATGGCATTTTGGCAATGACAGAAAAATAATCTTTTCAGTCCCTTCAAAATAACATTTTTATTGGCTGGTTACTTCAAGTCTTTATTAATAAGATTTTAAAAAATGGTATAAAGATAAATTCCCCATGGTATGTAGCTCTCTTCATTTACAATTCTGTAAGTTTTCTGCTAGAAATGTAAAATTTTCTTCTATTGTACCTTCAGTATCGTATCATATTCACTGGATCTTCAAGCACTACCAAGACTTTTTTGTCTTTACTACTTTACCATTCACTTACTATTCTGGCTTTACTGATCCAATTTTCTAAAAAGTTAATCTACTAACCACCATCTAAAACAGTTTTATAGTGTTTGTCTCCCTGGGATATCTCTTATTCCATTCTGACGACACTTAATAAAAATATTACAGATTCTTTATTTCACTGATGACAAAAATCAGGTACTTTCTGTAACTTTTACAAGTAAACTTGTATCTCAGGTTAAATGGTCATTAAGTCCATAGGATCACTGTTTATTGTAGTGGTATTTCATGCTGAATTTTTTGGGGAGGGACAGTGTCAGGGATTGAATACAGGGTTTGGTTTTACAAATTGCAAGGCAAAATACTCTACCACTGAGCTACACACCTGGCCTCATACTAATGTTGGTACTTATTCATCCAGTCACTCCAAGTCTAGTGGGCGCAATGAAAAAGTTAGAAAGCCCTTCAATCCACACTACTGGTACTCAGTTTCTCTGGAAGACAGGTAGGGTCCCATGCAAATGTATGGCCCAAACAAGATCAACTCCCTGTACAATTCCTTAAGTGTATAGGAAGGACACAGAGGTTTATAGTTAATGCAATCAAGGTAGACCTTTCTCACATTAACTGCTTCTGGTTAAGGTTCTTGAGCTAATGTGACACAGACTCCTCTTCTGACGAGCCACCTTCTTCATGCTAGCATCTTATATTGTAAATGGCTGATGATAGATCTATCATATCTGCATGTCAGTGGAAAAGAGACGAGGAAGAGTATATCCCTTAGAAGAGGGTCTTAATTTGTCTATGTTTCTATTTACAACCCATTGTTTAAAATTTAATCTCATAGCCAAACCTAGCAAGTAACAGGGAAATAGTTTGGTTACTAAATAAAAAGATGCTGGGAAAGTAGGAGCTTCTGTTACAAAGAATAATGGGTAGAAATGGAACAGGGTGGAATATCCCTACACACAACCCCAAATGTATGACCATCTAATCTTTGATAAGGGAGCAAGAGATGTGAAGTGGAGCAAGGAAAGCCTCTTTAACAAATGGTGCTGGCACAACTGGACAACCACATGCAAAAAAATGGGTTTAGACCTTGACCTGACACCATGCACAAAAGTCAGATCAAAATGGATTAAAGACCTCAACATTAGACCACAAACCATAAGGTACATTGAAGACAAGGTCGGCGAAACCCTCCACGATATTGAAGATAAAGGTATCTTCAAAGGTGACACGGAACTAAGCAATCTAGTAAAAACAGAGATCAACAAATGGGACTACATTAAACTAAAAAGCTTCTGCACCGCAAGAGATACAGTGACCAGAATACAAAGACTATCCACAGAATGGGAAAGGATATTTACACAATACCCATCAGATAAGGGGTTGATATCAATGGTATATAAAGCACTGGTTGAACTCTACAAGAAGAAAACATCCAACCCCATCAAAAAATGGGGCGAAGAAATGAACAGAAACTTTACCAAGGAAGAAATACGAATGGCCAAAAGGCACATGAAAAAGTGCTCTGCATCACTAATCATCAGAGAGATGCAGATCAAAACAACTTTGAGATACCACCTCACACCACAGAGACTAGCACACATCCAAAAGAACAAAAGCAACCGCTGTTGGAGAGGATGTGGGGAGAAAGGGACCCTTCTTCACTGCTGGTGGGAATGCCGACTGGTTCAGCTCTTCTGGAAAACAATTTGGACGACTCTCAAAAAATTAGATATTGAATTCCCATTTGACCCAGCAATACCACTGCTGGGAATATATCCCAGAGAGGCAAAAAAGTACAATCGAAACAACATCTGCACATGTATGTTCATCGCAGCACTGTTTACAATAGCCAGAATCTGGAAAAAACCCGAATGCCCCAGAACGGATGACTGGTTGAGGAAACTTTGGTACATCTATACAATGGAATACTATGCAGCTGTTAGAAAAAAGGAGGTCAAGAATTTTGTAGTCAAGTGGATGGGCATGAAAAGTTTCATGCTGAGTGAAATGAGTCAGAAAGAGAGAGACAGACATAGAAAGATTGCACTCATCTATGGTATATAGAATAACAGAGTGGGAGACTAACACCCAAGAACTGTAGAAATAAGTACCAGGAGGTTGACTCCATGGCTTCGAGGCTGGCCTCACGTTCCGGGGAAAGGTCAACTCAGAGAAGCGATCACCAACTACATTGTAGTCGAAGGCCATGTGGGGGAAGGGAGTTGCGGGCTGAATGAGGGCTAGAGACTGAGCACAGCGGCCACTCAACACCTTTATTGCAAACCACAACAGCTAATTAGAGAGAGAAAACAGAAGGGAATGCCTTGCCACAGTGGCAGGGTGGGGTGGGGGGGAGATGGGATTGGGGAGGGTGGGAGGGACACTGGGTTTACGGGTGGCGGAGAATGGGCACTGGTGAAGGGATGGGTTCCCAAACTTTGTATGAGGGAAGTATAAACACAAAAGTGTATAAATCTGTAACTGTACCCTCACGGTGATTCTCTAATTAAAAATAAATAAATTAAAAAAAAAAGTCATTGTCTATATAAAAAAAAAAAAAGAATAATGGGTAGAAAGAGATGAGTAAAACCTTTTAACATACTTATCATAAACTGTAAATTCAACCAAAGATGTTGGTTGACAGGTATCGGGCAAGCATCCTATGTGTTGTATGATCATTCCAGCCCCTCAAAGAATAAAAGATTTTAAGTTTAACATTACTATGTACTTTTCAGAAATTGATTAAAAAAAAAAAGACATTCTGAAGAGAATAGTGATATGTACTTTGTAACTATTCAATAACATAACCAAGTCACTGTATCATACTTTATGTTCCTATAATGTAAACTAGAAAGAAACTCAAATTATTCCTAAGAAACTATCCCACATCGCATTAGAAGGAGGACCTATTTTTCAGATGAAGGTTAAGCTTATGTAAACTTCATTATGGTTACAGAGTTTATAGCACAGCAGGTAGGGTGTTTGCCTTGCATGTGGCTGACTGGGGTTGATTCTTCCCGTTCCACTGAGAGAGGCCGACAAGCTACCAAGAGTATCCCACCTGCACAGCAGAGCCTGGCAAGCTACCTGTGGCATATTCAATATGCCAAAAACAGTAACAGCAAGTCTCATAATGGAGACATTACTGGTGCCCACTTGAGCAAATCGATGAACAATGGGGTGACAGTGCTACAGTTTATACAGAGAGCCAAGTTTAGACTAAAAGGTCACTGATTCTTAATTCTACTAGGAGGTATGAACATATAAGATTTCCCCTCTCAGACTTTTAAGTCTAGGTTTGGATACAATGGCAAATGTAAAAATAAAGACAATCCTTTAAGTACTGAAGATCTCAAAGAATGTAATAAATTGTAGTTATTAGGGGAGTAAATCAATTAACAACAGGATGACAGGGCGACAGGGCTACAGTATAGATGTAGTAGTGTTCCTTAACATACTACCAATGTATGACCTGACACATAATTTCTGTAAGTAGGACCTTTAATCTTTTAGAACATATTTTAAATTTTTCCCTCCTGTTTTATGGGCCATAGAGAGCAATGCTCTGTAAAATGATTCCTGGCCTGGACTCAGGAATCATAATACTTAGGGGACCATATAAGATGTTGGGAATTGAATCCAGGTCAGATGGATGAAAGGCAAGTGACCTACCCACTGTCCTTTCCTCAGCCCTCCTACAAAGTTTTACGTGGGCTTAATGAAAAACAAGACCACTATTTCTAAACTACTTATTGTGAAATCCTAATTTATGTCATAATAACCAATTTCAAGATTTTGTTTGCTTTTGGCCAAACATTTTGGTTTAGGGGAGAGTGATAGTCAGACACTTGCCTTTCAGTGAGCCAACACAGGTTCCTGGCATTTCATATGATCCCCTGAGCCCCACTAGGAGCGATCTCTGAGCAGAGAACTAGATGCTGAGTAGCGCTAGGTGAATCACAAAACAAACAAACAAACAAAAAAACAACAAACAAAAAAACAAATATTCTGATTTCGGGGAATACTTTATGCTGTGTGCTTAGGAAAACATGTGGAGCTGGGAACTGAACCGAGAGCTCCCTCCAACAAAACATGCACTCCAGTCCTTTGAGCATCTCCTCAGTATCCAAAGGTTGTTTTGTTTGCTTTTTAGGTTACAACCAGCAACAATGCTCAGGGGTTACTCCTGGCTATGCCCTGAGGAATTACTCCTGGCAGTGCTCAGGGGACCATATGGGATGCTAGGGATGGAAACCAGGGTCTCATGCAAGGCAAATGCCCTTCCCATTGTGCTACCACTCTGGCCCCCAGTCTCCAAAGTTTTAACAAGCCATTATACCTATCTACTAACTCAATGCTTGTTGATCATAATATATAAATACGGTACAAAGTAGGAATAAACTGATGATTTAAATGATTATACTGCCACCTAGTGTTCAACATCTAAGTGACAAACTCATAATAAGGATTTGTGAAAGGGTTTGGGGGGTGAGGGTAACAGGATTCCCCCTCAAATAGTGCTGTTAAAGTCAACAGTTTCATGGTAGGTGTGACAAAACTGTTTGGAAAATTGAGAGTAATATCTTAGATATCACTGCCAGTATCTTTTTTTAAATTTTATTGAATCACCATGAGATAGTTACAAGCTTTCATGTTTGGGTTACAATCACACAATGATCAAATCCCTCCACCAGTGCACATTCCCCACCACCAATATCCCTGATATACCCTCCTTCCCCACCCTCTCCCTACCTCCATGGCAGTCAATATTCCCCATACTCCCTCTCTACTTTTGGGCATTATGGCTTGCAGCACAGACACTGAGAGGTCATCATGTTTGGTCCATTATCTACTTTCGGCACACATCTCCCATCCCGACTGATTTCTCCAGCCATCCTTTTCTTAGTTATCCCTTCTCTTTAATTCCATCTACCTTCTCCCTTCCGCTCATGAAGCAGGCTTCCAGTTATGGAGCAATCCCCCTGGCCCTTGTATCTACTGTCCTTGGGTGTCAGTCTTATGTGATGTTTATTCTATACTCCAAAAATGAGTGCAGTCCTTCTATGTGCCTCTCTTTCTGTCTCATTTCACTTAGCATGATAATCTCCATGTCTATCCATTTATAAGCAAATTTCATGACTTCATCTCTAACAGCTGCATAGTATTCCATTGTGTAGGTGTACCAAAGTTTCTTTAACCAGTCATCTGTTCTAGTCACTGCCACTATCTTAAGGCTCACTGACATTTTGTCAGTGACTGCCAATCACTTAACATTTCCTATGTTAAAAATAAAAATCCTGTAATTTTAAGGGGAAAGTCAGCTAGTTATTATTACATGTTAAAGTTTATGAGAAAATAGAAATAACTTCCGTTACAGGAGACTATACACATTTAAATATGAAAATGTGGGGGGGAAGAGACAAAACTGTCAAGTTATACTTTTTTCAAATGTAGCAATATCTCCTAATTGTTCTTTTTGCAATGTGACCTTGTCATTGTCATCACCTTTCAAAGAAGGTAGGCACTGTTACTGCTTTGACTAAGAGGATACCAAAATGATCCCTTCTAGCTATAGCTGTTCATGATACAAGCCAAGCTTCCACTCTGCTTCCAAAAACTTCCTCTAATGATATTCTGGAAATCAATCACCACCTAGGAAATATGATTACTCTAAGATAGCCTCACAAAAGCCTCAGAGATAGACAGACCCACCTGAGAGACCTAGAAGCACAGACACCAGCAGTGCATAAGTGATGGTCTCAAGAGAAAATCAAAAATACCCAACTCATTAATCATATACCAGGTTGTCTAAAAATAATTCTAAAAGAGATTACTTTTTGTTTTTAGGCCACACCCAGTGGTGCTCAGGACTTATTCGTGGCTCTGCACTCAGGGATCACTTTTAGTGGTGCTCGGTGACCATATGGGGTACCAGGGATCAAATGCGGGTCAGCTGTGTGCAAGGCAAGTACCATACCCACTGTGCTTTTGCCTGGGCCCCGAAAGATTGTTTCTTTTCTTTTTTGTTTCCTTTTTTGGGTCACACCTCGTGGCACTCAAGGCTTACTTCTGGCTGTGTTCAGGAGTCATCTTGGCTAGACCTAAGGGACAATATGAAATGCCAGGGTTCAAACCTAGGTCAGCAGTACACACAGCACTTTGTCTGTGACCAAGAAATTCTGTATCTAACGTTATCTGGTGACTATTTTTTTTATTATTATTATTATTTGCTTTTTGGGTCACACCTGGCGATGCACAGGGGTTACTCCTGGCTCTGCACTCAGGAATTACCCCTGGCCATGCTCAGGGGACCATATGGGATGCTGGGATTTGAACCCGGGTCGGCCGCGTGCAAGGCAAACGCCCTACCCGCTGTGCTATCTCTCCAGCCCCTCCGGTGACTATTTAAACTGAAGATTATTCAAAATGCTTATTCAAAATAAAGCATATTCTGAAAGTTTTATAATTTATTTATTTTTGGCTTTTTGGGTCACACCCAGCAATGTTCAGGAATTACTCCTGGTGGTGCTTGGGGAACGATATGGGATGTCTCAGATTGAACCCAGGGGGGCTGCATGCAAGGCAAATGCCCTACCTGCTGTACTATCAGTCTAGCCCCTATTCTGAAAGTTTTAGACAATGTTAAATTTTACAGCAAAAACAATCAAATCTGTGCACAAGACCATTAGTTAGAAAATGGGTTTAAATCCCCAGTAACAGGTATGTCCTTCACGCCTGTCTTCTCCGTTGAATACGCATTTTGCATGCATCTGTTTCTTTGCTGCCTATGATTTCTTTTGAATACATTTCCCTTTCCTCTCCTCTCACATCTAAGTTTGAAGCACAAACCATTCCCCCCCACACACACAAAAAAATCCACCACAAAACTACCATTTTACTAAAAAAACAAAAACCAACATACACCCCCCCACCACACACAAATTCCATTATAACCAGCATCTCATAGAAACATAAATTATATGCCCTTTCTACCTTGCAAGACCAGGACTAAATCGATAGCACAGCGGGTAGGCTGTTTGCCTTGCACGAGACTGATCAGGATTCGATTCCTCCTACCCTCTCGGAGAGCCCAGTAAGCTACTGACAGTATCCCGCCCACAAGGCTGAGCCTGGCAAGCTACCCATGGCGTATTCGATATGCCAAAAACAGTAACAAGCCTCACAATGGAGACATTACTGGTGCCTGCTCGAGCAAATCGATGAACAACAGATCGACAGTGCTATCTTGCAAGACCACATGTGTCAGATACTCTGCTCTGTCTCCACAGCATAAAGGTTTTTGTTTTTTTTTTCTTTTTGGGTCACACCCGGTGATGCACAGGGTTTACTACTGGCTCTGCACTCAGGAATTACTCCTGGCAGTGCTCGGGGGACCATATGGGATGCTGGGAATCGAACTCTGGTCGGCCACATGCAAGGCAAAACCCTACCCACTGTGCTATCGTCTAGTCCTGGTTCTTGAAAATGAAGTTTTTAACAGGAAAGAAAGTTAGATCCAGTGTTAACTGTGACATACATGTACTTAGTCTGAAAAAAGATGATGAGAATGTATTTTCTCATCAAAGACTGAGAAAAATTATTTTGTTTAGTAAAAAATAGAACTGGAGCGATAGCACAGCGGGTAGGGTGTTTGCCCTGAACGTAGCCAACCAAGGTTGGATTTCTCCATCCCTCTTGGAGAGCCCAGCAAGCTACCAAGAGTATCCCGCCCTCAAGGCAGAGCCTGGCAAGCTATCCATAGCATACTTGATATGCCAAGAACAGTAACAAGTCTGACAATGGCGGCATTACTGGTGCCTGCTTGAGCGAATTGATGAACGGGACGACAATGTGATAGTGCTACAGTGCTACCTTGCAAGATCATGTGTGTCAGATACTCTACTCTCTGTCTCCAAAGCATATTTTTGTTGTTGTTGTTGGTTTTTAATTCTTGGATCATACCTGGCAATGCACAGGGATTACACTCCTGGCTTTGCACTCAGGAATTACTCCTGGTATTGCTCAAGGGACCATATGGAATGCTGGGAATCGAACCCGGGTTGGCTGCATGCAAGGCCAATGCCCCACCCGCTATACTATCGCTCCAGCCCCACCACAGCATAAAGTTTTAAAAAGGCTGAGGAAAGGGCTGGAGCAATAGCACAGCAGGTAGGGCATTGGCCTTGCAGAAAGCCGACCTGGGTTCGATTCCCAACATTCCATATGGTCCCCTGAGTAAAGCCAAGAGGTAACCCCTGTGCATTGCCAGGTGGGACCCAAAAAGCAAAAACAAAAAAACAAACAAACAAACAAAAAGGCTGAGGAAATAAGTTTTCAGGAAGGCTGAATTAAACTGGCAACAAAAAGCATGGATCTTTAAACTAGCAGTACTAATCCAATAAAACATATGGCACAAACTAAACTTATTGCTATATAACCAATATGTATAAATATATGTACTCTTAAAACTGAGCCTAACAGAGTGTTATGTTCAATTCTATTTTCAATATAATCAGAACAAAAAAATTTTTTGGTTGTTTTTCCAAACTGTTTACATGTCCTTGCGTGGTCGTGGCATAAATTCTTTACTTAACAGGTTATCCTATACACATTTAACCAAAAATATCCAAGAATAAGGCTACTGTATATTGTAACAGAAGTATTTACACAAGAACCACTATCATAAAAAATTTCTGTATTATACAGAAAGAAAATTTAACAATATATTTTTCAGGTCTTAATTTTTTTTTTTTTTTTTTGCTTTTTGGGTCACACCCGGCGATGCACAGGGGTTACTCCTGGCTCATGCACTCAGGAATTACTCCTGGCGGTGCTCAGGGGACCATATGGGATGCTGGGGATCAAACCTGGGTTGGCCGCGTGCAAGGCAAATGCCCTACCCGCTGTGCTAATGCTCCAGCCCTTCAGGTCTTAATTTTAACTTAGTTTTAGAGCAGAATGCAACAGTTTTAATGCCAGATTTTGAAACTAACAAAAAACAAAACTAAAATGAAATTAACTTCCTTTGGTTTGACAGAGTAGAAAAATGCAAATAAAATGAAGGAAAGATGTATTTCACAAACTTACGTCATTACGTCCTACAAGAAATGACGTAAGTTTGTGAAATATATCTTTCTTCTCCAGTTATTTAATCTTGCCCACCTGTCTTGCTAATAGGTGGATGTTAAGCTAATAAAAGGGCTTGAAACCGAACGGAGTATTTTTTTGCAATTCTTTTAAAATGACAGTGGTCAGGAGAGCCCAAAAGCTGAAATTGTCTTCAATCTTCTCTCACATTTGTATACTATCAATTTTATCTTAATACTTTTAGAAGAATAAAAATGCTCTCATCTAACTCTTAGGGATCAACAATTTTCTGTGAAGGAATAAACAGTATACATTTTAGATTCTGTTGAGGCCAAACTGAGGATATTATATAGGCATTAACATTAAAAGAGAAAAAACATTCACTTTTCATTGATGAAAAGAGTGATCGAATCTCAGATCTATTACTGAAAGAATGGAATTGGGGGGTGGGGGGCGGAAGATAACTAGAGTTACAAATTAAGTGCTCTCTTATCAATAAAAAATATTCATCTGTTAATACTGCGTCATTAATATTTTAATATTTTATTTTTCAATGTCTTTTCACACAGCTAAGTACTAAGATGCTTGGAAAGCATTTATGGAACTTCATGACATGAAGTTTTCAACATGTCATTACATTGTGGACTAATCACATCCAACTGAAAGTTAGAAGCACCTTAATTGCACAGTTAAAACAAATTTTGAAATTTGAAAATTTCCAATGCATTTGCACCAGATCTGAGAGAACCCTAATGAAGACATTTGGAAGAAATATCCATTGAGATATTTATTGCTTGGGAACGAAGACCTTAATATTATTTAACAGCTGATAGTACTCAAAGTGTATTATTTAACACTAAGTGTGATTCAAAACATGTTAATTCAGAGAGCTGGAGAAATAGTACAGAGGGGAGGGCCCTTGCCTTGCACAGGGCTGACCCAGGTTTGATCCCCAGCATCCCATATGGTCTCCCAAGCATAGCCTTGATGTGGTTTCCTGAGTGCAAAGCCAGGATGAACCCCAGAACACTGCTATGTGTGGCCAGAAAACAAATTAGCAACAAAAAAAGGAATATTTAGTATCTATTTTCAACAAAACTTCACTGAACTGATGGTTACATCTGTGAATGAGAGTGGAATTCATTGCTGACATCACTAGCTCCATGCAGGCCATTAAGTACCTGCTAATAATAAATAGTACAATTATTAGTACAAATAGCACAATTAGTAAAATTGGCCCTCAGAAATCTTTATTTCACAATCTTTGTAAACATATAATTATCTCCTTTGCTCCATATATCTCAGCATACTCCACTCAGGTTGTACTGAAATAATTTAAAAACATTGCTTTGAAAATATTTTCGTGTCTAGTGATTACATACAGAGGATTCAGAGTCATTTTAAACTGCATCAACTCTGAATAAACAACTGAAAAAGTTAGAAATATCTGTCTAGTCATCAAGATTCTAGGATAAACTTTTAAAGTAATTTGCGTTCATCTTTGATTATTGCTGTTGCTTCTAATGCCCTTTACTCTTCACACAATAGTTCTTACGGACAACAATTTTAAGAGTTTATTTTCTCTTCAACTGCTACAAATCAAAATACAATTACTTAACACATATTGGTAAGAACTTCCTTTTATGACCAATAAATGAATCACTCTAAAATTTACTTTAGCACTAGCCTTTTTTTTTATTATTATTATAATGATGTGAGGCCGGGGAACTCAGACCTTCCTGTACTCAGTGCTTTAAGCCATGTCCAACACTCTAGCTTTACTTTTTTTTATTTTTGTGAAAAATTCTATGATGATACTTCATTTTATATTTTTGAAACCTTCTGACCATTATTTTTTGAGTTGGGAGTACTATTAAAGTCAAAGTTTACTATATTTTTTAGAACTCAATAACGATAAAATTATGGAATAAGCACCAAACTCTGCCATCTAATTCAATAACAAAATAAACCCCAGATCACTGTTCCTTTTGTAACGCATGATACACAATGTTCACCCTTTTGCAATTGTGATATAAGGAGCAATAAGCTGTAACAATTGTAAATTGTAAAAACTGTAAAAAAAAAGAAAATATGTTATAGAATAGAACTGTGATTGGCCTTCAGAGATATGCTATGGAGTTATGACTACATCACTGGGGTTTTGAAATGCACTGAGCAGCAGTATAAAGTGATAGAAGCATTAGAAGCATTTAGAAGTTTTGCTACAAATACTAAACTTGGCTGTTGCGATATTTTAATTTTCAACCACTGAGAAATGTGAAAGCTAATCTTAGCAGAAAGGAGTTATGATAACAGAAGAGTAAGGCACTTGCCTTGCATGTACCTGAACTGGGTTTAATCCCCAGCACCACATATTGTCCCCTGAACAGTACCAGGAGTGATATCCCTGAATGTAAAGCAGGAGTAAACCCTAAGCACTGCTGGATGTGTGGCCCAAAACTGGGGCAAGAAGACAGCTCACATGAGCTGGAGCATAGGCCCTGCATGCAGGAGCCTGGAATCAATCCCCAGCACTTCATGGTTCCCTGAGCACCACCAGGCAGGTGCTAAGTTGGGTGTGGCCAGAAAACTAGATACACCCCCAAACAAAATAAAACAAGCAAGCAGACAGAAACAAGTGAGAGGGATCACAGATTGCCAGTATCACCAATATTAAACTGATAACTGGCCAGTACCAGACTGATATTATAAAAGGTAGAAACAAAAATTTGGTTGCCAGAGGGATGGCTCATAGGGCTGGAATACATGTTTTGTATGCAGGAGCCCTGGGTTTAATCCTAAGCACCCGGTACTCTAGCACAGCTGAGTGACCATCAGCCAGTAATAGCCCAACCACTGCCAAGTATAGCTCCTGGCCAGTTCCCCACCAAAATAATTTGTTTTGATACAATGAAACTAGACCGTCAAACTACCTAAATTTCAGTTTCATCTCTAATATGAATATGAAGGTACAAATTTTCTAAAGATATATTGAGTAGAAATACGTAAATCAGTTACAACAATAATTATATTTAGTAATGCATAAGCAAGTATAGCTTACTGACAACTGCAACCAGATCTCAATTCCTATTAGCAACTCTACATGCTTCAAAACACCTACTGGGATCTGAGACAAGCAGCCAATTTGCTCAAGGAGAAGGTCCCTCCAAGACGCTTCAGTATTTTTGTTATTTTTCACAATTACTCCAGTACTGCCTTTCCTCAGTATCTCAAATAAAGCAGGATGCAACCCCATCATTTATAATTTTTGTTAATTATGTTTTTGGGGTGGCATACCTTGTGGCGTTAAGGGATCCCAGGCTGAGTGTCAAGCATACACTCAACCCACTGAGCCACCTCTCCAATCCCAAGAAAAAATTTTTTAGTGAATTATCATTCTAATTAAAGTTTGGCAACATATCTGGATAAACAGAAATAAAAGTGAAATTTTTGGTAATTACAGTTTGTACTAGAATTTCATGAATAGGCAATTGACAAAAGCATGTAAAAATCACAACACGCTTTATTTGCTGTTGACTTTTAAAAGTCTTAGATGAGTGTTAGTACACATACCATTATTTTTTAGAAATACATGTTTACTTTCCAAAGTACATGAAAAGCTATAAAGTTATATTTAAGATTAAAGACTTCAGAATCAGCTATCTCAATTTTAGATGTTACCTCCTACCCCAATGATGAAATATATGCATCTGGATAGACAATGAGGTATCTATGGATGATTTTATTTTTTACTGGTGTCCTTTTTATTGGGGGGGCACACTCTCCAGTGAGGGCCATAGGACGTGGTACTGCTCAGGGGAACATGTGGTGGTACTGGTGATCAAGCACAACTTGGGTGAACAACATGCAAAGCTTGTACCTGAACCTCTGGGACTATCTCTCTGGTCCCCCCTCATTTCTTCTGTTTTTTTCCTCCCCTCATTATCTTTATTTGTTTTTACTAATGAATATGAATTAGCCCTGGGGAAAAAAGGGTAAAAAGTACTTTTTTTAAAAAATTTGGCTTTTTGGGTCATACCCACCAATGTTCATTACTCCTGGCTCTGACTTAGGAATTATGCCTGACAGTGCTTGGGGAACTATATGGGATGCTAAGGATCATACCCGAGTCAGTGGCATGCAAAGCAAACGCCCAACCTGCTATCCCTCTAGCCCCTAAAAACTTAATTTTAAAAAGATAGTTTGGAAAATATACAAAAGCAAAAAACATATCTGAGATATTGCAGCTTTGGTTCTAGACCACTACAGTAAGGGGAATAACACAATACAGCGTATCTTGAATTTTGGACTTCCCAGTGCCTACAAAAGTTATGTTTCCACTATGCTACAGTCTACTAAGTGTGAAATGACATTATGGACAAAACCTGTGATGTACACACCTTAATAAAACATGAACAGATACATGAAGTAAGCAAACTACTGGAAAAATAGTACTCAAAACAGGGCTCCTGTAAACCTTCAACTTGTGAAAAACTGCAAGAAAGCAAATAATAAAATGACTCATGTCTATATCTGGACTGGAGCGATAGCACAGCAGGTAGGTCATTTGCCTTGCATGCTGCCAACCCAGGTTCGATTCCTCCGTCCTTCTCAGAGAGCCCAGCAAATTACAGAGTATTCCGCCCGCACACCAGAGCCTGGCAAGCTCCCTGTGGCATATTCGATATGCCAAAAACAGTAACAAGTCTCACAATGTAGATGTTACTGGTGCCAGCTTGAGCAAATCAATGAACAATGGGACAACATAGTGATTTTAATTAAAACATAGTAACTACTTACCTACAACCAGGCCACATTCTGGGCATATCATATCACCAGCTCTGTAGTCTTCCACTAAAATTGCATCTGGATGATTGGGACATGTGACTCTTGGAAGAGCATCCAAACTAAATGAAAAAGAAATTTTTTTACTTCTCACAACCAACATGTAACAAAGTAATGATGGTGGTGGGAGGAGATTAAGGGGAGGGAAATGAGCGTAAACATTTTTTCCAATATCACACATTCATAACACATTTAAGCTGTATTTTCAAAGGAAACAGTTATTTTATAGTCTACCGGCAATTAACAAGTAGATTCACAGTGTATACTCATTGAGGACTTGAATAACTTAAAATGGCAAACATTTTAATGTCTCAACAATATAGGTTACTAAGATATTCTAAAATATTGATATAGAAATCACAACCATAATATAGAAATCATAACCTTTAACATTTACATGTTATTAGATGGGTTTGTGCCCCTTGCTACTTATCTATTTTTCTCTTCTGAGTTACTTTAGTAATAGATTCAGGATTTTACACTGAACATAAATTTACACTGAATATAAATAAAAGTGGTACATGAAACTCTGCTGAACTTAAGATCTGATATTTAGTTAGAAAGAAATGGTTTCTAGGAGCTAGAATAGTAAGTAGAGCAGGTAAGGCACTTGCCTTGCATGTGGCTGACCTGGGTTGGATCTTAAAAATCCTTACGGTCCTTAGAGCCCCAGGAGGAGTGATTCCTGAGCAGAGCCAAGAGTACTACTGCATGTAACCATCAAGACAAAACAAACCTCAACAAGAGATGGCTCCAGGACCTACTTCTGTTTACTTAAGTATTTAATTGTAAGCAACTGAGCAATATGGGAAAGACACAGAAATCCTAAAAAAATTAAGTAAACATGTTTAACATTTGATAATTACTTGAAGTATGTGAGATATCAATGAAAATAAGTACTCTTTAAACTCTCAAAGTAATATAATAAAGTTATTTTTATGACAATCACAAGTCAACCATTTTGATAAGTTTCACAATGTTGATTCTCAACATTAACAAGAGATTCCCACTGCTAACTCATATTCCCTGAATATCTTGGATTTTCTCACTGATAAAACAGAAGATGGGGTTTGTTTTATAGTCATGCTCAGTTCATAAATTCCTATTAAGAAAGGGGCATAATAAGTTATGAAAAAATATTAACCAGTTACCATAAATTATGTAAACTGTTTAATATCAAAATGTTAGCAGAGCAACAACAATTTTATTTAACTATTTAATTATTTATTTATTTATTTTTTGCTTTTTGGGTCATACCCAGTGATGCACAGGTGTTACTCCTGGCTCTGCACTCAGGAATCACCCCGGCGGTGCTCAGGGGACCATATGGGATGCTGGGAATCAAACCCAGGTCGGCTGTATGCAAGGCAAATGCCCTACTCGCTGTGCTATTGCTCCAGCCCACAACAATAATTTTAAATGAGAACTTCCCCCTTTCCTGCTGCTGGGGACTGAATCCAGGGTTTCCCACAAGCAACACAAATGCCCCACAAATGAATAGAATGAATACAGTCATGTAACACACAACATTATATAAAAAAGATGAATGCTCTTTTCCATTAAAGAAGGAAGCATTTTATGGAAATGCTCTTTCCATAAAAGGTAAGAAGACCACCTTATAGCACGTTATGTGGGAACATCTCAAAGACAGGCTAAGAGGTAGGAACTTAATAGCACTTTAAAATATGAGCTATGCAATAACTTAGTGACTCTCAAAATGTTGGCTGAAAGGTACTAGACCCAGAGGAATACATATTTATGTAAACTTTCATGTAGTCAAAACAAGTCTGTAGTGTTAAAAGTCAAGATGTGGCTATCTTTAGAAAGAAGGTAGTATTTGAGGGCACAAAAGAAGCTTCCAGGATACTGTTTTTTTTTTTTTAATTTTTTCTTTATATTACCAGGATACTGTTAATGCCACCACCTCCCCCGCTTTTTGGAGTGGGTGTTGGGTCACATTCTTCAGTGTCAGGGATTGAACTGGGATCACTGAATGCAAGGCTAGTGCCTTAACCCCTGTACTATCTTCTCAGGTCTGTATAGTTGATGTTCTGACCTGGCTAGTGGCTATGTGTACATGCCCATCTTGTGACTGAGCTGTACACTTAAAATTCGTGTCACCTCCATAAAAGATAAACGAGCATTACATTGGGCCAGGGTGTAGTACAGCAGGTAGGGTGTTAGCCTTGTACTCAGCTGAACCAGGGTCGATCTTGGGCATCCCATATGGTCCCCTGGGTATTGCCCAGAGTGCAGAACTAGTAGTAGCCCATGAACCCATGAGCATTGCCGAGTGTGACCAAAAAAAGAAAAAAAACAACAGAAATTATACTACTTTGGAGCATAAGATGTCAGAACTAGAAAAAAACTGTTAGAAAGACTATAACTGCTGGTTTTCGAGGGGCTGGGAATTAGGGAAGGAGGGAGGGAGAAGTCTGTTCAGTTTTTGTTTTTTGTACTACTTGTTACTTATCCAACATAATATGAAATCATGCTAGTGGAGTCAACTTTTAATCCTCTCACCACTGGAGTATAACCACAAGGGGGGGGGGCGGTTATAGGGAAACAAGGAAGAGAAACAGCAGGGGAGGGATGGAGTAAATAACCACCGCTGGATTCAAACTACTGCGACTCCCCAAGGAGCAGATAATCCCAGACCTCACTTTACAGCTGTCCCTATAATAATCTTCATAGCAACCCTGTGCCAGAGGCACCACCTTAACGCTTACACTCGGAAAGCGATTCGCCTCCTGTCCAACTCACAAACTCACAGCTTAACTCCGAACATTCCAGGTTCCTCTCTCCAAGAACCCATAGTTTCAAGGCTCGGACTCGTCCTTCTTTCTCAGGGAAAACAAGGTTAAGGCTGGAAACACAATTACCTATGCTCTGGGCAGCAGAAAAACGCGACAACACAGAGCCACAGAGCTACAATGACATATTTTGGAGAACTGGTGCTTATTGAGAAAAAAAAAGTGTTATTCCAAACCTTTACTTGAAAGCAAATGATGGGGGTGTGGGAGGGGGGGAAGGGGGGTTGTTGAAAGCAATCCAGCCTGAAGAAAGAGCGTGGTGCTGGGTTCCTCATACCCACAGGGGAGCTTTACCCAACTGTCCACACCCCCAGCCCTCCTGCCAGAACACACACACACACACACACACACACACACACACACACACACACACACACACACACACACACACACACACACACACGGTGCCGGGTCCCTTATACCCACAGGGGAACTTTATCTGACCCAAGTGTCCGGTTCCTCTACCCACAGGGTAACTTTATCTGACCCAAGTGTTGACACCCCCCTACCCCCCCACGCTACACACACGCGCGCGCACACACACACACACATATACATACATACACACGTGGTGCCGGGTTCCTTATACCCACAGGGGAACTTTATCTGACCCCAGTGTCGACACCCCCCACACACTCCACCGTGGCAGTGCCAGCCCCTCCCTTCCGCCCCGACCCACACCTCCCAATGTACAGCAAAGTCTTGACACTTGACACTGGCCAGGAAGGGGCGCACGGGTTTCCAGTGGAGTCACCGCGGATCATCGAGGGGGGGGTAGAAGGAGGGAGGACGACTCCCCAGAGCCTGCAGAACGGAACCCCAATCCCCGCACCCAGCCGCGGCTCAAAGTCCGGGCCAGCCGCGCGGGGGTGGGGGGGTGGCGGGGGGGGGGAAGAGCAGCCCCCGCTCCCACCGCCCAAGGGGCCCGCAGAGGCGGGACTCAGTTTACCCGAACGCAAGGTGTCACTGACACCGCCGGCGAGTCACGCTCTGCCGCCTTTTTTTCGGGGAGGGGAAGGGGGTGATGAAAGACCCCTCGAAGGAGGGCACGGAGAGATTAGGTCCCGGACTCCCCCTCCCAACACACACACAAACACCCCGGGCACCCCCCCTCCCAACACACACACACACACACCGGGCACCCCCACGGAGAGATTAGGTCCCGGACTCTCCCCCTCCCAACACACACACACCCCGGACACCCCCCCCTCCCAACACACACACACACACACACACACACACACACACACCGGGCACCCCCCCCTCCCAACACACACACACACACACACACACACACACACACACACACACACACACACACACACACACCGGGCACCCCCCAACCTTGCAGACGGATCGCAGCGCGCCTGACAGGCGGCTCCGCGGCCGGGCACGCGTCCCCGGGGCGCAGCCGCCGACAGACCCCTCAGCCGGGAACGCGCGCGCCGCGGGGCCCCGGGGACCGGGTCCGTCTCCGTGGGGCGCCGGGCGCCGGCCTCGTCGGCTGCCTGACAGACCCGTCAACGCGGCCCGGGGAGCAAGCAGCTCCACCAGAGACGCCCCGGCACCGGGCGGTTTCGAGTCGCCGACGGGAAGGGGCGGGGGGCGGGGGAGGCGCGGAGAAGGAAAATGACACTGATAGTAAACGCTTTCAGGAGGGGCGAGGGCCAAGAGGCTACCACAGAGAGGTGCCCGCAGGGGGTGTCTGGGGGGCGCTCCACGGCCGAGGACGCCGGGGCGGAAACCCCGAGGTTCGGAGCGCCGTGTGACCCGACAGCCGTCCCGCAGGCGCCTTTGTCCGGCTCGGCCACTCGGACCCGCCGCCTCGGCCCGGGCTCGTCCGCCGCCCGGCCCCGGCAGCTGCTAAGCAACCCCGAGCCCTCTCCGCCTGCCCTTCGGCGGAGTCGGCCAGACATACTAACCGGCTCGTAGACGCCATCTTCACGGCCACCGCGGCTCTCCGGCAAGAGACAACAAACGCGACGAGAACAGGAAGAGGCTGTGGCGCCGCGACGCGCCGACCCGGACTTTTATAGGCGAGTCACCCACGCAGTCATAATAGGGCGCGGCTACGGGTCGGCAGAAGGGCCCAAAAACGGAAGGCCCGTGCACCACGTGCTTTGCGTTTCCGACTCTCCCGGTCGGTTTCTGTAGGTAGCTCGGTTCCTGGGGCGGCTGGACGGAACTACCCAGGAAACTTCCTCCACGAGCCTGTAACCGGGCTACACCTGGGCTCCCCGCAGCTCTACTGAAAAATACAGAAACAGCCTGGGCTTCGAGGTGGAGGCCCAGCCCACGTTCAGTTGGGCAAACCGTCCCGCCCCAGCTTTTCTCCCACGCCTCCCCAGCCACTCTCCCAGTTTGAGCGCAATTCATATTTGCCTCTAGGACTGACTCTGTTAAGAAATTAGAAAAAAAAATAAAAAGAATTGCACGTAGGTCAGCTGTAACAGGTGGCAATTCGGGCTCCTTTGTTGGCTGGCAAGCTTTGTTCTTAGGAGCCTCCCAGTGCCCTTCGATGCTCGGTAATAGTATCTGCCTTGCATATATACCCTTTTAGAATTGGCAGGCTATGAAAGAAAGCCATGCGGGAGACCGCGGACGGACCCGCGAGGCAGCAAAGTGTGGTCCTGCCATCATGTTTCTTTCTCCTTGACCTCGGCATCTGGACAGCTAGCTGCAGTGTCAAGAACCTAGAAGGCGGTTGGCTTGAGCACAAGCATCATTAACTAGCCAAACTAATATCAGGATAGTAACAATAACAACCCTAATATTATCACTACCTTGCTGAAACACAAAGCACCCTTGATCCTGTGAGGATGGCAGGAAAAAGGTGTTCCGGGTTTCTATGGCGATGAGAACTTAGAATATACTGGCTGCTTTGTTCATTTGGGAAGAGGACTTAGTGCCTCTGAGTACACATTGTTTTCTTGAAAGGTAGGAAAGGCTTACTTCCCTAGAACAAGGACAGCAAGGACCAGGCATGTAAGGAGCTGAAATCTAGAAGGGAATGGGAGAGCATGTCTTTTTCTTTAGCGTTCCAATTGCTAATTCTGTAATTAAAAAACTTGACTGTACTTCTGTTTGTGGGGTTCTTCCTATTTGGAAACATTTTTTAAAATGTCAAGTTATTTCTATTGTGCCAAGTGCATCCAGGAAACCCTCCAGTGAACCAACCCAATCCTGCAGGAAGTTTTCATAGTCCTCGCCTTTAGATAAAGAGAAGAGAGAGTATGAGAGGACACCCAGACACATCGTGAGGATTAAGAAATAAGATTTCTCACCTAATGGATTAATAGTAGGTATTCAAAATTGTTTATGGAAGGAGGAACCCATCAAGAAACTGAAACTCCAGGGGAAGGAAGCTGGGAAACCGGTTAAATTACTATAGCCCCACCTGGAGAGTATCTTATCTGTCCTAACCTAGTTAGTTCTTTTATACTAAAGAAGCTGCAGCTTAGGTAGCTATTCCCTTCTTTTGTTAGCACAGCAATGGCTGTTTCCAAAGCATTTTCATCAGCATTCCATATTGTCCTGATTGAGATGAAAAGACACACAACTCCCACATCCATCTACCCCTGGGAGCTTATCACCTAAGAATTAATGATCCAGACTAATATTTCCCCAAACTTGTAGTATTCTTGTGTTACTGGGTACCACTGAGCACTGCTGGATCTGACTGAAAACCATATATATTATATATATATGTGTATATATATATACACATATATATACACACATACATATAAATAAATGATTTCTTGTGTTTTGTTTTATTTGGTGACTATCTTCGGCGTATCTAAGTCATTTACTTTCACCAGGAAGAAAAGTAAAACTCAACTGAAGGCAGAGAGCCCAAAAGTACTCCACGTGCAGTTGCAAGAATTAGTTGATTTCTCAAGAATTCAGCTTGGTCAAGGAGGCCTAAAGTCCTTTGTATTAGGCCAAGTGTCAAGTAACTCACATACAATAATTTACAAATTTTTGGGTTACTTTTTCAGATGAGAAATATTTTCCAGAGTCAGGGATAGCTCAAAGGCCTGGAGCACATGCTTTGCTGGATGCACAGGTTTACAGGTTTAGTCCCCAGCGCTGCATAGTTTTCAAGCACCAAGCATCATCTGGAGCAACCTTGCATCGATGAGCCTGGCATAGACCCAGAGCACTCTTGGGTATAGTATGTCTTGATCCAAACCCTCCCCCCCGCCAAAAAAAATGGGGAACTATTTCTCTTCTAGAGACCTAGAAAAGATGAGTAGATTACTTGCCCAGTGTCACGCAATTAAGTAAAGGTCAAATTAAAAATCAAGAATCACTGGCTAAGACTGAAGAGAACACAGTTGGATCTCTGGTGTATATATAGTACCTTGAACACTGCCAGGAGTTATCCCTGAGCACAGAGTCAGGAGTAAGCCCTGAGCACAGCCAGGTGTGAAACCTTCCAAAATATAAAATACATTTTAGGTGTCCCACTTTTATACATATATTTTATTCAATTATTATTGTAAAAGCACTATTTTAAACTTTTATAAATATGTATGCGTAGAAATATCCACTATCCTTAGAATTCTTTAAAAGTTCCATAAAACTTTATTTAAATCCAGGTAGAATCTCAAAAGAAACAGTGACCAGGATACAAAGATAGCCTACAGAATGGAAAAGGATATTCACCCAATACCCTTCTGGTAAGGAGTTAATATCAAAGATATACAAGGCACTGGTTGAACTCTACAAGAAAAAAAAAACATCCAATCCCATCAGAAAATGGGAAGATAAAATGAACATAAACTCTCAAAGAAGAAATTCTAATGGCCAAAAGGCACATGAAAAAATGCACTGCATCACTAATCATCAGGGAGATGCATATCAAAACAACAATGAGATATCATCTCACTCTACAGAGACTGGAATACATACAAAAGAACAAAAGCAACTACTATTGGCGTGGATGTGGGGAGAAAGGGATTCTCCTTCATTGTTGGTGGAATGCCAACTGGTCCTGCCTTTTTGGAAAACAATATGGACTTTCTAAAAAAACTAGAAATCAAGTTCCCATTTGATCCAGAAATACCACTTCTGGGAATATACCCTCGGGGGCCAAAAACACAGCAGAAACACCATCCGCACTCCTATGTTCATTGCAGCACTATTCACCATAGCCAAAATCTGGAAACAATCTGAGTGCCCAAGAACAGACAAATGGTTAAAGAAACTATGGCACATGTACACAGTGGAATTCTATATGGATTTCCTAACAGCTCCAACACAGTGGAGCTGTTAGGAAAAGTGAAGTAATGAAATTTACCTATAAATGGATGAACATGGAGAGCATCATGCTGTGTGAAATGAGATAGGAGGAGGGGGACAGATATAGAATGATTGCATTCATTTATGGTATATAAAAATATATATAGGGAGAAGACTAATATCCATGGCCAGAGAAAACAGGGATTAGGAGGAGTGGTCAATGGTTGTAACTAACCAAAAGTGTGTGTGGGCTGAGGGTAGGTAAGATAGAGAAGAGATGACTATGACAGAAGTAGCTGGGAATGATCACGCTGGACAAGATCTGAGGGTTAAAAAATTGGTAAGGGGATTTTCTTGATAACCTTTCAGTACCAATATTGCAAACCACAATGCCCAAATGGGGGGGGGAGGGAGAGAGAGAGGAGAGAGAGAGAGAGAGAGAGAGAGAGAGAGAGAGTACTCACTAGTGTACTCACCTCCAAGTACCTTAATGCCCCTCCCCTTCAACCTTCCCTCCCAAACCCAGTTGTGTGGATCAATTCTCCCATTGTGTTGCCTTTGTCCTTTGTTTCTACCTTGCTGTGTATCTACAAGTCCCACATATGAGCAAGACAGAGAGAGAGAGAGAGAGAGAGAGAGAGAGAGAGAGAAAGAGAGGGAGAGAGAGGGAGGGAGGGAGGGAGAGAGAGAGAGAGAGAGAGAGAGAGAGAGAGAGAGAGAGAGAGAGAGAGAGAGAGAGAGAAGGTGCCTGCCCTGGGAAATGTACCCTGCTGGAGGGATGGGTGTTGGAATACTGTATGACAAAATTCAATCATGAACAGCTTTTCAAGGGTCTATTTCACAGTGATTTAATAAAATAATTTAAAAATAAATTTAGGTAGAAGTAATAATACAAATTAAATCATGATATTAATAGTACTGGCACACACATATAAAGCTTAGTCTGTAACAGATACTATATATATATTTTTTCTTTTTTTCTGTTAGACATTTAATATACCAAACCAATCCCATCACCATTAGCAGGCACTATCTTAGGACTTTGCATATACTAATTCATTTAATCTTCCTAGCTATTGTATAGGCAGAGCCGAGGAACAGCGGGTAGGGCGTTTACCTTGCACACAGCCCACCTGGGTTCAATGCCTCCATCCCTCTTGGAGAGCCCGGCAAGCCAACGAGAGTATCCTGCGTGGCCACACGGCAGATGCTGGCAAGCTCCCCGTGGTGTATTCGATATGCCAAAAACAGTAACAAGTCTCACAATGGAGATGTTACTGGTGCCCGCTTGAGCAAATCGATGAACAACGGATGACAGTGCTACAGTGCTACAGCTACTGTATAAGTTGGAAACTATTTTTCCTTGTGTGTGTGTGTGTGTGTGTGTGTGTGTGTGTGTGTACCACATCTGGAAGTGCTCAGGGCTTACTCCTGGCTAAGCACTCAGGAATTACTTCTGATGGTGCTTGGGGGAACATATGGAATGATGGTAATCGAACCCAGGTCAACCATGTGCAAGACCCATTGAACTATCGCCCCAATCCCCATTGTCCCATTTTCTTTTTGGGGTCACACCCGGGGTAATGCACAGGGGTTACTCCTGGTTCTACACTCAGGAATTACTCCTGGCGGTGCTCAGGGGACCATATGGGATGCTGGGATTCGAACCTGGGTCGGCCGCATGCAAGGCAAACGCCCTACCTGCTGTGCTATCGCTCCAGCCCCGCCATTGTCCCATTTTAAAGAACTTTTTTTCCTTTATAGGTTACATGGTTTCCTGTATACATAATTTCACACTCATCACCAGTGTACTCACCTCAAAGGACCCTAATGCCCCTCCCCTTCAACCTTCCCTCCCAAACCCAGTTGTGTGGATCAATTCTTCCATTATATTGCCTTTGTCCCTTGTTGCTATCTTGCCATGTATCTGTAAGTCCCACATATGAGCGAGATCATTCTGTATCTATCTCTTTCCTCTGATTTCACTAAGTATAATATCCTCTAGTTCCATCCATCTTACAGCAAATTGCAAGATTTTGTTCTTTCTTGTTGCTGTACATATCAATTGTATATCACAACCTCTTAGTTTATTCATCTGTGGTTGGACATTTGGCTTGTTTCCATATAATGGCTATTGTAATAAATGCTGCAGTGAACATCAGTTTACACAAATCCTTTCAAGTCAATGTCCTTGTGTTTGGGGGATAGATGCCAGAGAGTGGTTTTTCTGGGTCATATGGGAATTCTATTCCAGTTTTTTTTTTTGGAGGAATCCCCAGATTGTTTTACATAGAGGCTGAACTAGAGGATATTCCCACCAACAGTGGATGTGAGGATTCTTTTCTCACCACAACTCTGGCTATTTCTAGATTTTTTGTGTGATATTCTCACAGGCATGAGAACGGTTTGCATTTCCATAATCATGAGTAACATTGAGCACTTTTTGATATGCCTGCTGATCACCTGTATGCCTTCTTTGGGAAAGGTTTCATCTCCTTCCCCCATTTTTGGATGGGGTTGTCTATTGTCCCCATTTTCTAAAAAAAGAAATTGAGGTACATGATGATTAAGTAGCTGGGGAATGTTCCCCTGCCAGACTGAAATGTATCTTTATTTTATTTTTTTAGGGATTGCTTTTATTTTATTTTTAAAAATTAGGAAAACAACATAGTGTTTTATTTAAAGTAATTTCATTAAGGAAGTGGGGGGGCGGATGAGAAGAAGAGTGAAATATGTTCAAGGAAGAACTAGGCTTCTCCAGAAAAGAAAAAAAAACCAGAGATATGGCAGATCTTCTGCTTGTTCCTCCTCCATTTCAGGTGAGGCTTATCTTTGACTGACATCACTGGGCCTACTCCAAAACAGGAGCTAAAGTCCCTCCCTTACAGCTAGGTCCTAGTAGCCTTCACACCCAACCTGAGCCACACTACAGCTTCCTGAGTGTGACAGATCAACTCAACAAGTTGCATGCTTTGAGTATGCATTCACAATTATGCTTCCTGTTATTCAGTCAGGACAGGCAGAGAAGGAATAGAACAACTTCTAGCCTCATCCCTCAGCATCTTCTAGGGGGTCTAGCATAGCAAGAACACTAGAAAACCAAGGGGGAAAGACATGTAGAAGTCCACCAAGCACAGTGAGTAAACACACACACACACACACATCTCACTGAAGACATAAGTTCTCAGACAATGTTTTTTAGGAACACTATTATGAGAATGTTCAATGAGCAATAGAATGGGTAGCAAAGTACAAGAAAGTATGAGTCAAAATGAAAATACTATAATCAGAAATGACAGGAATAACAATCAGGGTAGATGATATATAGAACCTAATGGAAATTCTGAATAATAGCACCTGAGCTAAAGATTAAGGAGCTCCAAGATTAGAAAGAGAAAAATGCTAGGAAACAGCAGAAGGTAAAAAATAATCTGAAAAGAAATGAACATTATACCAGAGACTATGGGATGAGTTCAAGAGGAACAGTATCAGAATCATCAGCATCCTTGAAGGACAGGAAGGCAAATGTTATGAAGAAATAAGAGTTACAGAAATCACCAATATAAATACTCCAGAGTTGAGGAACATAGACACTGAAATTCAAGAGACTTGAAGGGTTCCTAGACTGAACTAGGAAAACTACAAACACGTTATACTGTAAATGACAAGATCTAAAGGTAGAGACAAACTTTTAAAAGAAGAAATATCAAAAAAGAAGCACATACAAATGAAACCCATAAGATGTATAGCTTATCTATCAAATGAGACTCTACAATCAAAAGAATGTGGAAGGATATAGTACGAAAACCTGAACAAAATGAACACCTCACCAAGAATACTCTACCCAGCTAGATTATCATTCAGACTTGAAGGAACAATACAGAGTTTCACGTACAGGCAGCAGTTAAAGGAATTCATTGCCCTGAAACCAAACTTGCAAAATTCATTAAAAGAGCCCTTTAGGGGTCTGGAGTGATAGCACAGTGGGTAGGGCGTTTTCCTTGCACTCGGCCAACCCGGGTTTGATTCCCAGCATCCCATATGGTCCACCGAATACTGCCAGGAATAATTCCTGAGTGCATGAGCCAGGAGTAATCCTTGTGCATCGCCGGGTGTGACCCAAAAAGCAAAAAAAAACAAAACAAAACAAAACAAAAAAACAAAAAAAAAGCCCTTTAAAGGACAGGAGAAACTTTCTAACATGTAACTTTGAGTATGACACTCGCTAATGATGCATACGATTGCTTTCTAATAGATTAAGAAAGAAAGGTTCAAACATAGCAATCAGTCTCCCAACATGACTTTTGCTGTTTTATTTCCTGACAATTCCATTTGCCGTTCCTTTAACTTTCGATGGAAAAGTAACATGGAGAGAATTTTTTATATGCCTGCAAATGAGCAAGCTGGATTGTGAGAGGGGACCTGGGGGCATTGGTGGAGTTGGTGGAGGGAAAGGGCCATTGGTTATGGGATTGATGTTGGAACATAGTTTGCCTGAAACAACTCTATTATGGACAAC